>NW_019268521.1:4196457-4211309 GCF_002738365.1 Cucurbita moschata
AAAAAAAAAAAAAAAAAAAAAAAAAAAAAAAAAAAAAAAAAAAAAAAAAAAAAAAAAAAGGAAAGAAAGAAAAAGAAGTGGTTATCAAAAGGGAACTTAGAGTTTAGTAAATTGGGACGTAGATGAAGAAAAGCTTTGTAAGAGAAAAAGGCTATCTTCTTACAACAAGAGTTGTCAATTCAGCTATCCTTCCTTATCATCTGCAAGAGAATTGCCTATCTCATCTTCTTTCGTCTCCTCCTACCTTCTCCTTCTAATTGGGGCCTCTAATGCATGCTATGCCTTTATGTTATATCTGTAGTGAAAGTTGGTGATGAGGCACTTTTAAAAGAACTTTGGGATAGATATGAGAAAGCTGTTGATAAGATATGCTTCCAACCTTCCATACTCTTTTTCACAATGAAACCTTGAAGAATGTCTTGATGTGCTTTGACTGAGAATTGAACATGTGACCATTTAGAAGTGGTAAAAGATGTCTTACTATTTAACCACCGAATAAAACTAGCTAGTTTTCTTTTTTAACCATAGAGATCTCCAATTCTCATAGTACTATTGTTGGTTGCTCAAGAAGAACCTGACATCCCTAAGCCTAACAAACATTTCAATGAAGAAAAATACTAACATTGGTCAAGCCATACATTTTAAATAAAATTTAAAGGGAACAACCTCGTTTGAAGGAACAAAACTGGGGTAGTACCTGGAAGTGGTCGGAAGTACATTTATTTAACCTTCGAGCTGTGAATTTAATATAGAAGTCCAATTTTTGCTACTAAGAAGGATAGAGATTCATCTTACACGCACATATATCTAGTTAATGGAAAAATAAATCTCTCAGATTGAACGACCTTTCTTTGATAGGGAGGAAATATATCGACAAAATTCCTAGTATTACAATAGTACATATTTCTTTCATTCAACATTTGACATGTTGACCTTTTCATTTTTTTTTTTTCCAGTACGTTATATTATTTTATTTTATAGGCCTATACCTAAGAATGTTTATGGCACTTAATGGAACTTAGGGCTATATATATATATTTTTTTTCAAATTAAGAGAGTTATTCCCTTTTGGGCAATCAAAAGTCCTCTGGTTTGTTGATCTTAATATAATTTTGTACGCTTGATGTTACTAAACTTTAGAAAAGGATCTATACCAATCATTAGTATTCTATATAGTCATGTAACCGGTGACATTTCTAAAATGAGCATAGCTCGACAATAATATATACATACTCTTTCTCCTTTAATTCGAAGTTCAAATCTTTATATCCCATTGTACTCCAACGAGTGGCACTAATTGTGAGTCTTTCAAGAGCTAGTGGGCTTGTTCATCGATGCATGAACTAACTTCATGCTGGTACCTATTTAGGTCTCCCATTGAGACTTGATCGTCCTAGGTCAGTTTCGTTATGGAATCTCATGATGGAGCTTGAAAGAGGTTCAAAAGTACTCTTTTCTTGGGAGAACTGTTTTCTACTCAGAAAAAGAGAGATTGACTCTGATCTAATCCACGAAAAGTGGGATCCTGCTTTCTTTTCTATCCCTATTTAGAGTTCCTCTCGTTCAATTCGTGTCACAAAACATGCCGCTAGTCTTCATGATTTCTCCTCTACGTAGGCCACTTCTAGAAGTAACTAGACAATAGCCATTTTCTAATACAGAGAAGAAATGAATGGCCAAAAATTTATGACAAAGACTTAATACATGTCAGCGATCACCCATCAGCATATTGTAAGACTAGTTTTCTCAACTGCAGTAAAATGTCGAGTAAATTACAGTAAATCAATCACCCTATGTTAAAAACATCTTATCAACTCAACTGGTTTAAGACTTGTACATTTGATTCCTTGACCTCACGTTGTTGTAAAAAAAAGAGCTTCTAAGTAACCACACCAATCGAGATAATGGAGTTGCGTATGTTTTCATGAACCTCCTCCAACAATTAAATCATAGACAACAACAAATATCTAGAGTGAAAAAATTTAATGGATGTGCATAACAATGTCGGTAAATCAAGCACAGAGACAGTGGGATAATATCTGTTTAATCCTCAACAAATTTGAATTTGACATTAGCATCCATTCAATTAGAACAAGGATTGAGTATCAATTGTTGTCACAGAAACCAAATAAACGAATGATTAATGAAATTCAACCACAGTAATAGTGGAATAGAATCGGTTCAATCCTGAACAAATTTGAATTTCGGATAATCGTCCATTCAAATATATCAAAGATCGAGTATCAATTATTGGACAGAAACCAAACAAACGATTGATCAATGAAACTCAAGCACAGTAACGATGGAATAACATCTGTTTAATCCTAAATGAAACGAAATCAAGTTATTGTCCAAACAAACATGATTTCAGTACTCCCTCGAAATCTGACCTGATTCGAGAGCGGGAAGCTAATCCCTGCTTTCATGAAGCCTCCAGTGAGTAAAGAACTTCGGATAGTTACGGCGGCTGATTCAGCAACAAGAACTCTGGATGCAGATATCGAAGAGGAATTTGACGGCAAAAGAAGGACAGAGGAAGGAGAAAACCCTAAAATTGGAAAGCCTGAAAATGAAGAGAGAAATGGCGGGAAGATTGAACCACAAGAATTGGTCGTTTTCCCAATTTTAATTAATTAATTAATTATATGCATTTTATTGTTTTGTTTCTATATTAAAATTGTAGCTTTTGAACAATTGATATTTTTGTAACAATAATTATTTGTAATAATTTAATTTTTATTTGTAAACGTTGATCTCTAATTAGGATATTGATTTTCATGCATCAAAATTCATTAAATTTTATAACATTTTTAGAATATAAATTAAACTAATGGGGTGCTGAACTAAAAATCATTTTATGACTCGAACAATTCGATTCGTGAGTTGGATCGACTCGAGAGCAGGGTTTTCGCCCCGACCGACTCGAGAGCAGGGTTCTCGCAAGGTTCTCACCCTAACCAACTCGAGAACAGGGTTATCGCCCATCCAACCAAGTTTGATCATAAACATTTTTTTTGTTGTGTCAAACTCGATCAACTCAAGAACAGGGTTCTCGTCCATCCAACTTGAAGTTTGATCATACTTACAATAGCTCAGAAGTTTGACTCCTCATCCTCCCAATGGTTGTAAAAAAATAATAATAATAATAATAATAAATAAATAAATAACAAAATATTAATACACAAATATCTATTAATTAGTTGCTATATATATATATATAAAACATATAGAAATAATAAATAAAACAAATTAAGAATTTAAATTAAATTAAAACCATCACAAAGGGGATGGTGACTAAAGTTTGTTAATACCCATAGTTCACACGCGTCTCCTCTCACTAGTTCGCACTCCATTTTTTTTTTCAAGGCTTAAAAAAATCAATAAAAAAGATAGCCGCAAAATAAAAAGAGGAAAAAAGAATATAAAAAAATAAAACTAAAGAAAAAAAAAAATGAAAAATGAAAAAAAAGAAAAAGAAAATCAAACGGCCTTCCCTCTCTCCACTCTCTCGATTTCGAATTCTCCATTTTTAATTTCAACCCCACCATTGATGAACCGCCACGCCTTTGTCTCGGAGCAGTCCGTACAACGCCAAACACTGCCAGTAAGCTCGTCGGCCGCCGCCGCCGGAAACCTTCCTGCCACCGTTTGGTTGTGGCTTGCATTCCAAGAAAAGCTCGTTGACCAACTGAATGGCCTCGGATTGCATCATCTCTTCCACAACCTCCGCTTCTGCTTTCATTACGACGTAATCTTCGGCTTTTACGTTGCTCGACAGCCAATCCGAAATTCCGACCTGCAAAGCCTTCGAGGATGGCTCGTGATCGGTATTCACTGTCTCGATCTTGAACATTTCGAATTTCTTGTTTCTGGTAGGGTAGTTGTGATTAAACCAGCTTGTGCCGCTTCCGCCTTCCTTCTCCGGAAGACCGACGTCGATGAAAACATGGCGGGGATAGCCTTCGAGAGAATCGCCCATCAAATCTGGAAGGTATCGTGTTCGTCGCAAGTACCGCCTCGATTTTCGCGATGCTGATCGCGGCGGTTCGAGGAGGACGTCTTCGAGTTCGTTTAGGGCTGCAGCTCTTTTAGCGTCAGATTCGTAAGCAAAGAGGAGTTGTCTCTGAGAGTGAAATTTGATCTCCTCTTTGCCTAATTCACTCATCCCCTCATCGACGAAAGTAGAATCAGATTGTTCGAGGTAAACGATTCTGTAGTTTGTTGATTTGTCAATATCAATATCATTATCAGATCCAAATTTGGCATTGTTTAGAACCGATTGCGACGCAATTGAGGATCCTCTGAGAATGGATCCGAAATAGGGGAAAGAAACGATTAACAAAGCTAACAACACGGCTCGAGCAAGAAACCTCAAAAGCCTAGATTCTGCTGTAGGATGCTTGATTACCAAATACAGACCAGAAACTTGGACGTACTCGACAGGCTTTGTTCCCAAGCTTAACGCCATGGATTGCTTCAAATGAAAACTCAGGAGAAAAAACAGGCTTATTGCGCGGTTGATTTCGGGGCAGAAGCAGAATTGAAGAAAATTTGCAGAAAGAACTCTGATCAGGCAAAAGAGGGAGAGGGGAAAGCTAAAGCAGGGGGAAGGGGAATTCTTAGCGAGTGCAAAACCTGGCAGCCGTGTGATTACCACCCACGAGGGCCACACGAGAGCTTCGAGTTCTTAACCATAAGAACATCAACTGCATCATCCTAAGCACCTCCATGGTTTCTCTTTGCCAGTCCCCAGATCGATGGTGTGTGATTTGCCCCCAAAAATCTTCAGTTTCTTCGTCCTATGCACGAAACATCGGCTGCAACCACACAACCACCGATCACAGAGGCCTTGGGAGAGCTGACAGAGAGGGTAGAACGTATAACTTGGTATGATCCTTTCCACCCCTTGTTTGTTTCGGGTGGAGCAATGAGGAATAAATGGAAGAAGAGAAAGAGGAAGAACACAAGAATAATTTGTGAGGCTGAACTTATTTGGCGGTAAACAGTTTCGATTTGGTACTGGAAGTTGAGGATTCATGGCTGATTTTGCTTCATCTCTCATTTGCTTGGATCAAAATTGCTCCGATCATCGCTTGCCGTTGGTTATTACCCAATAACCATTAACCAAGGTATGTGCTACTCATATTTCTCCCTCTTTCTACATTGCATTATTAAAAGCTATAGATTATTTCATGTTTGATATTAGGGAAAATACCCTTTTGATTCCCGTTTTTTTATGTTGCATTTAAATCTTTGAAGTTTTATATTTAATTTCATTTGAATTTAGTTTTTATTTTATCTCATTTTCTTTGTTTTTTATTAATTTTTAATTTATTAGTTCAATCTTATAATTAAACTTTCAAGAAAAAAAAAAAGGGATAATTTTAATTATTAGAAACTTTTTTTCTACTTATTTATTGGACTTTTTTTTTTTTTTAGTTTAAAATTTTATTAGATATTTTCTGTATTTTAAAGGGCTCATCGACTCAAAATTAAGCAACATGATTTGAAACTGCAACATATATCCCAGTCTACCCGTGTTGGATTGAGCAAGCAACATGATCCTTGCTCAAGTCCAATCAGGTCCGAACCTATACATTGGGATTTCGATTCACAATTGCACCATCCAAGCCATGAGCAATATGTGGGAAGACCATGGAAGCAATATTTACATAAGGGACCCGGGGACCCGTGGCGGTGTAAAGCTATAAGGAGCGAAGCTCACACACACCGACTAATGTAGGACGGGATCACATTTACTTATTTGTCGCTCAACTCCATAATAACAAAGTGGAAAGTAGGTCTACTCGAGTTGACTAAACTAAAAAAGCCATCCTGATTCAACCATATATTTACCCTTTGATTACTCAAATATTTAATACATGTTAGTATGTCTTTTTAGGTTAAATAACAAATAGAAATTAATAATTATTTAACTATGTATTTATTATTTATTTATTTTAATGAAGGCCGCATTAGATTATATTCCAAGACACCGTTTCTAATAATTAGAAGAATTATATTTATGTAATGTTGTACATACACATATACATCTCTATAGTTAGTGCACCATTGACGATACCAAAAGAACAATTCTTCTTTACAAAATGGAATCTGCAACTTAGCTGCATCTTTAACAGACCCTTTTCATTCTTATCATCAAAATTGACCTCAAAACATCTTCATGCTAACAAGATTGTATAGGTTAGCACTTAGTGTCATCAAATATGAACATGGATATTCTATGGTTTGCCTCCCCTTAATCCCTTAGTCCTTGCAGAGCATGGATCGTACTTCTGTGATCGAGGTCGGTGGCTCGAGGTCTTTCTCTTGTAGTGAGTTCCCGAGCAACTGCTGCATCTGTGAGGCAAATGTGTCGTCGAGAACCTGGATGTGAACAAGCATTTGAATTTTTTGTGATGACCCAAAAAGAACTAACTATTCCATGAAATCGCAACTCGAAAAGTAACTGCTTACCGAAACTGCAATCCGTGACCCTCTATACCATGATCTGTTCTCTTTCCTGTTCTCCATGAAGCTTAGAACATCCTGAGCCAATTATTATGAAATCTAAAAATGTAAAAGCTGAAAGAACAAACTCTCAAGAACAAAAAGAACCCCGATTTATCTTACCCGTCCCATCCGGTCCCAATAACCCCGACAGAGAGCGATAAATACATGACTCTCGAAGACAGTATGGAGATGATTAATTGTGTTTGTTAACTGATCTTTCAGTGGTTGCATCCTACTTCGTATTTCTGATTCAATCACAGCTTCCTTGGAGTCTTGTAGAATCTTTTTCAGCTTTGTAGCACTTTGTAACTTCGTCTGCATTAAATAAGGAGGCAGATACAATTATTGATACTCTAAGAAATGTCCTTAATCTAAAATTCGAAACTTTGTGTACCATTTCTCAATATAATTCCATATCCATAGGCCTTTACAACAGTTTTGATTACTTTATTCCTGTTAGTTCATTCAATGAACTATATTATTTTCATCCTTTATTGAATATACATCTTTTCTTGCTTAATCTTAGAAGTAATTTATCTTCTCCTTTGTTTACCACGATTTCACACTCGCAAAGCCATGAGAGCTTATGCTCAAAGTGGACAATATCATACCATTGTGGAGAGTTGTGATTCCTAACATGATATCAGAGTCATGCCCTAAACTTAGCCATGAAATAGAATCCTCAAATATCGAACAAAGAATTATGAGCCTCGAAGGTGTAGTCAAAAGTGACTAAAGTGTCGAACAAAGGGTGTACTTTGTTCGAGGGTTCCAAAGAAAAGGAGTCGAGCCTCAATTAAGGGGAGGCTTATAGTGTACTTTGTTCGAGGGGAGGATTGTTGAGGATTATTGGGAGTGAGTCCTACCTTGGTTAATTTAGTGGAAGATCATGGGTTGAACCAATTTAGTGGAAGATCATGGGTTTATAAGTGAGGAGGTATTTTTCGCAATTATCCTAAGATATTCTTTAGTAACCTAGTTCATCCATCAATGAAATCATCTGTTTCGTAAAAAAAACGACAAATTCTAAACAGAAAACTTTTAAAGAAAAATGATACCTACATTCTCAATAAGCTTTTCCACAACAGCTTGCAAATAGTTTCTGAACTTGGCTCTGAGCATGACTGTCACTTCACTAAGACGCTCTCCAGGAATTACATTTCCACCTTCAGGGATGCAGGAACCCCACAGCTTAAACTGGGCCTCCATCTTTGGGCGTAGAACGTCAAGCATTCTCTTCATGGAATTTAATAAAATTCCCATCTGAAAACATCATTGAATTTAAGTATTATTAGGGAACCCATATGATAGCAAACAATATATTTTTACGTGCCAACTTACCTCGTCCGGGACAGTGTAAGAGCTGACAGATCGTTTAGCAAGTTTCTGGACATACTTAAGTCCGAACTTTTTTGGTGCTAAATTTTCTTTTAGTGGAGCTAACACATCAGCATACTGCTTATCCAATGCCTCCACTATTGCTTTCTCAACATCTGCAATAGCCTATTGTAGAAATCCAGAAAAGAAGCTAAATAGAATAAGATTCTTTCGATTACGAGACCTAGAGTAGATATAAGGACCACGGAAACGAAAAGGAAAAATGAAGATCCTGTCGAAAAGGAAAAATGCGTGGTTTCTTCGTTTCGTGAAGAACTGAATTGTTAAGTACCTATAGTTAACAGTAACTTTTTCCCCTGCTTTCAAAAACTAGGCCTCACATTCTCCTTTGTTCTGTAATCTACTTTTAAAAATGCTTCTAAAATCATAGCTAGAAGAATTGCCTTCCCAAACAAAAAGAATTACCACAAGATTATGAACTTACTTGTTCCAACACAAAGGTGTACTCTGGCCATCGACAAATGAAAATCTCATAGTCACTCAAAGTTTCCTTTAACCGGTCGTACATTTCATCAACAAACGGTGTTGTAGAATGTTGAGTCCTAACTCCCGACCACTTAACCTGCATTTACGTTTAAATTGACCACAACCATGAATTGAGAAATAAAAATAAACTGAGCATGTTTCCCTCGAACTAAGTTTGTGTGTTGCTTTCATGTTTCACCCTAGCAAGAAATTTGTAGTATTCAAAAAATATATATATTTAATTAACTTGACTGACCTTATCTAATTTGCATGTTTCAAGCAATGATAGGCGCTTGTCCTGGATCCATACCAGAATATACAAATGGAATAATTCTTTCGCATCGACACCACCTTTCACGGGACTGACAAAGAATGAAAAATGTGTTGGAAATGTACAAGAGAGCAAGAAGTTTTTCCCAAATATTAAAAAAAAAAAGTGAAGTTTATGAATAAAAAAAATGACCTAATATTCCATCTGGCAAGATCCCTTTGAAAATCAGCAGTTGCAATAACAAGTTCTGCTACTGAAGGTGAAGGGCCTGTTGGTGGGCAAGCAATTAGGAAAGAACGCAATCTACTGCAAAGCTCTGTGCTATATATGGAAGCAGAGAGATTTGGTAGGTCTACAAAGCTGCAAAGAAACTTATGTCAGCTAGCTTCTCAAACCTAAAACAATTATTAAAAAAAGTTAATCGACGAGTTTTCCTCGACCTTTTGATCTAAAAGAACACGAAACTACTTTGGTAGTATACCCAAAACAAGCCCTAAAATGTGAAGGAAAAGGGAGTTTTTTTATTTCGAGATGCAAATGAAGTCAATTCCCCTTAAATTTGGATTATAGAACAGAAAGTGGTACCTGGGGAGTATGTGCTGATTATGGATCTCAATGTCAGAGGATATCTCCTCCCTAATGTCATGACACACAGATTTCATCTTTTGGTAAGAAGTAGACATCGTCACGGTATCTACCAAACTGCCTTCGTTATTGTTACCCATATATTCATCCGTCTCACTCAAGTGCCTCCTTGATCTCTTTTTCATAGCAACCTGGAAAGACGAGTCGTCGGGTAAAAACTCAAACATTGAACTTGATAAATGCAATCCTACTTCCTACAGCGATAAAGTTACTCAAAACCTGGAAATAATGGCACAGGGAAGTCTGAGCCTCTGGAGATAGAATATCATGAAGAAGTGTGTACAATTTAACTGCAGGTTCTATGGCAGGCGCTGCAACTCCAGTTGCTGGTCTGTACACCTCCATAAGACCCGAGAGGGCTGCTTCGTCAAGTGATTTATAATTCTCAAAAACAAGAGCAAGTATTTGCTCAATTTGATCCCGGGTTTCTCCTAAAATTCGGTTCTGAGAGGCAACCAACAAGATTTGCAAAATGTTCATCATATACAACATTGACATATAAAATAGTAGTGATAAAATGAGCATCTACTGGTTTGAGCTAGGAAGCTCGATTTACTACCTCTTGATGACTCAACGTACTCTTGTCATGGCCCTTCATAACAACTGGCATGAGCAAGTCATGGACCAAGGTGAGGCAGTCAGCTGTTGGTGTGGCAACATCCATGATATATGAAAGATATCTATTGAACATATGCAACGGAGCTGGGTTAGTAGCTTAACGTGTCAGCTACAACCGATATTCATCATATAGTAGTGAATAGCTATATTCACAGAGTTAGCCATTTATGTAGAATATTACCTTAATCTGGTATACACTTCTGAAATGCCATAGTACGATGCAAACTCTGTCAAAATCCATTTCCAAGATCCATGCAACAAAAGGTTCCTCTGTTGAAAATGCTGAGCTTTCATGGCAACTTCAAGAACTAGGTCATATGCTACTGTTTCTGCCACAGAACCACACTACAGACAAACAAAGATAATATTCAGCACGTTCAAACTTCAAATAACTTAAAAGTAATTCTTTCCTTAAAATTGTATGATATCATAAAACATTTTTCTTTGATTACAGGTTCAGACCAAATACAAACAGGCCAAAGAGAACCAGTTGAGATCAGCTTGAAGAAAGTTGCTTATTAAAATTGTGAAGAAGCTCGGAAATCAGAAAGTGCAACCAAAACAATTGAGTAAGATCCCTTTTTACTAGACTTAATGGGGAATAAAAAAAAAGAATATCAGTTTATTTGGTTTCAAGACAAGATCAGTGCATTATCAAAGGAAGAAAAAAGATAGGCAAAGATACATGGCTAAGGGAAGGGAATGTAAAATTGACTTAGGCAGTCTATTAAACCATACATACACACACAACATGCACTAATTAAATAGCATACCTTTGGGTGACTATCATCTGTACTTGCTGAGTAATTTACGTAGAGTTGAATTTTGCCCACGAGCTCATGTCCAGGTTCTTGATAAATAGACCACCAACGTAATTTATCCGCCTGCATTCAACTTTAGTATAAATCTTTGACTACAAGACAGCATAGTTGAATTACTCTTAAACTCAAAGCATTCTCGGACTCAAAGAATATTTTACTGGGTTATCAGTAATGGCAGCTATTTGCAGGAGAGTGCGACCAATATGCTTTGAATTGGAATCCTGAACTTCAATTATTAGATCATCACCGAGACCATCTGGAAAGCTGTAAAGTTGTCAGTGCTTTTCTAAACAAGATTCCTAACTACAGAATGTTACATGAGCCAATAACGTACAAAACATGAGTTTCTCCCGATCCAGCTTGCATTTTGACGGCATCTTCCTCAGCTAAACTTTTCAGTCTTAGCAAACATGGGTATGTTTCTGATACAGCAAAAGAAAGGATCCCCCAAGGGCTTAACATGGGTATGTTCAAGGGCTCATCATAGCAAAACTAAAAAAACTTCAATAATAGTTCATCGATTATTGTGTATTTAATACGAGATAGAAACAATACAAATAGCATCTAATTCAATATGGAAAACTAATTGCACAAGAATTGATTGCACGGGCATGTTCAAAAGCATAATTTTTAAGTACAGATCATTACCTTGCACCACCTCATAAGATGATGGACTGCTGCGCAGGGTTGTAACACCAGCTTTTAGAACTTTGGATACCTGCTTGATGTACCGGGTGCTGGCGTGCACATATGCCAAGCTTTGTCTAGATAGAGAACTGTTTGGAGGTATTCGTGGTGCAAAATGAATTTTATGCAAAGCATGCCAACCAGAGGCTACAGCTGACTGAAAGCTAGAGAATTGATACTTGATGGTTTCTAGGGTTACTGGAGGTGGTCTTAAAGCTAAAATATTACAGCCTGTTGGTGGATCCACCCCCATCTTCACTTTCCGCACTGCACAATAAACAACCTTTAGGCCACATCCAAAGCCACATTCCACCTGAATATTGACGGTTTAATGACTACCATGCACTTTACCTTGCACCTTTATTTTGCCAATAGTTTTCTTTGGCTTAGTGGGAGCTCCCTCGTTGGCAAGTTCTGAAGTGCGCTTCACCAACAATTCTTCCTCTGACTGTAAGAGTACTTGGCGTAAGCTGTATCACAATCACACTCTAAACGTGAGCGAGAAAATATGTTGAAAACAATGTTATAAGCTAAATGCGATTAGACAACAACGACATTGATAGCATATAACCCGATAGGAAGAATTGACGACTAGTCGTATTCTCCTATAGTATATTTTGGGACATTTTAGCCCTAGCAGATGTAAACATGATTTTGGTGATTGAGTTATACACCCCTGTATTGACACAACACGAAATAGTAAAAACCTATCTAAGATGAAAGCATGTAAAAGGGATTTGGAACGGGCATGCGGCCATGGACAACACGTCTTGGACAAGCATGACCAGGACATCTGACATGCGGCTATAGGCAACACGCCTTGGACAAGCATGACCGTGACAAACTGCAGCATATGGATGGACATGTAAATTGGTAAAAGCAACAAAGTGCAATTCTTTAACCCAAGATTTAGACTCATTGCTGGCATGCAATCGAAAAATTGTAGCAAGTCAAAGGAAAAGAAAATGAGCCTACCCAAATGCATCTCGTAATACTGCACATTCATTTTCCAAAAACCTCGGGGCTTCCATGTTTTCCATAGCCCAAGCATGAAGACATAATCGCACGCACGCATCATACGCTATGACTGCATGCCAAGGCCCTAAAGCACTGATAATGGAATTATAAACCCCATAAGGAAACTAAATGAAGATAGTCTGTGATCAATAGTAAAACATAAACGGTTTAGATGGCAAAACCTGGCATTATATGTGGGAAGGCGTGCTGATCCTGAACTACCAGCTGCTTCCGAATTCACTGGTCTGCTAATAGAGCAAGGAGATGGTAATATATTAGTATCACATCCCAACTTTTAGAATACACAATAAGTTGTAGCAATGAAATCGGGCTATAAAATGGATATTTATTTAGACAGTTCAAGGGGGAATTTTTTTATAAACAAATGCATAAATCAACCTGACAAACTGGTCACTGCTCTTATTTCCTTGCGGCAGTGCAACTCCGGATGGAGTTTTGTGATCATGTGTGCCATCAAACTTCACATCCTGGCTGTTTTCAGCACATTGTTTAATTTCCTGCGATGAAGCAAAGAAAGGAGGGGCGCTGGGAATATCATCTTCCTCATCAGAAAGCCTTCCATTCTGCAGAACCAGAGAAACACTGATCAAGTAAGCATATTACAGATATTGAAGACAAAAACAATCTCATAGCATGTCTTAACTGAAGAGATTAGCTGGCTACAAGGCGGTTCGAAAGTGATTGGGAAACTATATTTCTTAGACCCCCAGAAACAACTTTGACTATTAAATGGTGCATCCCCCTTCCTACTAGGCTTTATATTATAAGGAATCAACTTTCATAAGACGAATCGCTAAAGGAGGGGCAGAAAAACAAAAACAACTGCTCCAGTCATTTTTTTAGTTCAACAATTGCATGTGAAGTTCTAACCATCGACTCTCGGGATGGTAGTGTGTGTCTTATCCAATGAACTATGTTTGGATTGATACAGCGTAAGAACACCAAAGAGTGGGCATTCAAATACACTGCACTCCAAACTGGATTTCCGGGGAGATCGACACCCTCCTATTTCACTATTTCCTATAATGAAATTTGCTTCAAGCAACAGAACTTCGAGCTGATTTTAAAAAACAATCTGACAAACAAGAAAAGGGAAACACCATAGACGTCACCAAAATCACTTCTCATGCCTTACAAGCTTAGAAGTTTCAAAGAAATGTAAACCTTTTTAGGTGCATTTCCCACATCCATGCGTGATGGCAGGCCTGAAAAGTATCCCTCTGAAGCAATAGAATCCCTATTCCTGGGCAAAGCCCCATTAATACTTCCACCCACATGAGTAGTAGAAAATTCAGAACTTACAGCAGAATCAGAAGAATCCTCTTCTGTATAACCATTTTGCTTGGTTGGGTACCTCCCATTTTTACTCCACATCCTTTCAGGCATCTGCCTATGAGCCCCCACCAACGTTTCCCTCGATGAACTAACATCGGAGAAAAAGTAATCACTCCCATTCTTTGGCCTGCCTTGCAAAGAATTTCCATATCTATAATTTGAACGATTTGGGACCCTGTTGTGTTGGGGAGATGAGTCGAAGGAATATCTAACTCCATAAACATCCGCTTCGGAATCAGTAGACATGTCATTCTCTGAAGCAGAAGCACTTTCGTCCGCATGACTAGAAACGGTTCTGGAGACTGGAATGGCACTCGCCGGCAAGTGCCCACTTCTAAACTTCGACGGCGGTGGTAGTCCAAAGCCTCTTGCTCCAGTACCCGCTCGGACGCCGGTGATCGGATCGGGTCGAGACCTCAATTTTGAAGCACCAAACGTGACATCCGTCTGTCAAATCAAACCAAAAAAAATTATATGTAAACTCACTAGATTAACCAAGGAAATCAAATGATAGCAGAAATTCCAACATCAAGAACTCAAAAGTGCAAAAACAATCAAAACCATCGCCCACAAAAAATGACCATATAAACAAATTAAAAGCCAAAATAACAGGTATTGCAACAGATTGAGACCTCGCGAGCCCATCGAACGGCACTTTTATCGAGTCCTTCAGTAAACATTCTACCTCCCCTTCAGTCTCCTAATCGTAAAGCTGCACAATCAAATCAAAGACGATTCTCGAGCTCAAACTATAATCCTCATCAGAAATTACCACGAACTCGCATTAGAATCAAACGCTCCGAGCTGACTGCACGACAAATGTCGCCAAAAAAAGGCAATGCCGCTCGGTAAATCACGCAGATTGAGAGAAATGGAGGAGACGATCGATAAAGAATGCAAATGAGTACGAAATTAATCAAGAACAAAAAAAGAGTTGCTTCAACAGCAAGAATTTCAGCTCTGAAACCCACTGCAATCCAGGAGGCTACTGCTTATGACGGTACTCTCACGAGCTTTTTTCTTCTTTTTTTTTTTTTTTTTTTTTCCTTTTTTTTTTTTTT
>NW_019268521.1:4212010-4225118 GCF_002738365.1 Cucurbita moschata
TTTTTTTTTTTTTTTTTTTTTTCCTTTTTTAGTTTAGATTCCGTCTTTTCTTTCACATTTTTTAAGAAATTATTTATATCAAGTGGAACGACGTCGTTTTCATGTTTCAATAAAGAGATTAATTCATTAATTAGACCGAAATTAAAGGGCACGTACTGGAAGTGGGCTCCATTAAAAGGTAACAGGCAGCATACGTGGCATTCCTGGATTTTACTTTATTTTATTTTATTTTTTTAACTTTTTAATTTTAAATGGAAAAATTAAAATTAGTCGAACGTTGAAGTGGGGACGCAACGCCAACGCTTACTTTCAGATTTATTAAAATAGAAAAGATTTCGTCTATGGAGGACGACTAGCAACCGGTTTACTAGGTAGTGCGGGCCCCACTTCGCGCCTACTTTCTGTTCCCTTTTGGCACCATAGCCCACCAGTTGATGCACCAGCCGGTAGCGTTTTTTCTTTCTTCAATTCTCTAATTTAAATACGAGTCAATTTTTCATTTTTTTTTCCAATTTTCCGACCAATTAAACCAATTAGAGTTATTTTACCTCGTTTTTTAATTATTTATTTTCTTTTATTAAAATAGAGTTTATAAGTATAACTTCAAAATTCTTATAAATTTAAATTTCCACTTCAAAAAATATAAATATATAAAAAGAAAATAACTATTCTCCATTATTTGTTATTATAATTTATTATATTTTGAAAATGAGTGTTGGCTAAAAAATATATGTATATTTTTCTAATAAATGTGTTTTTAAATACATAAAAAATTAGATTTTAGAGACTATGATCGATTGACCGCTACCGATAGTTGGCAAAGTGGTTGCCAAAAGTGGGTGGTAGAGTTGTTGTGGAGGCCGTGAATATCAATGGGCAGCACTAGACAACAATGATTATTAGTAATTAACATAGTACGAAGATATTTTAGTCATTTCTATATGTCATAAAATTTTAAAAGAAATTATCGGTTAAATATCATAAAAATTAATTAAGTTATTCAATAATAATAAAAATATTGGGAATATATTTCCAAAATTTACGGTAAATAAGGTAAAGGATAATAAATTTATTACCATAGTTAAAACTGAATGCCAGCAAAATAATATTTTAACCATAATTAATTTAATAAAAAAACAGCCACGTGTGGGCGGTGCTCTCATTGTGCGTGGATGAGTTTTGTTGAAGACGAATAATATATTGGGTAGGTAAAATATTAAACTTAGGCATCTCGATTTTATTTTTTATATTAAAGAATAAATTTTATTTTGTATTTAATGGGACATTAATTTTTTAAAATGTCTATATAATTATTAACCTTTAAATGAGTGATTTTGTGTCAATTAAATATATATTTTTTTTTTGTAAATTCACTCATATACGCAAAAGCAAAAATTACTATTTATTAACAATAGATTAGTCAATTTTAATTTTTGTGAATAAAAATTATGAAATATATTTAAGATTAAATTTATAATTTAAAAGGTAAATTACTGCCACGTGGAGGTTGTCTTTGTATGCAATGCATCAGCGTTGCATGTGATGGGCATCATTTATCGTCAACTTTAGTTTGAATTCTTTTGAACATTTCGCGGGAACAAAGCAAATGACAGAAATCAATTTTGGGACATTGGCATTTATTTTTAATAATATCTGTTGTTCGGTGACCCCACGCAATTATTAAATTTTTTTTTTTAATTTCTATTTTTTTCGAATGTGAAAGTGATTTTTACATTAATGAAATCTCAATTACCGTGTTAGTATTTACAGTTATATAATTTTTGTATTTACCGTGTTGATGTTGTAATTTTGTACGTTCACTAATTTATTCACAGCTTTTAACCGCAAAATAAAAATAATTTTTACACAACATTAAGCTTATATGAGCACAAAATCGAACATTGAATAATTGTGAACGAATATTTTTTTTTTTCAAATTGCTCGAGAATTTTCATTCAAATAATAACAATAATTAATGTATCTTTACACACGAAAACTTGTCAAACGTGGACAAATTTTAGCTTTTAAGGTGCAATTTTATAAATTTTAATATATATATATATATGAGGTCACACATCGGTTGGAGAAGAAAATGAAACATTATTTATAGGGGGGAACCTCTCTCTAGTGGACACGTATTGAAACCTTGAGGAGAAGCAAAAAAAAAAAAAAAGTTTAAAGATGATAATATCTGCTAACGGTGGCCAGACTTGGGCTGTTACATGATTAGTAAAAGGACTCCCCTAATAATATCTATTAATAGTGGGCTTGGGGGCTATTACATGATCAATCAATTGAGCTTTCTCCAAAGAGAATAATGTCTGCCATCAAGGGATCTTTCTCCAAAGAGAATAATATCCGCCATCAGGAGATCTTTCTCCAAAGAGAATAATATCTGCCATCATTGGAGCTTTCTCCAAAGAGAATAATATCCGCCATCAGTGGAGCTTTCTCCAAATGAACTTCTCTAAAGAGGACAACTATTGACAGTGGATTTGAGCTGTTATATGATCAGTTAAAGGAGCCTAAAGAAGACATCATCTATTAGCAGTGGACTTGGATCGGTCGGGTTGTTACATGATCAATCAAATGGGCCTAAAGAGGACAACATCTATTAGTAGTGGACTTGGATCAATCGGGCGGTTACATAATCAGCCAAAGGGGCCTAAAGAGGACAACATCTATTAGCAGTGGACTTGGATCGGTCGGACTATTACAAGATCAGTCAAAGGGACTTCCCCTAGAAAGGACAACATCTATTAGCACCGGCTGTTACGCGTGGAAGTACGAAGGATCTGGAGGAAAAACTTCAAATTTATTTCATCTAAGTGAACATGTTCCAAATGATACAAATAAGTAGAAGAAAAAATTCTAGGTCCTGGAGAAAACTACATGGGGAAAGGCTCTAAAACTCATCATCACAGTCATTTGTATTATAAGCATAAAGAGTAATTGATGCTTTGCAGAGTATAATAATGACTAGCTTACATTTAAATGTTCTTCAGCGATCAACTCATCAAGCAATTCAAACACAGGCAGCAGTTTCTTCTCCCTGCAGATCAAATCAACCAAAGAAAACCAAGAATCAGGCTCAGGTTTGAAGCCCATCTCCAACAGCCCAAGCAAAGATTCTACTGCGTCCTTCACCATTCCACTGTTACACAGAAGAACCAACAGACTATTAGAAGTTGCATAGTGAGGTACAAATCCCCTATTTAACATTAGACCCAATAACTCAGTAGCCCTTTTCAATTCTCCTTTCTGAGACAGGAAATTCAACACAATTCTGTAACTTCCTTTGTTCAAATAGTAACCCTCAAAGGGAAGTTTCTGCACCATATCGAGAGCCTCTTCGAACCTTCCTTCTCGGCATAGACCTCCAAGGATCACATTCAATGTTATGGTATCGGCTCTGCAATCTTGGTCCTTCATTTTCTGGAGTAACTCTGTAGCCTCGTCGACCCTTCCGGTTCTACATAGGCAGTTCATTAAGGTAGTGTAGCTGACCGTATCGGGCTTCATCCCGAGGCTCTTCATTTCATTAAAAACTTCCTTTGCCTCTTGCAATTTCCCTTCTTTACAGAAGCCATTCATTAAGACTGAGTAATTGAATACGTTAGGACTGCATCCATTGCTTTTCATGAACTCGACTATTTTCCTTGCACGGTCGACCTTCCCTCCTTGACAAAAGCCATTGATCAGAATATTGTAAGTCAAGGCATCAGGCAAAATCTTGTCCTTTGAAACCATGTTCTCAAAAAGTTCAATGGCTTCTTTAAGTTTTCCACTTTGACAAAGACCACCTATCAGAGTTGAATAGGTGATGAGATTAGGATAAGAGACTCTAGCACTTTTCATTTCCCTTACAACCTCAAATGCAGCTTGAAGATTTCCATTTCTGCAATGATGCTTAACTAAAATGTTGAAAATGCAAGTATTTGGTATTAAGTTGAGCTTGCTACTAGCATTTACAAGCAATTTCCTGGCTAGATCAACCCGGTCGTTTTCGACTAGAAGATTGAGACACGTGCTGATCGCTTTAAGAGAAGGCTTTTGACGAACAATCGACTGGATAGCATAAAACATGTCAAGCACTCTTTCGTGCATAGAAGACTTTGAATAATGCTTCATGAGATTAAGGAATATACCCTCGTGTAATTTGCAAGTGTCATATGTCATTTGATGCAGAACTCCATCAATAGCCTGGAATTTCTTAGATTTTGCAAGCCTTTGAAGAATGCCTCCATAAGTGGCGTTATTGTGATTAAAGCCTTTTTGCTCTGACACCATGTTGAATATTTCAAGCGCATGTTGAGGATCTCTTTCATTTTTGATCAACCTTATGGCTGTTTCGTGAGAAATGTAACTGGATTTGGATTTCTTCTGAGCTTCTATGGAGGTAGTAAAGAGTCTGGCAGGACTATTCCTCTTGGAGATTATTGCTTTTGAAATCCAAACAATATTCATGAAATCCAGGAAACCGCAGGCGTATGTATAGACAGAAGAGAGGAGAAGGCCGCAATATTTATCAAAATCTGCTAAATGGCGATATCATCTAAGATGGAAAAATTAGAGAGAAAAATAGGTTAGGAAGAACAAAAAACTTCCTGAACAATCAAAACGTGCACTGTATCTATATAAACCAATCCATAAGCTTGCTAATCCTACACGTTCTTTTTACATCTATCATGAATTCATTGGAATAACGCTTTAGAAATGACAGATTCAAGCAAAATCATAAAGAAATTCGAATTTCTCACACGCTGAACTCAAAAAGGGGGAAAACAAAGGAGACAAATCCTGTAATTTGCTTTCCTGTTTCTTCTTCTCTTCCAAGTGAGTAAGGGCGATGATCAGTTCGATTCCTTCCAATTTTTTTCCTTTTTTCTTTTTCCAAACCGGAAATCGATCATTCATGACTAAAAGAGAAAGAAATGGAATCGATCGAGAGAACATTGGAGCGAGAGAGATTACCTGATAGGTGCGACGGTGAGCGATGGAAAGTCGACGAGGCACGTCACCGGCACCGAAGCGGCGTCGTTGAGGCGGCGCAATGGAGTGAGGAGGTCTCGCCAGAGAGCACTGCCAGCAGCGTGGGAAGAGCGTGAGTGAGAGAGGGGCGAGAAAGTAGGAGGAGACTATAGCCATATTTTTGGCTAAATTACCCCAAAAAAAAAAAAAAAAAAAAAACTCTGAATTTTTAATTTTTTTTAATTAAATAATTAAATTTTTGGTCACGTGACATTATTTATAACATTAGTCATTTAATTCGAAATTATAACTTATATATAAAAAAATTATTATGTAAATGACATTATTGATATATTTTGAGACAATATATAATGGTAATATCGAGTATACCTTTTATTATAATTATTTTTATAATTTATTTTAACTATTTTTTTTTTGTGTAATATATTTTAATATTAAATTTGAAATTAAAAAAATTAAAATACTGATAAAATTTAATGTAACCTAATACTGATAAAATAAAATAATTAAATTTTAATTCCCTCTTCATTAATTATTTGTCACACGAGCTTCTTCTATTTCACACGCAGAGCTCTCTCTATAAATACTTGGACAGACTTCAGAGACGGTTCCCGTCTTGGGGAGCGCGAAAATTGTAGAATGATCGGAACCTTCACTGCTGCAACTGGCAGATTATTGGTCGGAGATTGATCACCGCTAGGGTTTCTCTGAGTTATCTCTAATCTCATGGAGGACTTCGCCTTTCACGATGGTAACGTTTGCGGTTTGCTCGAGAGCAGGCACATCAACTTTCGTCAAGTATGTCTGATTAATTTATTTTTTCCTTTCATACCTTCTCATCGAGGTCGCATTTGTTCAACTTCAAGTGGCGAGTTACTTGAATTGTTTTATTGTATTGGATGTGAATTGGCGGCGTGTTTAGTTGTTGTAGCGTGAGCGTACTTTCGCGAGGAGGAGATTGTTAGCGTGAATTTTAGATATATCGTTCTCCTTATTGGATTTAGTTGAATTTTTTTGTTGGAGGTGAAGCGAGAAGTATATTGATATGAGATGAACGTAAGAGGTTTCGGATTGTTTGAAGGCTGTCTTTGGACGATAAGCAATGCTATTTTGGTTCTGTCGATTTGAAAGTTTCCGAAATTGC
Source organism: Cucurbita moschata (assembly GCF_002738365.1). Taxonomy (NCBI): domain Eukaryota; kingdom Viridiplantae; phylum Streptophyta; class Magnoliopsida; order Cucurbitales; family Cucurbitaceae; genus Cucurbita; species Cucurbita moschata. Next base: position 4,218,147 of record NW_019268521.1, read on the forward strand.
TAAAATAAACTCTCATTCGACTGCGCCTATTCTTCTTTGGTCATTTTCCTTGATGCGTCATGAGTCGAAGCATGATAATAATAGTAAGGCCTTTGATTGTGATCTTTATTGTTTCCATTCGGACTCTTGACACTGGAAGCATCTACAAAAAAAAAAAAAAAAAAAAAAAAAAAAAAAAAAAAAAAAAAACAGAGAAACCAAAACAGAGAGTTGATAAAACTNAGATCCTTAGGCATGAGTTATTGCAGTTTGGCTGTTCATCAAAAATTTGCGGATTAAATTATATTGTTATGTTCTCACTCTTTCATTCTCTTTTCTATAGAACACGACAGACAGCATAGTTTTGACGATTAATAAGTTATTCATTCATCGAAAATATATAAGGAAGAATCTATATATATAAAAACCAGACTATACGTATATATAATAAGAGTAAGGAGGTCTAGGTTCCAAAAGAAAAGAACACTTGCTCTTTCCTTACTTTAAAGTTTATGTTTAGCCTTACTTTCTTGGTGGCTCGTTTTACATATTATGTTTAATTTTTCAATGGTTGTAAATTAGTCTTGCATTCTGAAGGTTGGGGAAATTTGTTATTTGCTTTACTTAATATGGAAACGTAAAGGTCTGCTTGAAATCTTCCGTAGTGAAGCTTTTAATTTTCTCTCTTATGAATTTGTTTCATTTTTCCAAGTCCTATATGTTTGCAGGATCCCACCTATAGTTTGCCGATGCACTCATCATTCATCCAAAGACTCTCCCAGGAAAAGGAACTGGAGGTCTGTATGGATTTAAGTTTCTATCCCCTGTGATTTCTTAACACTGTTCTATCCACTTTGTGATGCTTGCTTTACTGTAAACTTTATGTTCTACATTCTGTCGTGAATGGTGTACCTGGTAATAGTATAATTATCCATCATTTGGCATTGTGTTTTATGGTCTGTTTCATGTCATTTAAAATGTCTGCACAAGCATCTGATATACAGCTGGATTTCTTTCCCGTTTATTGTAGAGATAAAACACTTCTTAATATGTTAAAAGATTGAGGTGTGGTCTCTTGTTAGATTTTAATGTTTTCCTCTGGACATTAGTTAGTAAAGCTTTCTGTGAGTACCTTTGGGTTTCGTTGTTTCATATTGAGCCCGTCTTGTGTAGTTTGGGGTTTAGGCACCCCTTTTGGTGGCTGTTTTTGTTTTCCTTTTTGTCTTCTTTCACTTCTACGTGATGAAAAGAAATTTTCTCATTAAAAAACATGTTGATGGAGGATAAGTGGCCCATTGCTTTCAATTGGAGTTCATTTCTTATTTGTTGTCTTAAGATGGATAAACAGTAGTTATTGACTACCATATTAACATGGTAGAGAAATGGAACTCTGATGGAGTTAGTCTTCAGTTCTTCAAGAACTGAGACATTTGTTCAAACTCATGAAACGGACACTACTACTTACACTCCATGATCTAGTTTGTGTGTTTATTTTTCCAAATTCTGTGCAAATATTGTTTTTCCTCCCATCCCTTTCATTTCCATATTCTTTGCTCTCTCTATCTGTCATTCCATTTTCGTAAATTAAATTCTGCTCCCCCTGCCTCCCAAACTCTCTCCAGGGGCACCAGGGGTGTGTTAATGCAGTGGCCTGGAATTCTCGTGGTTCTCTTTTGATATCTGGATCAGATGATACGCGGGTAAGATAGTTTCCCTTCAGTTCTATGACTTAATTATCTAAGATCTGCAGTAGCCTGTGGATGACTCATGTTTTTCTTTTGGTGATGGACAAGCTTTGTCGTTGGACTTTGTGTAGTGAATACTAGGTTGTTATTCTTAAAGATTGAATCAACAAACTTCTCTTTTTTGGTATAAGTTTGTGGCCCTTTATGTGAATATGTTAGTATTTATTGCGCATATTACTGAATGTTCTTTCCTGTGACAACAACTTTTAGTAAAAGAATTTAAGCCAATGATGCCTGTAGTAGAGTTGAACTAAATGCATGCTTTTATAAATCTGACTCTATTTTTATGGAGAAAGGTATCCTACGTTGATAACCTTACTCATGCGGCAAGTGTGATTATTGCAGGTGGTGGTGCATGCAGATTGAATTAGAAATGCCTAAAATCTGAAATCCAAGTTAGTTAATTTGTCCTGCATGATAAGTCTTCAAATGCCTAAAATTTGAGTAGAGGATATGTTTTCTTACAGTTAGATATTTAGACGGAGAATGTTATTTCTATCAAATTTATGGATATTATTAGTTTCTAAACTCTTCAGATTTGACTCATCAAATTTGCTCTCAAGAATTTTTCTTTATATGGACAATAAAACAAAACTGGAAAAATAGAGTTTTAGAAGTTGATAATGAAGATAGCACCAAAGAAAGAGATAGCCCTGGATATCTCATCTGATTTTTGTTGGACTTGATGTAGTTAAAGCAGTAATGATAAATTGACACCGAAGGATTGGCATGTTTCTTCCTTACCTGTTAGATGATAATTGATTTATGTGTCTTTGTATTGCAAAATGCCTTACTGTTACTCTTTTTTACTAACCTCCATCCGCTGAAGAAAAATTAAGTTTTCTTGAAGTTTTTTGTTAATCATATATATATATTTGTGCAGATAAACATTTGGAGCTATTCTGGTCAAAAGCTATTGCACTCTGTGGAAACTGGGCATTCTGCAAACATATTTTGTACAAAATTTGTTCCTGAAACTTCTGATGAGCTTGTGGTCTCAGGAGCTGGGGATGCAGAGGTGTAATAGGCTGTAGTGTAAAATTTTCATGAATGTTTGTACTTGCAGTTGGATTTTGCTCACTACTTTTTATGGAGTTGGGGGGTTTGTTTCTTAACAGGTGCGATTGTTTAATTTATCTCGCTTGAAAGGGAGAAGACATGATGATAGTCCCATAGCTTCATCTGCTTTATATCAGTGTCACACCAGAAGAGTAAAAAAATTAGCTGTAAGAGTTATGAACTCAATGGGAAATATATATTGAAAATTTCTTCTACTAGACGTTATGAAATAATTTATTTATTATGAACAACCAGGTTACGTATTATAGGTTAAATAATATGTTTATTGTTTTGACAATGTTTGTCTTCAATTCGTTGAAGGTTGAAATAGGGAATCCAAATGTAGTATGGAGTGCTAGTGAGGATGGGACTCTTAGACAGCATGACTTTCGAGAGGGGATGTCCTGTTCTCCTGAGGGAGCTTCTCACCAAGAATGTCACAATGTTCTTGTAAGTATTGCTTTCTCTTGAATTTTCTGTTTTGTGAAATCACCCGTCACATCCGGGAAACTTGAGTTAATGGGTATTGGTAAATTTAATCTTATATCAATACTTTGACCTTTCTTTTGACACTCCCTCTCATTTGTGGGCTTAAAAATTTATTTAAGGCCCAACGAGTAGTTTTTAATTTTAATTGAGGAGGAAATGACATTACAAGAGTTCGAATATAATTCCTCCTCCTTTGATACCATGTTAGATCTCCCATCAATCAAAATGGTTAAGCTGGTGGGTTACCGTAAATTGAATCTTATATAATTACTTTGACACCACTTTTGACACTTCCATTCAATGAACAAGATCAAGAGATGCCGGTCTGCTTGTTTTCCTAACATTTCTTGCCTTTTGACAATGTTCAAGCTAAATGGACATTGCAACAATTTCACTTTTTTGGGTAGTGGTGCGGGAGGGGTTAGCTGTGATGCTCAATTCAGTATTATGGCAGCAGCATTTATGTTTTTATGTACCCATAAAAATGACCATTTTGAAAAAAATTATTTGCATTAATTAATGAGATAGCGTGTTTGGTTATATGATAGTTAACAAGCCTTGCTAACGTGAGCTTAGCTCAACGATTAAGATATTTCTATTTCTTTTAGGAGTTTGTAGGTTTAAATTCCTCTACACCACATCTGATGCAATGTTCTATATAAAAAAAGCAACAAGCCTTAAAAGAGGCTTATTAAAAAAATTTAACGGCAATAGTTGATCACAACATTTATTTATTTTATTTATAGAAATGGTATCAGTCATTGGGTTCATTGTTTTCACATTAAACTCATTGTCAGATTGATTTGCGGTGTGGAGCAAAGAGGTCACTTGCTGATCCTCCCAGACAAACCCTTGCTTTGAAATCCTGTGACATTAGTTCCACTAGGCCTCATTTACTTCTGGTTGGTGGAAGGTATTCTGCAATTGTTAACCCTTTGCGTAGAGGAATTGCTTAAAAGGAAGTAAAAGTAAAAGAGCCTAACAGTTCCTCTTCAACTTCTTTTAATTCCTATTTGCAGTGATGCATTTGCACGGTTATACGATAGAAGGATGCTGCCACCCTTGTCGTCCAGCCAGAAAAGGATGTCGCCACCTCCTTGTGTTAACTACTTTTGCCCAATGCATCTCTCTGAACGGGTGTGTTCAGAAATTGTTTTTTATTAATCATGGTGCATATCAATCTGGCTACAAAATGTTGTTATTGCTTGATTGTAGAAACAGAATCGAATAGTATATACTCTACAAAGTCAATTTTAGCGTATGCAAAATATGATATAAAGACAGTTTTTATGGTCAATATGAATCTGCACAACCCATGATTTTGATGCAGGTCTCAAATGTTTCTCTCTACTTGGGGGATAAAAAACATTCATTCATGTTAGTCTGACGTCATTGTTATTGGTACTAAAATGAGAATTCACTATTTATTCATGCATACTCAGCAGTACAGTATGATTGTTAACAAAATTCTTTCGGCATGATACTATCCTAATAGACTATTCCGATTAGAAGAGTCTCATTTTGTTGTTGTATATGTTTGTTTTTTTTAAAAAGGAAACGATGTTGTTTTAAAACATACGATTGCTAATTCTAATTCTAATTCTAACCTTCTCTGGTTGTACCAATTCAGACTTCTGATCTTATACTCTCTCTGTTTTCATAGGTTCGACCGGGTTTGCATTTGACTCATGTTACTTTTAGTCCGAATGGAGAAGAGATCCTTCTTAGCTATAGTGGAGAACATGTGTACTTGATGAATGTAAATCGTGGTATCTTAATTTGTCTTAAAATTTAAGCTTCTTATGCATTTCCTATTTTTTTGATCAATCGTTCTGATTTATTTTAAATTTACAATCAGTGTTTTATTTATTAGTTAGATAATGGAAGAGAATTGATGGATTTTGTTTTAAATTTACAGTAAAATGTTATTTTATGTAATCAACATGTATAATGGCTGTTTCGAAACTAAGATGTGATGATTTCTTAGGAAAGGATCATATTTTGAATTTTCTGTTTTAGTTTACAATCATTGTTTTATTTATTAGTTAGATAATGGCATTTACCGTATTTGTGAAACCATATTTTTATATTTAATGTGTTTCGATTTAGTTCTGTTGAATTGCATTTATATATTTTTCCCCACAGCTGGTTTAGGTACAATGCAGTATACATCAGGAGATGTTTCTAAATTAATGAGTTTCACTCCCATACTCAACGGATTGGAATTGCAGCATCCTGTTCCGAATCTTTCTAACGGCTTGCCTTTAAATGGTGGTGTTAATGCGAAGGTGTGACTCTCAAACAAATGCTATAATTGAACAATCTTATTGCTTGAATGGTTCAAAGGTTTAATTTAACAAGTATTTTTCAGCTTGATAAATGCAGAAACTTACTACAAATTGCTGAAAAATGCTTGGAGGGTGGCAACTACTTTGGTGGAATTGAGGCATGTAATGAAATTTTGGATGGATTTGGCCGTATTATTGGAGTTATTCTGAAGCACGATTCATTATGCACACGTGCTGCTTTATTACTCAAGGTAACGCGTTATATTTATTGCTTCAAATTCATGTTCCATTTCAAATTTATGTATCCCAGCCTATCTTTTGTCCATTTTTTTTCGTATATTTATTTGTGGGGTTGGATGTTATGGAGATTCCTTGAGGAATCACATATTTAGGCTAGTAAATGAAACAAGCTTTTCTTTTTCCAAATATATTCCTAAAGGAGCCAATGCCATTTTTTCAAAAAGAAATTTAAAATATCTTCTAATCTCATTTGAAGTTTTTTTTTTTTTTTTTTTTCTGTTTAGATTTTCCAGAAATCTTTTTAATCTTCTTTCCCTTGTGATTATTCACCATCTCCCGATCATAAGTTGTTCGTTTGGTCCAATAGCCCCATCATCTTCTCATTTTCTTTTAATATAATTCAACTTCCAAAAGAAAGTTCAAGACGTCACGATTTATGGATTCTTAATCTTCTCTTTTTTATATTATTTATTTTTATTATCATCACAGCATAAGTTTGAAGAGCACCATTAGCTGTTTTCTCTCTGTGGGGCAGAATAGAATTACTATATACTTTTGAACTGCTGCTTCATAGTTGTTTGGTGATGTTAATTTTTCAGTAGTCAGGAACATCTGTGGTGATGTGCTATTTTCCTGTTTCCTTTTGATACTTTATATGTATTCAGGTTCAGGTGGAGGGCCCTTTTCCTCGTTACTTTTCTTTTATGCACTCTTACATGCCAGTATCTTCTTTGGTTTCTAATTGAGAAAAGCTGAAATCTTTTTCAGCGGAAGTGGAAAAATGATGTTCATATGGCCATAAGAGATTGTTACAGTGCTAGGAAAATAGATAATTCCTCTTTCAGAGCACATTACTACATGTGTGAAGCTCTATCACAGGTACTTTTTATGTCACTCCGTGCTACCGCTTGCTGCAGTTATCTTTCTTTGGCAACTATGTCTCGTACAATTTTTTTTCTCGTTTAAGATAAAATGATGAGTGTCAAAGGTTATTAGTGTACTTTTGCAGTAAAATCGTTTTGTTTGTTTGAAAGTGTGTATGTATCAACGGTATTTGAAAATTTTCTGAATTTTCATGTTGGTCTTTATCTATGTGTGGAAGTTAAGACTGTTTGTTGTGGTCGCTTGGTTCATAAAAAGTTTAGTTTATCATTTCAGAACCCCTCCAGACC
>NW_019268521.1:4225837-4244234 GCF_002738365.1 Cucurbita moschata
TTTTTTTTTTTTTTCCTTCAATGAATAACACTCCTGAAGAAGTTGGATTTGCATATCCAACTTCTGTAAAACGTTACAAGTTGTGGGGATAGATTCAATCCTTCTTTTTTTTCATTTTCCTTTCTTATCTTGCAGCTAGGTAGACACAAGGAAGCCCTAGATTTTGCCTTTGCTGCTCAGTGTTTGGCCCCATCTAATCCTGAAGTGGCAGAGAAGGTGGAAAGCATAAAGAGGGACCTCGCTGCAGGTAAATGATAGTCTGGAACTTGTAATTAGCGTGGTTTCTTTAACTAAGGATGGATTGAAGTCCATAGTAACATTATACTGCTGGGCAGATTGGAGAGATCTCTTTATGATTGAAAATGTTTTTTTTTTTTTTTTTTTTTTTTTTTTTGGTGTCTGATAAGGGTATATGTTTTTGCTGGGAAAATTGGAAAGATATTCAACTTGTTTCAACAGTTCTGCATCTTGCCATCTTCCTTCTCATTTTTGGCTTTTGATTTATTTGATTTTATATTATAACCAGCTGAATTGGAAAAATCAAATAAAGACAATGATGGAGCTATAAGATCAGCACCGTTAGGTGGTGTATTATCATTAAGTGACCTTCTTCACCGCTCAGATGCAAACAGTGATGTTTCACAAGATGGGGTGAGATCAGAAAGAGAAGATTCTGACTATGATGACGAGGTGGAGCTGGACTTTGAAACCTTATCAGGTGATGAAGCCCAAGACGTCGATTCTAACGTTCTACATGGAAGTGTAAATCTTAGAATACATAGACGAGTTGATCCAGCAATAGAAAGGGTTGGCGCGAATGACTCCTGTGGGTCTCCTTCATCGTCACACAATGATGGAATACTCTATCAGGTTCTAGTAATACTTTGACAGAATCTTCTATACATTTACCTTTAGTTGATGATGTCTTCATTCCGACTAAGCTTTGTGTTACATTACATGCAGCCTGAACCTGTCATTGATATGAAGCAAAGATATGTCGGTCATTGCAATATCGGAACTGATATTAAACAAGCTAGTTTTCTCGGGCAAAGAGGTATTAACTGAACCATGGGAATGGCTAATTGAGTTACAAGTTGATTAAATTTTAGGTTCATGTGATCTCTTTAGAGTGGGTCCTATATGGGCGTGTGAGATGGTACCATTATTCCCTATCCCATGATTATTGTCATCGGAGCCCAATTTTTTACAGACACAGCCATGTTTATTGCAGGTCACAACACAGTCATTTCCTTGTTTTATATGTCATCCCGATTTCTCTACGAGGAAATTGCAACCTCTCTTTTCCCTATAGAATTCTTGAACTTGTTTTCCTCCAAATCTCCTAAAGAATAGCTTTGAATGTTAATGGATTAGATTGAATTGTGCTGTAAGTGATGGTGTATTGCAGTGTCGGTTGAAGGGCGACGTCTTCGTTTGTGCTAGTAGGAAGAAAGAGGAGGGGTTGTAAGATATAATTGCCAAATTTGGTTTTTAGAAACAAGCATAGGTCGTTAAAATGATAAATACTTGTGATAATTTGGGAAGTTGATACTCTGTAAAATGATATTTGCAGGTGAATATGTTGCCAGTGGAAGTGATGATGGGAGATGGTTTATTTGGGAGAAGAAAACTGGTAGACTGATTAAAATTCTTGTTGGAGATGGAGCTGGTAAATACCATCCAAATAATTTTATAGATGAATAATTCGTTTTCAATTACAGAAACCGAAACCGAAACTGAAGTACGAATTTTCTCTTCATTCACTTTTTCAGTTGTGAATTGCGTCCAGAGTCATCCATTTGATTGTGCCATTGCTACCAGCGGGATCGATAATACCATTAAGGTACATATGTATGTACGAGTGTTGACAATTCCATAAATGACCTTTTTTTTTGTTTGTTTCGGAGCTGTTTTGGCAGGGCGTACTAAACCCACTTTGTACCACGCCACCGGGAGGCTCGCCTGAATGCCTTATCTCTCAGTTATTGATGTCCTCCTCCTTTGTTGTCACAGCTATGGACTCCAACTGCTCCATTCCGATCAGTCGTAGATGGTGGAGCGATTGGACCGCAGGCTGCTGATGTGTTGGCTGCAATAGAGAACAATCAGCGTAGACTCTGCCGTAATAGAGAAGCCATACTGTAAGCCTCGTGGATTCCTTGACCTTCATAATATAGGATTTGTTAATTATTATATGCATTGTTTTGTTGGTCTTAATTAATTAATTAATTAGTTTAAAAAACACTAAGCTTTCACGGAGATAGATGAAAGAATGTAATAATATATGGAATCTTGATAGTAATTAACTTATCAGAGAATGTTTACCGTACGAGTTCCGCTATCATTATACATGGTACATATAAGTTTTCAATATCCTAAGTAGCCTCTGTAGGAGATTTGGACCCATTCTCCAGAATCTTTAGGCCAACCCAACCCCATTGCTCTTATCAGAAATAAGATTTGATATCGAACGAGGTGTTTCCCTAATCATAATATATCGAATACGTGGAAATCTTTCCCTATGTTCAACCATGTTGGTACGTACCATTGTATGTTAATGTTCATATTTTCATTGTGTGGTGCTGGCTGCGAGCAGGCCATTTGAAATTTTAGAGCGGTTTAGGATGCATGATTTCTCAGAAGGAAGCCTTCATCCATTTGAATGTGCTCAGAGTTGATGATATGTAGGGGATGCACGCAGGTAAGTGTGACTATGTTTTTGTTTTTTGAAGTTTTAGTTAGTGTTGGACTATTTGTTTAGAGCTTGTTTACTGTACCCCTTCGGCCCTTCTAATTTTTTAGTTTTTTTCCGTTGTAAGTTTGGTTTCTTATCCCCAAAAAAAAAAAGAAAAAAGAAAAAAAAAACCATTATATATATGTCTCAAGTTCTTTTTTTCTTTTTAGCACCAAAATTTGCGTGTGCATCTTTATTTCATAAATTATGTACAATCTTTGAATTTTTATTATTTTTTAATGTTTTTAATTTTTGACAGAAATTGGAATAGTCATAGTTGGTGGAGTAGCAGTTAGCACCCCGAACATTTTGTTCTAACAGACACTCCTATGAGAAGTCTCGTTCAAGCTCTCTCTTAATATAGAACATTTACCAGCCAAGCTAGTACTTTCAATTTTTGTTCTTTCTATTGCCTTGTAAATTATTGTAAATTTTGCTGCATTTTTTTCCCTGTGACAATTTGCTGTTTTTGCCATTACAATTTCCTTGGTTTTTTTTTTTTTTCTTTTTTTTTGCTTTCTTCTATATGCGGTGTTAATATTGTAATGTACAGAATAAGATGAAGCAGGAAGCGGGCAAATCAAGTTCAAGTATGTATATCATGTTATCTTGTCTTTCTTCCCATTTTGAGTATGCATTTTTAGATAGATTATGACTTGTGAGTGACCAAACTAATTAATAACTGATAATTTGGCTTTTTTTAATAAGAAAAATTAATGTATAGTAAATAATTTCAACAGAATCAAAGAAAAGATACACATATTTGCAAAAATCACACTTTTTTTATATAAAAATTAAAAAACATCTCTAAAAATTTAATTATATATGGCCAGTTTAAGGAAATATTTCAAGAAAGTAAACCAATCAAAATAACTAAACAACTAATAAATATTCCATTTGTCTGACATTCCTGTTCAAAAAACAGTTTACTGAAAAAATCTTATCTTTTTATGATTATGTGTGGATTCATTTTGATACTAAAATAATGGTTATTACAAACACATAAACTAACTATAGGTTATAGATCTTGTTACTAGTATTCACATTTACTAGGCATAATTTTTCTAAATGATATCATCCATATTTCCAGTGTTCTCCTATACGAAGTTGTCCCCCCAGTAGTGTTCTCTCTCCCCCTTCATTTACTACATTGATTTAATGTTAATATTGTTACTTAATATGGCCCTGTTGAAGTGATGAGGAATGATAATGAGAAGGTGAATAATCAACCTCAGGTGGGTGGAGTATGGATTTTGGGAAGCATGTCGAAGTGTTAATAATACATGCTTTAGAAATTGTACACATCCTATACAATTTCAGACTCCCTATTGCTTCCACTGGTTGAGCAAGATCACACTGTTGTGCGGGAAGAATTATCATTAGTTCCTGCAGGAATGCCCTTTACTACCCCCTAAAGAAGGAAGAGCTCCCTGTCCCTCCCCAGTGGCATTCAAGTCAAGTTTCATGAATGGACTATATTTCGATCGAGAATTGTCATGAATATTTGGTTCATGAATTTATTGAATTTATTTGGTTCATCTTCCATATTGGTATGTTCTCTCGTATCGGTACATGAACCATCTTGATTCATGTATGAGCATTAGTGGTATGTTCCATATTGTAATATTGTGTTTGCCTAGAGTTAAATAATGTTCCTCCTGATCTGGCATTGGATATCAGTAAACAAGAGAGATTGAGAGGAGGCAGGGGTTGTAGACGTGGCATTAAAAGCTTTGGTGACATCTGTGGGTCTTGCTGTCCGTTGGAGGGTTGATGAACTAAGAGATCCAAGAACATTATTATCCTTTCTCTAAGGTCATTAATAGCAAGGGGATCGTTGTAGGTAATCAATCTTACAAGAAACTTTTGTTTTTCGTGATTCACATGGGAGGTGGTCTAGGCCATTGATGAGAGGGCTAAAAACCGAGTAGGATTCTTCTCTTCCCCTAAAAATGATAATGTTTCTTTCTTTCTGATCAGAGGAACTGGTGTTCTATTATTTGTTATTTATCAGCAATGTGAGATCGGCATTAAATGCCGAAATACAATTCATGGCCAGAATTCTCATATGCTAATTAATGGCACTGTCTCTAGTTAGTGATTTTTTGATATCAATCGAGAGTGATATGGACATTGATGATCATGACCATGGAAGATGCTGTACAAGTACACAGCTTGGAGGCCCCTCTCTCTCCCCCTTTTCTCATAGTGAATAAGAAACTTGAATTTGTGGGAGGGTGTGAGTGTAATATCTCAAGTTGGTTGGGGGAGGAGGACAAAATATTGTTCTTTATAAGAGGGTGGAAATCTCTCCCTAAGAGACGTGTTTTAAAATTCTTAAAGGGAAACTTGAAAGGGAAAACACAAAAAAGACAACAGCTACTAATGGTGTGTTTGGGCCGTTACAAATGATATTAGAGCCAAACATCGAACGATGTCAGTGAAGAAGTTGAGCTCCGAAGGGGTGGACACGAGACGGTATGCCGGCAAGGACATTGAGTCCCTAATGGGAGTGGATTGAGAGATCCCACATCGATTGGAGAAGGAAATGTGTGGCAGCGGGATGCTAGACTTCAAAAGGGGGTGGACTGTGAGATTCTACATCGGTTGAAGAGGAGAACAAAACATTCTTTATAAAAGTGTGAAACCTGAAAGAAAAAGTGTTTTAAAGTGTTTTAAATATTTTTAGGGGAATTTGAAAGAGAAAGTCCAAAAAAGATCATATCTACCGGTGAGAACTTGAATCATTAGGATATAAAGATAAAGGATTAGAAGAGGGTTGTTCGGTGAAGAGAGTAAAGTTGAGATGGCATTGGAGGTTTTTAAATAGGTCGGTCAATTTGTGGGGTCAATCATTTGATGATTTGTCACATCCCCTGCGTTTGCATTTTAAAGCAGCCATCCATTATCAGTGGGCTCTCTCTCTCTCTCTCTCTCTCTCTCTCATTATTAGGAGCTTGGTAGTAAGGAGGTAAAAGCAATGCTATCATCACACAGTGAGTGGGTTCTGACTGTGCATCTGTGGCATTGAATATGTGGGGGAAGCAAAGCTGAGCCTTTGCTTTCTTGTCTAATCTTATGTTGTCAACGCAAGTTAGCGACAGACCCTATGTTCACCACCCCCATTCTACTTCTACCCTTTCACAAGGATAAGAATTCAAGTTCCTAAAAGTCAAGAATGGAAATGACCTTTTTGCCTCCCTTAATATACAACACCCTAATCACATTATAACTAATCCCAGAGAATTGTATGAAAGAGAACAACAATAGCAAAACAACAATAAAGAAGCTTCCAGTTTTCATTTTGCTAAGATTTTGTTTTTCCACTACATTTTTCGTTTTCCCATGGATCATATTGTTTGTTTCAAGTTTATAGAAGTTAAAAGCAAAGTTATCTAATTTATTCGAGGAAATACTGATTTTTCAGCTTAGAGGAAGTTTCAAGTAAAAAATGACTATGAGATTAAATAGAAATATAAAAATGAGTTTCAACTTATTTTTTTAGACTAAACATGTGTTTTAATCCCTTATGTTTTAATTTTTTTAGTTTAATTTCTATTCTATAAAAAAAAAAATGTTTTAACCTTTTTCAATTATGCAACCCTATCTGTTTTGAAAATTTAAATATGATATGAACCTACTAATATAATATCATAGGAAACCTTATAAAAGAATTCTCCGGAAGAAATGAAATTCTTGAATTGGAAAAATATTTACCTTCCATTGAGAGATTCCACGATGGCAAGAAGCTGTTTCCATTCCATCACATCTAAGGAAGTGATTCCCCTTTATGCGCTAATTTATGAAGTCTGCATTCACCAAAGTAAGTCTCTGCCACTAATTGGAGCAATGTTGTTGTCGTTTCCTAATTCATCCACCTTTACGTCCTCAATATAATATGAATCTATTCATTTCTTTTTCAATCTTCATGACCTGCGTTTTAATAAGTAACAACTTACAGCAGCTCATGTGACATATTCGTCTTCATGAAGAGGGTGAGCCATTAAGTCCTGAAACAGAAAGCGGGAGTCATGTAATATTGTTTCCCATGCAGGAACGTACCTGAAAACAAGAAACTTAACAAGAGTGTAAATAGAGACAATGAAATAGGAAGTATTAAATTGAGTTAAGAATTTAGATATGAAGTTTATAAACACATTTCGACTCAGACTTTATTGATCTACATAGATTTGTTTATTTATTTATTTTTAGCTATTTTTGTGGATTCAAGTGTCAATGTCCAATAATAGAAAGAGTGAATGATACTCATTTCCTCTTCTGTTACATGGTCTGATGCACCCTTTAACATGTATACCTAGTTTCAACAATGCACTTTTCGGACCGAGAAGGCGAGACTGTTTGATGTTTGCATATTAGAACTCATTAAAGCACGATTCGCATCATTATATTTGATAAAAGAAATGAGGGAAGCTCCAATAAAAAAATATTGGAAGGAAAAAATATTTCGAAGATGAACTCACAAAATGTCCTATTATTGGATTAAATGAAAAAAAATGTTTAGACGGAGCCTTTATTGAAAAAAAAATGAATACATACCAAAGGAGCTTCTATTTTCTTGGGTGAAAACCAATATCTATTATTGGATTAAAAAAAGTATTAGTAGAAATTACATATTTAATTTGCAACAGCATTAAATGAATCTACTTTTCACAAGTAGAAAACATACAACTCCCAAACATTAGAACCTACTAAAATTGATATTTTATACATTAAAATGATAATAACGTTGAAAATCTCAACCAAAGAAAAAACAATAAAAATCACATGCCGACCTTAACATAGTTTTGTTGGTTAAACATATTGTAGATTCTAATTCCTTTCCACTATTTTTTCTTGTGATGTAATATTTTAGAGAACAATAGAGGATATTTCTAATATTTGTTTAACTTAATCGACTATACGCATGCAAGGGCTAACAACCCTCACTCATTACGTGGGTCATACTTGCGATACAAGAGTGTCTTTTAAAGCCCAAAAGCTTAAAGTGGTTATAAAACTCTTGTAATTCGCAGTGTGTGGGCAATTTCATTCAATCTCAAGCTTATTATTCGAATTTTATTGATTTATTCTAGTCCGAATTGATCAATCAAATTTTCTTTATGAGCTCCTTGTTTTAAAAACAATAATAATAATAATAAAGAAATAAATAACGAAGCATACGTCTTTGTAAGCTGCAGACAACTCTAACGCTATTAGAAGTGTTAATGGATACTTAACTCTCAGTATGCTTCCAACTCCCGTATGCCATGCGGCTCTGCATAATGCTTCATTGGCCTGGGACCCTAAAACGTACAGAAAAATTTTGTTAGTGTTTTCTACTCAATTTTAATTGACGAATCTTCTAAACTTGCCAGACTTCAGAGCCTTTCAACTTAGCATCTTTCCTTGCTATAAAACAAAAAGAGCAAGAGCCGTATGTAAAATATGAAGTTGGCATGCAAAAGGATATGATTACGCACCTGTGATTAGCATTCTTTTACATTATGGGTATCAATGATAGCTTATTTTGTCCAAAAGAAAAATTATAGCTCAGTTCATCGTCCAGTATTTTGTTCCACTCCATGCCTATTAATACCACGTAAATCACAAAAAATCAACAGAGAAATTAATTTGAAATTCCACAAACCATGACATCCTCCAATGCAAAAATTTTGACGTTCTTTAGCCCTCTCACCTACAATCAACTGCTGGGCAATATTAGTTAATTCCATTTATGATGGTAGAAATCTCAACCGAAGTTCATCACAAACTGAATTTAATACCCTTCTGTGCTCAAATTTTAATTGTACCTTGCTATGCTCTTGACGGGTTATAAAATCCTAACCGATGATCAACTAGTAGACAACAGAGGCAACTTCCATTTATGATGCTGAAACTCTTAACCTATGTTCATCATGAACTGATTTTGAGATTCCAAATACTATGATATTCTCATTGTAGCTTTCGGACACTTGACAATAGATAACATCCTCTCCAAAGACCAACCACTAGGCCATTCTGATAATTTGACTTTATTTATGACGGGGGGAATTGATCCCTGCCCATCATGAACTGAATTTCTGCAAAACTTCCTTTAAAATTTTTCAGAGCACTACTAAAGAATACATCCACCAGTAGAGCAGAATGCATGGTCCACAGAGGTAACCTGTCGGGTATTTCTCTGAGGGTTGATCTCTACTTGTTCATGGGGAGTCTGCCTAGAAAAGTTACCTATCAACATTGATTTGTTATTTGACTCCTAGAAAAGTTACCTATCATATAGTTCATCAATGAATTAGGAAATAACAAATCAGCATCTAAAAGACTGTATTACTCGACTCCTAGAAAAGTTCTACCTACGCTTAATCTCAAGCTAAGCTTTATTATATAGTGAAGTAATAGTTCCAATAAGTGGTGATCTCACTCCATTTTGAAAAGTAGCCTAGTCAGGCGAGAAAGGAGAGGGGGAAGAGGTGGACGTCTTACAGGCTATGGAGCAATGTTATGCTAAACTTTAGTAGCAACAACTCCTTGAGCATCTCAAAGACACTTGCAAAACCACAAACACGCATAAATATGTTTCGGATGTTTGACTTCAAAACATTTTGAGTGTTCAGTTTTAAGGCACCTTCAAAATGACAACTGTAGTATTGCATCATTGGACAGGTGCACATAAAAGTATGTACTTCGTACAGTCGAAGTTGATCTATATTGTAGATTTGATAGCAAAGCAACAAGAACTGGCAAAACAACATGTATTTAGATGTATTCACTCGATCAGTTTCTTGGAAAATGTTAGAAGCTATAACCACCGTCTTGATTTCAAGATTGAATTTCTGTCGTGTAAAAGATACTAATTAACAGAAAGGAAAACTTCCAAATCCATATTCTTGTAAGTTTGCATTTCAGAACCTTCCTCCTATCTAATAATAAAATATTTAGGGACATCTGGAAACCGATTGTAGCTCAGCCTTTTCTTTACTAGTTCATTTTCTGTTTTATGAAAGCTAGTTCACACTCGAGTCTATTATGGAGAACTGATGGACAAATTAACAACAAAAGCCAGGAAATCAAGCAATTCAGACAACAATGAGAAAAGTAATCAAATGTACCTCGTAAAAGCTCCAAGACGCTCGCCATTTTCATACAAGAGAGACTTATCGCCACCACACAATGCAAGTTTTGCAGATGACGATCTTGTGTTCTCATAACTGGCAGCAGATGCAAACAGGTCACGTTTAGAAGCCATCATTAGCTTCTGTTCTGATACATTCTCGCAAGTCCACCGGAAGAATTTCCCGCAACCAGCGTTAGTGAGAACTTCAGCTCCTCCTGTAATACTTCGCACGGCGGCATTAGCAACACTGTGCCCTGTGTTCAATGGCCAAACAAAAAGGAAAAATAAATAATCGTGAAACGAGTTCGAAACTATTAAAGTAGTGGTTCCAACACACTCTGCTTACTCGGACTGTATACTGTTTCATTAATGATACTACATCAACGGACCATAACCGGAAACATTGACAAACGAAAGACAATTTTCAAGACAATGCCGCGACGTTGCTTCGCGAAATGGAAAATTTCCGCGCAATGCTACTCCTCGTAACGTAATTGATAGACGGAAAAACAATACACTAAAATGTACGTTAAAAAACAAACAGAAAATCAAGGAATCGGAATGAAACAATATTACACATTCCTCGCGAGATCCTCAGTCGTCTTGATCGCCTCGGCCGCCTTCATTCGTCATGTCTCAATCATTTCAAATTAAATCCATCTTTTCTGATCAATCGAAAAACCTAGGATCCATTGATAGTAAACAAACAGTTAAGAAACATAAATGACCGCCAAATTACGCTAAATCCTATACGAGAGTCAGATTCGTAGGCGTATACTCACGCTTGAAGGACGGTGCCGCGGAAGGAGCGGGAAGTAGAGCTGGATGAACAGACATATGGATTGGATTTAGGAGGAGGTGCAGAAGCAGCAGCTCCAATGGAGGACGGAGTAAGGGCCTCGAAGTACTCGCAGTGATCGGAGAGCGCCAACCTTGACAGTACGGAGCATGGGTTTGAAAAGAGTATGATCGGAAAGAACTGGTTTTACCCGGGAAAGCGTGGGAGAATATGATCAACCTTTTAAATCTTATATTTCTAAAAATACTTCGCTTAATGCATCTTTTGCGCGTCCCCGATCATTTTTGGATCCATTAAATTAAATTAAGACTAAATTAATAAAATAAAATAAAAATTAAAAATTACTTTTACAGTTAATTTTGTATTTAGACATCACGACTCTCCACGATGGTAAAACAGTTTAAATAAATTTATTTAGGAATCACTACTCTACACAGTGAGTGTGATATTGTCAGCTTTGAGCATAGACTAAATTAATAAAATAAAAAATATACTTATTTAGAAATCACGACTCTCCACAATGGTAAAACAGTTTAAATAAATTTATTTAGGAATTACGACTCTATACAATAGTATGATATTGTCCCATGTAAGGTCTCATGCTTTGGGCTTACTAAAAAGCCTCGTACCCATAGAGATAGTATTTCTCACTTATAAACCAATGATCATTCCCTAAATTAGCGAATATGTGACTCACTCCCAATAATTATTAACAAGTTCAAAAACAATATTAAAAAATTGAAAGATAATCTATGAAAATCGTCTATTAACACCTCATAAAGTATCTCCAAAATTTTTAATATTGTTTTAAAAGTTTATGAACAGTTTTTTAAACGCTAATGATAAAAGTATTTCTAAAGTTTTTAAAAGGTAAAAAAAAAATGTTTATAAAGTTTTTTAAAAAATTAAAGGAAAATAATAAAAATTTTAAAAATTTTAAAAAGTATTTTAAAAAACATTAATTATAATAATATTTTTTAAAAATTAAAAGAAATAGTTTGTATAGAGAAAGTTTATAGTTTAAATATATTTTTATTAATTTAACTTATTTTAAATTAAAATTATAAAATTAAAATAAGACAATTAAATTATAATTTTTAGAATAGAAGGGGAGGGAGTGAAGTTGACGAGACTGAAGTGTAGTTGTAAGGGCAGTTAATATTTTAGTAATACTTTTTTTATTTTTTTATTTTTTTATTTTTTTATTTAAATAAAGTAATGTGAAAGGAAAGGACAAGATTGTTGAGGGGAAAGCCCCTAAATAATAGAGCGCCATTTGAAAGAGAGAGAAAATCAGAGAGGCAACAAGAATCCCTCCAAACTTCCATATCATTTCACTGCTATGGAGTTTCTCTTTCTGGATCTTCGTTTTCTCTCTCATCATCTTCTTCTAAACCTAAATCCATTCACCTTGGAACCCTCCGTGATCTGATTCGGAGTTGGATTCCTTTTTTTTTTTTTTTTTCTCTTTCTTTTTGGCAGAAGTTCGATTCCGAGTGGTTTGTTCTTGAGGGAGTGTGATTTGTAGCACATGAGAGTGGACCAATCTGAAGAAATGTCTGAAGACGAAGATCGATTTTTACCTTCAGATCTAGCCGGTGACGCCATAGCTGAATCTGTAAGTAAAGCTCGCAATTGTGTAGGGTGTTCTGGTGATGTAGCTGGTTCTGATTCTGGTTCTGTTGAGAATATACTTCATAATGTTCTTGAGAACGTGCTTCACTTCCTCACTTCTCGGCGTGACCGGAACGCGGCGTCGCTCGTCTGTAAGTCGTGGTATCGCGTTGAGGCACTCACTCGATCTGAACTCTTCATTGGAAATTGCTATGCTGTTTCCCCTCGCCGAGTCACGTCGCGGTTTAATCGAGTTCGGTCAGTGATGATCAAAGGGAAGCCTCGGTTTGCAGATTTCAACCTGATGCCGCCTAATTGGGGGGCTCACTTCTCCCCATGGGTGGCGGCCATGGCCAAATCATATCCTTGGCTCGAGACTGTCTATTTGAAGCGCATGTCTGTGACTGACGACGATCTGGCCCTGCTCGCTGACTCTTTTCCTGGCTTTAAGGAGCTTGTGTTGTTTTGCTGCGAAGGATTTGGCACTAGTGGTATTGCTGTTGTTGCCTCCAGATGCATGTACGCCTCTTGATTTCTTCTCCTTTTTTTTTTTTCCTTTCACTTCGTTTTCTCAATGTTCTTAGCTTTGATTCTGATTCCTTCAGTTTCTACTGCCAAATGCACCTTCGTTAGTCTGCCATTAGTGATCGTTTGTACCTTTGGAGAGCACGTTCGAATCTGTATGCTTTGGAATCCATTTGGGGATTCTTTGAATTCAACTAAATGTATTTTGCTGGATGTTCTAGTGGCAAACTTTGTTGAAGTTTCTATGAGTGATGGCTTCTTTTTTCATTCAGCTTAGACTGATTGATTTGCTTTTCAGGCACCTTCGAGTACTTGATCTGATTGAATCTGACGTAACAGACGATGAAGTGGATTGGATATCTTGTTTCCCAGAGAAGGAAACTTGTCTTGAATCTCTGATGTTTGATTGTATAGAGTGCCCTATTAATTTTGAGGCACTGGAGAGGTTGGTGAGTAGATCCCCATCCTTGAAAAAACTTGGGGTGAATCGTTACGTTTCCATTGCTCAGCTATACCGTTTGATGATTCGGGCTCCTCATCTAACACATCTTGGAACTGGTTCGTTCAGTACTTCAGAGGCTGTAGTTCATGGGGAATCAGAGCCTGATTATGCCTCTGCTTTTGCTGCTTGCAAATCCTTGGTTTGTCTCTCTGGATTCAAGGACATTTTGCCTGATTACCTACCTTGTATCTATCCAGTTTGTGCTAATCTCACCACTCTGAACTTGAGCTTTGCAAATATAACTCCTGAACAACTCAAACCAGTTATAAGCCACTGCCACAAGCTCCAGACTTTCTGGGTGTGTGATCTTTGGGTAGAGAAGTCTAATTGGGGGGCAAATTTGGTATGCTGAGCTTACATTTTTTCTTTTACTGCAGGCTCTTGATTCGATATGCGATGAAGGACTTCAGGCTGTTGCTTCAACGTGCAAGGAATTGCGAGAACTTCGGGTTTTTCCTGTTGATGTGCGAGAAGATGGTGAAGGCCCCATTTCTGAAGTGGGCTTCCAGGCGATATCCGAGGGTTGCAGGAAATTGCAATATATCCTCTACTTTTGCCAGAGAATGACCAATGCAGCTGTGGTAGCTATGTCACAGAACTGCCAAGATCTCGTGGTGTTTAGACTATGTATTATGGGACGACACCAGCCAGACCATCAAACTGGAGAACCCATGGATCAAGGATTTGGTGCAATCGTTATCAACTGTAAGAAGCTTACTAGGCTTGCTATATCTGGATTATTGACTGATCGTGCTTTCAGCTACATTGGGAAGTATGGAAAACTGGTACGCACCCTATCAGTTGCTTTTGCTGGAAATAGTGATTTGGGATTGAAATATGTGCTTGAGGGTTGTCTTAGATTGCAAAAACTTGAGATTAGAGATAGCCCATTTGGCGATGGAGCCTTGCGATCTGGTTTACATCATTACTATAATATGAGATTCCTCTGGATGTCAGCTTGTAAACTGTCTCGCCAAGGCTGCCAAGAGGTTGCCAGAGCGATGCCTCACTTAGTCGTTGAGGTGATGAGGAATGAAAATGACGACGAAACTGAAAGCAGTGTTGAGGTGGAGGGTATGGAGAACCATGTTCAGGTGTTATACATGTATAGATCTCTTGAGGGGCCAAGGGATGATGCTCCAAAGTTTGTTGACATCCTATAGAACATTGGACTGCTAGAAGATTCAACTGTCACCGAACAAGCTCACAATTTTGCGCGATAAGTTTATTACTTCTTGTCAAAGGGGTATCCTTCAATACCTAAAAAAAATCATGTTTACCCACTTAAGAAAAGTTGAATCCCTGTTTTTACATGGGGAAGATTATGATGGTTTTGGTAGCCAGATTTCATTTGAGATATGCAACTTCCTAAGACTTTGAAAAGTGGTGTAGTTGCTGAGGATCAATCACTGCACTGTTCATCAGGAGGCTAATCAAGTTTTCATAAGTTTGTTTCTAATTGTTCCACGTTTAATTTCTTCATTTCAATATCCGGTAACTGTAAACTAGAGCTGCTGGAGGAAGCGGCATGGGTCATAGAGAGCTGCATTAAAAGATTAGATAGCAAGTATTGATCATTTTGTCAATTGAATCAAGAAAGAAAAACATTTGCTAGGATTGGAGGACCTGTCGACTACAAATATCTCTCCAACCATCAGGCGTCGAATAGCAGGCGGATGACACAGGTACTCGTACTCCGTCCTACTAGAACCATTAGTCCACTTATTTTGATTCAATTTGTTAGTAGATGTGAGAACTGAAAGACCCTGCCTCTCTAGCTAAATGTTGTTTATTTCTAATCACATGTACCAGTAGCACAGGCCCCTGGTTATTGAGTTTACGATTGTTGTTTATCTGAATGAGATGGATGGGGTAATAAATGCCACAAATTATTCATGGACAGAATTTCCATCTAGTAATGGCACTGTCTGAGATTTTTTCTCCCCTCCTTTCTTCTTCCTTTTCCTTTGTGATAGCAAAATGCATCTGTTTTCCGCTCGACGCTCCCGACACCTCTCCGAGGAAGCCAAGAACGCATCAGTCGATGTCCTGTGATGATTGCAGAAATCACACAGGATCAAAGACGATGCGGATAGAAAGAATGTGTAGGGGCACTACAAAAGAACTATCTGAACATCCTAGATTAGGTAAAAAAAAAAAAGGGTGTGTTGATATGTTTGCTAGTTTTGTTTGCTGAGTAGACTTTGTATTGGCCGGTTTCAAATGGGTCATTGGAGGATCAATTATTTGATGGCTTGTCACATCCCTTCCCTGAGTTTGCGTTATAAAGCAACAATCCATTAATGATGGGCTCCCCCTCCCTTGTTTCTTCTCTCACTCATAATGAGGAGAGGGAACTCTTCCTGGCAGGAAGAGGAGGTAAAAGCAAAGCTTATCATCTTAAGTGGGATATGAGTATGCTATTGAATGAGTTGAGTATGGGGGGAGAGAGAGAGAGGCTTTTTCTTTCTTTTCTTTCTTGTCTAGCCTTGTGTTGTGGAGGCAAGTTGGCAACACCATATGTTTTCTTTTCTTTCTCACATCATCTCATCCTTCCCCTCTGGATCTCTCTCTCTCTCTCTCTCATTTGTACGTGTTTGAACTTTTATGAAGCAAAACTTGCTTGCTAGTGGGACTGTAGCCACTTTTTGCCCTTCAACCACGTGCCTCAATTGCATGGTCTAAGGTCACGGTTTTATAATGCGTTTACTAGGGAGAGGTTTCCACCCCTTTCTAATAAATGTTTCGTTCTTCTCTCTAACCGATGTGGGATCTCACAATCCACTCCTTTTGGGGCTTTGTAGCACCAAATTCATTGCTAGCTGATAATGTCCGTTTTAGTTTGTTACATATTGTCGTCAGCCTTATAGTTTTAAAATGCATCTGTTAGGAATAGATTTTCACTCTTATAAGGAATGTTTCGTTCCCCTCTCTAGCTGACATGGATCTCACACGTAACACTATGCAGTTGGGTCACGTGGCTTGTCAGCAGCGATAAGTATTGCTCATTTTTCCAAGGGAGTAAGGCTGTTTTGGATGAGGTTGTAGTAAAAGAAATGCCATTCTCATCATAACCAAATACATTGTATGCATGTGGTGAAACAGAAGGAGAAAGGATATTGAGAGAAGAAGAATGATAAACTACTGATTTATATATATATATATAATATATATATATATATATTGAACATAATTATAAAAAAAAAATTGAAAAAAAAGGAAATTATTGAGATAATGAGACAAAAAATAGTAAAAGACAAAGGATAAATAGGCACATGAGAAGTGGGAAGTAGTGGGGAGGAAAGTGAGTGATGTCCGAAGAAGGGCGTATGAGCTGTTTTCCACATGGCTTAACTAACCACTCAGATCACCCACTAGACTCGCCTGCTTTTCCAATCCTTTACCAAACTTAATTTCATTATCCATAAATATTAATGTTTAATAATAATATTAAAAAAAACTCAAAAATATTCAAATACCTAAACTTTTTAAAAAAACTTAGAGAATGCTTTTAAATTCTTTTAAAAATACCTTTAAACGGTTTTAAAATTTAAAAAAATACCCTCAGTGTTGAAAAATACTCGTGAACTTTCAAAATAGTTAATTTATGAGACGTCGATAGGTGGCTTTTGTTCATAAATTAACCGTTAAGAATTTTTTATTTTTTTTTTCTTTTAAATAAGTAAAGGGTGACAAAGTATGCCGTAAGGACTTGTGTTGGTTTTCGGGATAGTTTTCATATTAATAAACGAGAAGTAGGTAACATGACCATGTCGTAAGGGAATGTCGGGTCATTAGGTGTCGAATTTGGATTCCAAAATCTAGAGACTAAGATTTTAATTATTTTAACCCTAATTCAATATAATTTTTTAAAATAATAATTAAACTATGGACTTTTAGAATAATAAATTTTACTTTATTCATTTAGTTACGTTCGAAATAACCTATTTAATATATATATATTTTTTCTATCATATATGAAATATTTAACGTTTTTTTTTAAACGTTCAATAAAGAAAATGGTAAAATGTTGACTAATTTAACTTATCCTAAATTTTAGATATATATTTAGTCAAAATCAAATGTAACTTGAAAGTACAAAGCCTCATCTTATCCCAATTATAAAGTAATGTAAATAGAATAAATCAAATAATCTTATCAATGTCTCTTCAATGGTCAAATTATGGGCCATAATGGAAAATATTTCATTTAAGAAATATTTAATTTACTAAAAAAGAAAATAAAAAAGGAAAATTTTTATATGATTTTTTGTAAAGAAAACATAAAATTCCACTCTCATTGGTAAGGAGTCTCTTCCTTAAAAGCTTAGACAAATAATATAATGCCCCAAAAATCCAAATCCCTTTTGAATTTCCTATGATTTTTATTTTCTCCAACCATTTTAAATTAAGAAAAATATATAATAAAAGCCTTAAAAATTAAAAATTAATTTGCTTCTATTTTCAAATTAAGTCCAAATTAAGTCTCATCTCAGTTTGAAAGGTGAACGAAACATTCCTTATAAGACTATGGAAACCTCTTTTTAGCATACGTGTTTTGAAACCGTGAGGTTGATAGTGATACGTAATGAGTCAAAGCGAACAATATCTACTAATGGTAGACTTGGGTTGTTATAAACAGTATTAGAGTCAGACATGAGGCGATGTGCGAGCGAGGACACTGGACTCCCAAAGAGGTAGACGAAATATTCCTAATAAAAGTGTGAAAATTTTTCCCTAACATACATGTTTTAAAATCGTGAGGCTGATTGCGATACGTAACGGGCAAACAATATCAGCTAGCGGTGGGCTTGGACTGTCACAAATAATATTAGAGTCAGACATCGGACAGTGTGTCAGCGAGGAAGTTGGCCCCCAAGGGAGTAGATACGTAACAGGCCAAAACGGATAATATTTGCTAGTGGTGGGGTTGAACTGCCATACGAAGAAAGTAATATAATCACACCACGGTTTGAACTCTCATAACCTTATGAACGGATTAGATTCTTTAATCAGATCACTAAACCAACCAATAAGGGTACGTTCATTTCTTTGTTCGTAATCGGTGATTTGGGACGTTTTTTTTTTTTTTTTTTTTTTTTTTGAA
>NW_019268521.1:4244610-4291737 GCF_002738365.1 Cucurbita moschata
TTTTTTTTTTTTTTTTTTTTTTTTTGAATAGGGGCATAAAAAAGGAGAGGGAATTAGGTAAAGCTCCATTAATTAATGGTTTATATTAGAAGGTTGAATGAGTGGCGTTGAAATCATTCAACTACACATAATTGGAATAAATGAATCTCTGTTGCAAAAGCTCCAACCACTTCCTTCAAATTGACCCAACAATTCCCACTTGTGGAATATTAAATAAAATTGGCCCAAAATCCATTATAAAATTTATTTATTTATTTACTTATTTTATATAATAATTTCTTGAGAGTGATGGGTAATAATAAAAGCTATGCCCATTTTGAAGAGGGGGAAGAAAGTGGCTCAGTCAATTTTACCTTTCAAACAAACATAAATATTTTTTTTAATAATAATAATAAAAAAAGGTCAAATTTAGGTTCAAGTAGGTCAAAGGAAGCTTAAAAAAGTAACATTGTGAGTGAATATGAAGTCAAGTGTAGAGAGAGAAAATGAGAGGGCATAATTTACTATTAGTTTTTTTTTTTTTTTTTTCTTGCAATATATGGAATTGGATTAGGACGGTAACGTTTTATGTCTAGAATTTGAATCTAGATTCAGTATTTAATATGAATCGGTTGGAGAGGGGAACGAAACATTCTTTATAAGAGTGTAAAACCTCTCCCTATTAGAGGCATTTCAAACCGTGAGGTTGACAGTGATATGTAATGGACCAAAGCGGACAGATTCAGTGATATGTAATGGACCAAAGCGGACAGATTCTGCTAATGGTAGGCTTGAGATGTTACAAATGATATCAAAGTCAAGCACCGAGCGTTGTGCCGTTGAGAGCACTGGCCTACAAAAAGAGTGGGTTGTAAGATCTCACATCGGTGGGAGAGTGAACGAAACATTTCTTATAACAGTGTCAAAATCTCTGTCTACTAGACATGTCTTAGAGCGTCATAACGCTGATAAAAATATATAACAACGACTAATGGCGATACATAACAAGTCAAAGCAGACAATATAATCAAATTTCTAGAAGCCAGGGCGATTCAAAGTTGGCAGTACAAAAAGACAATATGAGATGATACCCATACGCCTTTTTGATGCCCAAGGCTTTCCCTATTCAATGAAATCCTATCAATGAGCTACGACCAGTCTCTAATATTCCAAACACTTTCAAAAAGCAAAATGGACTAAAGCCTTACATTCATCAATGGCATTATCTTGCTAAGCAAATGTGTCCACATCCAACTCTTATTGCACTCATTACATTCATCCCGGAAGGAAAAAGAGATTAAAAAATGGTTCGGACATTGAAAACTTTTAAAGTTGTCTGATAAAAGTTTGGAGACTAAATAGATACAAATCCTTCAAAGGCTAGAGTTCACACCTTGTCTCCAACCCTTATGTAGAAAGAATCATTAAAAATCTACGAGGTCTCCCGAAGCTGACCTCGAGGTGGACAAAATAGTCATGAGCGTAATGCAAGGAGTAGCCATCGCTATGCAAGAAATAAAAGGTTGTTTAGGGTGGAGTTATGCACCTCTACCTAGTCCATATGCATTTGTGTAACAGCTTAAGCCTACCGCTAGTAGATATTATCTGCTTTGACATGTTACATATCGTCATAAGCCTCACGGTCTTAAAACGTGTCTACTAAGGAGAGATTTCCACATCTTTATAAGAAATGTTTCGTTCCCCTCTCCCGCTCAGAAGTCCATATTTATTATATTGTTTTAAAATAGGCAGAAATTCCATTAACATGTCATATAGTTTTATGGAAGCTGTAAAACTAGTTCAGTAAATTATGCAACAGTCAAATATTCGACAGCAACTTTGACGTCAAACACAAAAGGGGCTAAAGAGAAAAGAAGGTACGTGAATGATGGAGGAGTCAATCAGGGAGCTAATCGTTCTTACTTTCCATACTTTTTTTTTCCGTCCGTCTCGCAACAGGAATATTGCAACCTGTACGAACACGTACTGGTCAGAGTCGTTACTAAAAAACTACGTATTTTAAAACTTTAGAACAGAAAAGATATCACAGTTAAAACACTATAAAAAGATTAGTCCATTATGTATCGTTGTTAGCTCCACGGTTCTTAAAACGCGTCTACTAAGGAGAGGTTTCCACACCCTTACAAGAAATGTTTTGTTCCCCTCTCCAACCGATGTGGGATCTCACAATTCACCTCCCTTGGAGGTCCAACGTTCTCACTGGCACACTGCCCAATGTCTAGTTCTAATACCATTTGTAATGGCTCAAACCCACCACTAGTAGATATTGTCTGTTTTGGATCGTTACGTATTACTGTCAACCTCACGGTCTTAAAACATGTCTGCCAGGTAGAGGTTTCCGTACCCTATAGATCTAATCAATAGCCAATCAAAGAACCAACTTAATCCACTCACTTAGACCAAGAATTTTAACACAAAGCTTGCAAGGCTATAACACATCCATTGGCCAATGACATGCACCACAACTAGAGAATTAGTAAATCACTTGCCCATAGAGAGGTGAAAATAACCTGTCGTGCAACCCGGATGGCTGCCCCTGCCTAAACTCAAAAAGCTCTGGTTTAAGCCTCTATCCTCCCCAGTATTTTGGTTATGGAATCAAACTTCTGCAAAACACAAAAATGAGGTTTCAAATTTTATTGTAACATCTTCCTTATTGAATTATTAAAATGACTATTTACAGTTTTAAAAATCGAAACATTGGATCTCACAATCCACTTCTTGGGAGTCCATCCCCATTGGTACACCATTCAAAACCTGGGTCTCCATATTTGTTAGAGAGGGGAACGAACCATTCCTTATAAAGGTGTGGAAATCTCTCCCTAGCAGACGCGTTTTAAAACTTTGAGGGGAAGCTCGAAAAGGAAAGCCCAAAGAAGACAATATCTGCTAATGGTGGGCTTTCAGAAAGTTGTTTCACATGCCTATTGAAACCATCCCAGAAGAAAAGAAGTGAATCCCGTGAATTTTCAGCTAGATTATGTGCTTTACGACTTTCATAATTTTATATACCTGCAAACAACGATGCAACAATAAGAGAGGAGTTATTTCTTCTAAAAATCAGAAAGGTCAATCCCTTCTAAAAATAATATTTCTTCATTTCTTTTTGGTGTCGAAACAGGAGACTTTTAATTAGGACTAGAAATAATAATCTTAGATTGATATGGAATTTAGAGGCTCACTGACATAATGTCTTAACCAATTAAGTTACGCTCCGTTGACCTCTAATATTCGGACGCCTATCTCACCCTTTGTGGGAACGAAACTTTTCACTCGGAATCCCATCTTCCCCTCTCCTATCATACCAGCCTCACTCAAGCACACAATATCCCTCACACCATAAGATCTCATCTCATGCACCTCAACTCGGCACTAACGGTTGAGCTATAACCCCACCAGCCTCGACCCTAACCAACATGCCACTTCTTTGGGGCAACTCCATATGATTGAAGAAAACAAGTGGAAATCCAATCCTAAGCTTATAAGGAATGCTTCAACATAAATAGTTGACAACAAGATACAAATTTAAACCATTCAACTTTTCAGTAATGTTCAGTATTGAATAAAAACCAGTGAGAACCAAAAAATTTAAAACCAGCAAAAGAACATCGAGAAATAAAGCAACAATAGCAACACTGACCATCAATTGGTCGAAGCTGAACCCAAGAGGACCCATGAGAATCCATCAACCTCGGCGGCTTCCCGCTTACGAAATGACCTCCGGATTCTGCATAGCTTCAATACGAGACATCGAGAAAAACCAACAAATTGCATTTAAGCTCTGATATCCAATCGTTGCAGCGGAATGCTACGACCAAAAATGCTTTGATACCCAATTGTTATAGTTGGATGCTACAACAAACAATGCTATGATACTATTTGTTGTATCCAAAGCTACAACATACAACAACCAAAATGCTCTGATACCACATGTTGGGTCTAAAAAGCTATAACAAAAAATGTTCTCATAAAATTCCAATATTTATAGGCTTATACGTAAATTATGGAAATCCTAGATAAATTCAAATCTACTGACAATCTCCTCAAATCTTGGTACTTTGAATACTTTGAACCATATTTCAACTACTTTAAACCATATCTCAACTACTTTGAATACTTTGAATCATATCTCAACACAAAATGTCAGAACCAAATATGTTTTGATACTCAATTGTTGTAGCGAAAGCAGAAGCAAGATCGATCGCACTCACACACCTATAAACAGAAATTAAACAAAGTGACACAAAGATTTATGTGGTTCGAAAAGGATAAATTCTCCTACATCCACGGGTAGTAGCCAATCACTATAACCAAGGTGCTTACAAGTGTATCTCTCACACTCTCACACTACAAAGTCTCTCTTACAAAGTTCCTCTCAATTGTCTCCAAGCAAATACAAAATAACAAACAAAGTTCCTCTCAATTGTTTCCAAGCAAATACAAAATAACAAACAAAGTTCCTCTCAATTGTCTCCAAGCAAATACAAAATAACAATGACTTCACACGATTCCACATGACTCCACACCTTAAAACAATGTTAGATAAACCTTTATATTAGCATAGTGATACTCGTTCCCATAAGTTAACCGAATAAATGAGAATATTAATCAAAATAGGTTATGAAAGAGTTAATAACCAAAATAAATAAGAATATTAATCTAAACTAAATAAGAATTCATTTTTTATGACAATTTACAACATTGCAGAACTTGAATCAGGCCCAAAAACACTAACAACAGAATTTACTACACAAATCATTAGCAAAAAAGGCGGAAAAAACAGACAACAGCTCAAAAATATATCAATCTAGAGAGAGAAAGAGAACTAACGTCTGTAAGCTTGAATATAGGGAACCGGAGAGAGCGAAAAGGTCGAGAAATCATGGGCGTTGAGTTCGATTTGAGAGAGAACGAGTGGATGAAAAACAAGCGTATCGCTGACTGGATTTTACGAAGAACTGGACGCATTCCTATAGAAAGATTTGAAGGCTCAGCCTGCTTCGCATCGCTCGGAGATAGGGGAGAGGCTGCTACTGGACTGGCGCCAATCGTGATCGCAGGGGCCGACGCCTGGGCTTTCGCGCCTCGATTGCATGCTGAATTTATACTAAGTGACAAAGAACTCGAAAAGGAAGATTAATATTCCCTCTAATTAATTTTAATAAAATGTCGCCTTTTGTGGTGTGAAAGGTGAAACTTAAAATAAATTATAATTCTATTTTAGTCTTAATAAAAGAATATACCGGTCTATACAAAGTTAAGGATATACCGGTCTCAAATTCTCGAAACCCGGTTTATTTCATATTGGAGAACGGAACCGGCATTCACCCGCCCTTTACGCCTCGCCAACGCGCCTCTGATAAACGGGAGCCGGAAAATCCCGATTTGCTCTGTGCTCTCACCTTCCGAACCGAAGACTCTGAAACTGATCCTCGCAATTCGTCTGTTTCCGATCAGATTGTTCCAGTTCTGATTAGCTTTTCATTCTGTATCTAATGGCATCCAGTTCGTTCCGTGGCGGTAGTTCCTTCTACAATGGCAACGCTGCTCCTTATCGCTCCAGGTATTGTCATCGTTCTTATCATGCTAAGTTCCCAGTATATTTACAGAAATTAGAGGTATTGCAAGAAATGCGAGTTTTCTGTCACTTGTCTTGAGGAATTTCTCAAATTGTTTCTATGTTTACCGGTGTTAAGAATGGTGATTACTCAATTCATGTCGCTTAATTGCAATCGTCCTTCGTTTTGAGGTATTCAGGGAGGGTCTTAGCACAAGAACGGCGGCTGCCTCCGATGAAATTCAACTTCAGATCGATCCGATGCAAGGGGACTTGGACGACGAGATCGTAGGTCTTCACAGCCAAGTTAAAAGGCTTAGAAATGTGAGTATTATGATTTTACGTTAATATATGGTACAGCTTTGCACTTAGGTTTATTGAATTGCAAACTAGAACACGCAGCTAAGCCTTTATTGAAAGCACTCGGTGCTGGTATCTTCATCGAATAACTAGAAATAAAGTACTCGACAGAAATCTGAACAGAAATCTTCAGATTTCTTGCGGTGCTCCTATAATATTTGAATTTAGCTATGTTCGAGGTTGATCTACTTGTAATGGTACTCTTGGAATTTGCATTGCTCGTGGTTCCTTTCTTAATGGAATTTACGAGCTGTACGTTCTGTATCAATACATCTCACGTGGTATAGCTGCATGCTATGTGCTTAGTGTTCGATTTCATTATCATGGCGGTCACAGACATTGTTTTCTTTCTGTGAAATTTTGTGAGTTTCCCTCCCTTCTTAGAAGAACGAAATATATGATACGTTACATTCGACTGGTACAAGTTGAATCCATATTTACGAGTCTTTGTAGATGCTGTTCTTGTCTTTTGGCTCATCACCATTCAAAACGTATCATAGGCAATGAAAGAAATGCGTAATAGTAATGTAACAAGCATATCAATACAAATTATAATTGTCTGAAGAATCCTACTGAAACACAAACTGCATAGCATTCATTATTAGATCATCAACAAAATTCAGACGAACTAATTGCTTACCTTGTTTTCCTTCTCAAAAATGAGTTTGGAAAATAAAACCCCTGCAAATTCAAGACACAAAAACACGAGGCAAACCACAGTTTGAACCGTGCACAATTCTCTATCAACTACCATTAAAAGACTTCTAAAATCTCTTATCGAATTCATCCATGGTCATTCTGTTTTCTGGCAGTGGCTGTAATGCAGTTCTCACCTTCCCCCCACCTCCAACAACTTTTGATTTTTATTGTCCATCTTCTTTTTGCTAAGTTGGAGTTGTTCCTTGGACGTCGTTCTCCGCTGTTTTTGGCTCGTATCATTTTTCTCTACAATTTGCCTCTGAATGCAATTTTCTTTTTTCCCGTTCTTTTTCTTCTTCTTCTTCTTCAGCACCTTAGTTGTACATTAGCAGCCTGATGGTTTGTTCCTTGAGTGGAGATTTGGTTTCTACAACAGTTGGTCTAGGAAATTGGTTTGCCAACACACCAGTTGTATGCCATCAAAATCTCGAAAATGAGGGGCATCTTTGCTTGACTGTCCAATTTTCTTCTTACAACAACATTATTATTATTTGTAGAAAGATTTGTTTCTAAACGTTTAGCTAAGCGTTCTAGTGGGTTTGGTTTGAGCTGGTGCATGCCTAATTGTATGGCGGTCAATGTTGAGCAGCCCCTTCTGTCTCATATTATCGACGAAAGCTCGTCTTGTTTCTTATTGAGTAAAAAAGAACAGATTGTGTAATGTTTTCTGGTCCAAAAGTCTCACAGTGTTATCATAATCTTAATCTTGTTGAGATCCTGTACAGAGTATATATGCCAGTTCGTTTAATTAATTCCATATTCGGCTTTTGATCTTTACAGATTGCTCATGACATTGGGACAGAAGCAAAGTTCCAGCATGATTTTCTAGATCAATTGGTATGCAATTTTTTTCTTAATGCTATTCATAGTTGTCATATTTCCATTTGTTTTTTGTATGTTGATTTAATTCTTGGTTTTTACTTACTGACGTTCTTACTTGTGAGAAAACTCTTTAGGTCCTGATTACTTGAGAAAATGGAAAATGATGGATAGAATGAGAATTTAAATTTTAAATATTGCATTTATTAAAATTATATTGGTACAAGGATCGGAGTGTTAATTATTCCAATTAATTGATTCCTCTTGGGATGATGGTAGGGAATGGAGTAAAATTATACAGGTTGCCTCAGTTTTTATCCTACCTATAATGGCCTAAACCCACCGCTAGTAGATAATGTCTTCTCTAGACTTTGCCTTTCGGGCTTCTCCTCAAAGTTTTTAAAACGTGTATTCTAGGGAGAGGTTTTCATACCCTTACAAAGAATGTTATCCGGTGTGAGATCTCACAATCCACCCTCCTTCAAGGCTCAGCGTCCTTGTTGGCACACTACTTCGTGTCCATCCCCCTTGAAGGCTCAACCTCCTCATTGGCACATCGTCCGGTATCTGGCTCTGATACCATTTGTAATGTCCCAAACCCACCACTAGTCTCATATCTGATACAATTTGCTAATGATGGGCTTGGGCCGTTACACTACCTCTTGCCAAAAGATAGAGTGGAGCAAAATAGAGAACAAACGAACAAAACAAATCAACGGTTCCCTTGATAACTAAAGTATAAAATGCATAGAGCCCTATCAGATTAAAAGAAACTAACTAAAGAAAATCATTCTCATATCAACTTGTATCAGTTCCAAACGTGTGCAATCGCCAATATTCTTTTAGTTCTAACATATCCGATCATCTGTTTTCGGTCTTGTTGCAGCAAATGACATTGATCAAAGCTCAAGCAGGGGTGAAGGACAATGTAAGAAGATTGAACAAAAAAATCATACAGAACGGATCAAATCACGTCGTCCAGGTCGTCATATTTGCATTGATCTGTTTCTTTATAGTGTATACGTGGATGAAAATATCCAGAAAATGAATGTTCTTCCTCATTTTCTTCCTCATTATGAATGAAATACCAGTTTGCTGGCCAGCAAAAAAGGGAAAAGAAACAGGAATGATGTTGAATATATTATCGCTGTCTCCCCCTCAGCTTAGAATATGGGACAGTGAAAATAGGCTTTTGATTTTCTCTTATAGGAACATTTTTAGTGTACTTTTATACGCTATAAAGATTTGTATTGTGTCTCGTGACTATTAGAGTATTATTCGTTAATTCATTTATTCCTAAGGTTATTTCTAATTTCTATTGTGACTTTTAGGAGAGGAAAAGACCTTTTAACTGATATGGGTACTACGGATACTCTGTCCCGATTCATGATCGAGAGGCCAAGCGTAGTTCTTTGAATCAAATGAAATCGATTCTTTTTTAGATATTAAAATCGAAAGAGTCTCGATTAAAAAAATGGATTTCTTAAGTAGGCGTGCCTTTTTTATTTAAAAATAAAAAAAATTGAAATTGTTTGATCTTCTTAATTAATAAAAATTTATATGAATTAAATAAATATAAATCTTAAATTTTCAAGAACTAGTTTAGATTTGGTGTGGCAGTGGCAACCTGAGATATCAAAATGCACTCTTCATTGCTGCTGTATTTACAGAATATGTACAGCAAATTTTGTCAGTTCATGTTAAGACAATTATTAGACTTAAAAAGCACAAAACCACACACTACTAATCAGATTTAATGCAGCTCAGGCAGTGACTAACACAGACTGCATATTAATCACAATCATCTCATCATGGATTGATTGGTTTGATGTCAGCCTGGAAAATCACCTTCTTATCATCTACTTGGAGGAATTCATCCGGGTTGTGTTACCTGTAACTAGTAGTTCCCCCAGCTTAGGAAAAAAAAGGAACAGGAGGACGGAGGATGGAGAACGATATCGACGATGTCGCTGGCCTGTCAGCAGGATGTCAAAACGCTTTACAAAGATTGTTAGCTTTCATGTTAGAGGAGCTGTGCTGCTCGATAGGGCCTGTAGGAACACACAGCCTACTTCTCTTTGGCTCGGATATTCTCACGTGTGAAATAGCTGTAGCAAGGGCATCCACCAGAAAGCAATCGTCGTCATCTTCGCCATTGGCGTTGCAACTTTCAGATGAAGAAAGGTCAGAGACTTCGTTAAGGGAGGTCGAATTAGCTGCACTGTCAATCCTGTTTCTGTCAGACTTAGTTTTGGCTGAAATGGGAGACGGTTGGCAAGATTCTTGATTCTTCAGTTTTAGTTTGATCGGAAGAGTCTTGAGCGTGCGCTCGGTGTAAAACAATATCCATGGATGCCCTGAAACATCACCATCACCATCACCATCACCATCACAATCCAGACTAGATTACAATAAGAAATAAGGATTGGCATCAATCTGTATTCTAAGCAAAGTTCAACAATATGTGGGGAAACCCCGACCGACCCCTCTTGGAGATAAAGAGAGGTCGAGAGTACATATTTTAAGACAGTTGAGTTCGTGTTAGCTATTGATTACGTGCATCCGGGAATGAAATCAAGTGGCAAAATAAACTTACTTAAGACTTCTTCTGCTGTTATCCTAGATGAAATATCTCTTGTCAGCATTCTCCCAATGAGATCGCGGGCAGGTTTAGATATGGACTCCCACATCCCCGAGTGGAAGTCGAGCTTAGAGTTCTTTATTGCTTCGAAAACTGATTCTAACGAGTCGCCTTGGAAAGGAAGAGCGCCAACCAAAAGAGCATGGAGGAGCACACCAGCACTCCAAATATCCACCTTCTCAGAGTACTTTCCTGACAACACTTCAGGGGCTACATAAGCTGGGCTTCCAGCCAAACCAATTAGACTCTGACCTGCATTAAGCAATCAAATGACTTAACATAAGTAGGCAGACGTTCGAAACTTAAATCGAAAAAGCAGATAGAACATCAACATTCGCACACCGCTCATACTAACATGAACAATCTATATAAACATACTGATCTCTTTACAAGCATGTTGTTAGGACCTCAATCTTAGCCCTGTGACACATTAACCCCGCCCTGCCCCGCCCCCCAACTCTCTCAAAGCATTCTCTATCTCGTTATAAGCATCCTCTCGCTCTGTCTAAGGTAAAACTATTGTAGCTACGAACGCAAATGTGGCTGCTGTTAAGGCTAAGGACCAGCAGAGTGAGGTATGTTTACCGAATGAAGACGTTAAAGTTTACCGAACTCCACGCCTACATAGGTTCCAACTAAACCCAAGAAGGCTCTCCTTTTTCCCACATCTTACCAAGAAAAAACTTCATCGGGTCATTAGTCATATTGTCAAACGAAGACCGCGAAGAAGATCATACAACTAATACCTAAAGAGAAGCATACAAACACGAACTCGTTAATACAGATTAAAGAATGCATACCATATGAAATCCTAGTGGCCAGGCCAAAATCTGCAAGCTTTATCTTTCCAGCTGTTGTGAGAAGAATATTTTCAGGCTTTATGTCTCTATGTACAACCCCCATATCATGACAATACTTTATAACCAGCATCACTTCCTTGAGTATATTAGCTGCTCGATGCTCCGAATATCGACCTTCACTGACCATCTGATCGACCAGACGGCCTCCACGGCACAATTCCATAACCAGGTGAAAACATTCAGACTCCTCGTACACTGCTAGCAACGTCACAACGCCTGGGTAGCCAGATAAGTGCTGCATTATCTCCACTTCCCTATGAACAGTCTCCTCTGCTTTCTTTAAGGTCTTGCAAGCATATTCAGCTCCACTAACCTTACATTTACACAGCCAAACTGAGCCAAATTTTCCATGTCCGATCGTCTCGCCTGAAACATAATCATGTTCGATGTTATGTTTACGCCCAATTTGAGTAGCCACGTCGATGCACCCGATCTTCCTCTTCAAACCTCTACCAGGAAGAATCAGGGAAGAACTCCCACTGGGTGGAGCTGTAGCTATGCCGGCAAACCTACTCTTGCATGAAGGAACTGGTTCAATGCCCACATCTTCCTTGCATCGTTTATTCAACCTCGTGTAATCTTCTAACGAGTAATGAGCCTTCAGTTTAGAAGATCGCGAATCATGAGATTCTGTTACATTATCTCGTAAATTCAACGGTCCATCAGTCTCGCTTCCTTTCCGTTTCTTCCTCATCAATCCAAATTAATCAGCAGCTCTTACGCGCGAATTCGAACGACTGAAAACTGCTAGAAATTTACAGAACCTCAACAAATATTTAAAAAAAAATGCTAAATCAAATGCAAACCGATCAATGATTTCGTATCTCCTACCAAACATTACAGATATCAAACGAACGATATCAGAATCAATTAGCCGTAAGGTCCAACAAATTCCATAAACTTCAAAAGAAAACAAAAAAGTAACCAAAGGATGAAACTGCACCTTCAAAGCGCCAGAAAACCTTCACCACTCGCATATCAAATCGCCGGTTCCGAGGAGCGAAAACAAAACGCCACCATTGAAACAAAGATCGATCCGTCACACAAATAGACAACTGAGAACAAAGAATCCGAAACCCTAACGATCTCCAATCACATTTTCTTTCAGAGAAAATCTAGCAATCCCCGATTTATAAAAGATGATAGAAAAATATATGGAAACGGCCAAAATATCGCACCAAGAGAGAGAGCGAAAAAAAAGAAAAAGATAAAAATCAAAATCAAAATCAAAATCAAAATCAAAATCGAAATCGAAATGTTTAGGGGTTTTTGGTCTCCAAAACTTTACGTCCAACCAACGTGTCCACTCCATACTCCACTGCACATCACCAAAAAGCTACCGGTTTTGCTCCTCATTGCCGAGCCCGACCCGGAAACCGGAGCAGATAAATAATACCCTGCAGCGCAAGCAAATTTAGCTCAATGTTGCGTCGGGTCTAATAGGCGTACACGTGTCAGATAATAATCTGACGGTTGTGATATTTTCACGTGTATGGTATCGGCTGTGGTCGGAGGACTGCGTGATGGATTGGATGGTTTTGTTTATACTGAAAGAAGCTGCGGCACGCGTGCGTCACGTGGGGATGTCTTTTTGCGTACGTTTTATTATGGCTATGCCGAGACGTCTGCCAAACAGGGCTTTAGAAGCCCAAATTGTGAAATTTGGAAATGGAAAATAATAATAATAATTAATAATTAAATATAAAAAAGGAAAAGGCAACCAATGAGTAAATGCCTGTGGTTTATTGTATGCTTGGGATGTAAGAGAACATTGAAAAGCTTATTTTATAATCATAATGTTTTTTTTTAAATAAAAAAAATCAAAGGAACAATTTTAACGACCCGTATGAAGCAGCAAGGACCATCTTATCAAGCTGAATACTTCTAGGTGACTGATGGTGAATAGTACGGTAAGAGAAGGGGGTGAAAAGAGCCCCGAGAGTTAAATAGAACATGAAACGATTAGATAAAAGCTGTTACTTGTGCATGTTAAGAACTTAGAGGGAGTGATTTGATTACATAAATTTAAAAAAAAAATAGTTCAAAATAGTCTTTGAACCGAACAAAAAATAACATGAGCTCATTGTCACGGTCATGCTTGTCCAGGGCGTGTTGCCCATGGCCGCATGTCTATAACAAGCCAGACCCTTTATGTCTTTTCATGTTCTAGTGTTTTATTTTTGTATTTTGAGGAAGTATGAGGTTTCGGAAAAATCATGTCTAAGGCTGCCAGACATAAAATGCCTAAAAATGTAGTAGTAGGGGATATGATTAGTTGTTAACCTCTCCCTACCAATAGTTATATATTGTGAGTCGTTTTTACTCTTTTGCTTGCATATATAACGTCTCTTTCAAAATCTCTCTCTGCCCTCGTTTTATAAAACCTTATTCTTAAACCGAAACCAGAGGCTCGAGCATACGTCGCTTGCCCATAGGCAACGTAAGAACGAATTAGCTTAGCTCACTCGTTGTTGGAAAGTGAGCGCCGCACAATTGCAAGTTCGTTACCAAGAGTGCGATTGTGACACTCATTACGTTGTCATATTTATTAACTTAATATTATTTGTAATGATATTTAAATACGTTATTTTTCATTCATCTTTAAATCACAATTTTAAAAATGTTTAAAATAAATATGAGTATTTAAAAAAAAAACAATATTAAAAAAATATTCTTATAATCATTTGAGATTAAATTTAAATTAGAAAATTAAATTTGTTAGAGATAGAATTGGAGTAAATTAGAATTTACAAGATTAAAAGATAATTAAGTTTTTTAAACTTTGCGCGATCAAAACGGCTCAACAATCTCTCTCTCTCTTGCGCGCGCGCGCGCTTTCGCCCTCTCTTCACATCGTTCAGATCAATATCTGGAATCGCTTTCTTCCTCTTTCGCTCCTCGTGGCCTTCCTTCATCTCTCTCATCTTCGCATTCTCATTCTGGAAAAGGTCGTTATCGATTTCTCCGATGAAAGATTCGTATTGCTCTCTCTCTGAGAGTTGCGTTTCTATGTAAAATTTCACTACAGCTCCAGCTACCTCGGTTACTACCGGCGACAGCTACGGCACCGAATGGCAAAGGATCGCAGCGGTTCGACACGGATCCATCTTCGCTGCTCTCACTTTCTTTTTCGCAGGTATACGCTTGGTAGTCCTTAATCTCTGTCGCAATCTCATTCTTGTTCTTGTGTTCTGGTTCTTTTCTCTGTTTTTCTCGAATCGTAATGGCGGATGAATTGCTAGTTTCAATGCGTTGATTTGTAATTATGTTTTTATCGGAAATGGACAGTGAATTTCCAAGTATTCAAAAAGAGAAAAGTAGACTTGAGAAGGATTGGGGAGTTTTCACAGGGACAGCTGGTATAATATTGTTATATTCGCTCAGGTTTGGCTCTTTGGATGGGATTGCTTACCTTTTCACAGGGACAGCTGGTATAATTATGTGTAATTATGTTTTTATTATTATAGATAAAGCTTACATGTATGATGTATTGGAATTTTGGAGATATTGACGAATAGTCAAGAAGTTGGTGGATGATATATAGCGAACTATAGAAAGTAAGCTGGACATACAAACAAAAGGTTTCCATGACTTACAATTTGAAATTCTCTTGAATCAACGATGAAGATCACAGTATCGATATTTTTTTTAACGTGTCTTTATTGCAGGAGACATGACCTATTAGATCGCACGTCAGTTGGAGAGGGGAACAAAATATTTCTTATAAGGGAAACTTCTCCGTAATAGAGATATTTTAAAACCGTAAGGCCGAGGCCAATATGTAACGGGTCAAAACGAACAATATCTGCTAGCAGTGGACTTGGATTATTTCATGACCACATTGATAGATAACTATTCAAGGTATGGAAAACGCACGATAACATTCCAAACACATAGCAGTTTGTAGAAATGAGTACAAGATCTGAGTAATTCGAGATTATTATATTTACTATACCAAAATGCTGTTTACCATATATTATGTATACTGCATTCATATAGCCGTTTTCTTGTGGCACAATACTGAGGATTTTAATCTAGTTCCATTCTTATGTGAGTCAAGGACCATTGCAATTCGTATTTGTTTACACTGGTCTTTAATCTGTATTGATGCAGTTATGATCATTATTGATTAGAACAAATTTTATAGAATGTTAAACAGACTAACTGCATTAAAAAACTTTGTTCATAATTTTTTCTAAAGCAGTCATAAATCTTTTAAATAACGAGAGCCTTTTTATTGAGAAAATGATTGGGCCCTCAACTCTTAATACATGGTTTGTATGTGCGTGTGAAATTTTTGATAGAGAGAAGGCCATCCACGCTTAATGCATGAGGATAGGGCATAGGAAACAACAATATGTATTTTAAGTTTCAGTGGTACATTTTCGTTACTTCAAAATTGTCAGTGAACTCGTTCATAAATTCAGTTCTTGAAGTGGCGTAAATAATTCATATCCTGTACCTTTGTTCATTATTTGTTTGATGATAGTTGACAGTAGGGATGATCCTTTGTCTCTCCTACCAAATTAATGGACCTATGAGAATTTTTGCTCATGAATTTATTGTCGGTTATTTGAAATTATGTTTTCTAGGCAATGGTCCATGAATTGCTAAGTTTTCAAGAGAACAAAGTGGACTCGAGAAGGATTGGGAAGTTCTTAAAGGATTACCAGGTATGAAGTTAATTCTTCTCCACCCTGTATTATTGTAAATTTTATGTTCGATACTTAAATTTATGTACAGTTCTCACGGACTCCACACTTCTGTCGAGAGCACTTATGTTATGTTTAGCCTACAACTTATCTATCAAAATTTTGGTGCTACCTACACTTACCAAATATGAGATGGTTAGTTGATGAGTATTAGCTGCTACTTTCTGCATGACCCCTTTGCTTGTGTGCTTTTTGAGTGGTTGCTGTTGAAGTGTTGATATAGTTAAATCTACCTCAACACGACTCTGATATCATGTTAAATCATCAATAAACCAAAAACCTAAGTCGATAGATTGCAGTAGATTTAATAATATCAATACTTCAATGGTTAAAAATCTTCCAAATGAGAGCATTTTGATGGACCAATTACACCCTAGTTATGTTGTAGGCTTTGTCATATGAGAAAGAGAATTGTGTCCAATGCAGTTGTCAATAAGTTAAAATAAGTTAAAGAGTTTTAGATGTCAAAGTAAAGTATTAAAAGGAAAATGACCATTTTTTTACGTGACAGCATATGTACAATTGAGAATGTTAGTAGATGAAGAACTAAGAGTGAACCTAACCCCCCCTCCCAATGCTCTCCCCTCTCTCCTCTGTTCTCCTACCCCCGACCCTTAGCCTTCATCCAGTTTGCTTCCTATTGGATTTTGCTTTAGAGTTGAGCATCACCTTCTAGTTTCATCTTTCTCAAGTTGGTTCGTTCTTTTTGGATTTCATAATCACTTTCTTCAAGTGTTTAAGTCTTTTTTATTATTATTCTTATTTTATTCATTAGACATACATACATACATACATACATATATATATAGTTACGGAAAAAGGAGTGGTACTTCATTACTTTTTTCATCAAGATTCAATGGATTTAGTTTTCATTATTATTATCTTTTGCAATTGTTGGAGCATTCTTTTGCACAGCCTTGGAAAAGTCCTTAGAATGGTAGATTCTCCAAACAGTTGAGAGGGGATAAAGGATTCTTTATAGTTCATAAAATGTCTAACGAGCTTGGTTGGTATTCAGATTTTTGTTTATCCCATGAAGGTGTTAAGAAAAAACATTTTGGTTCCAGTTGGGATTCAAAAAAGAGGCTGGATTGTTTTTTTGGGAAATGTCAGATGAATTCTAAGAAAAATCTAAAAATCTAGTGAATTTTTGCATGATGATTGAAGATGTATTTAAGGCACTTCTTCACAGCAATGGCTGCGATGAATTTTTCTTTCCCCTCGGCCTTTTCATCTTCGTTGGGAAGCAAGATGGAGGGTTCACTTACGGTTTTTGAATAATAATAATAATAAAAAGAGTAGGAGGTGATGACTCTAGACTTTGAGGAAGTTTTTGTATATTTCTGAAATTTTGGATATTGGTAGAGAACTAGAATACCCATTGACATGTTAGATGGTTTGCAATTTTATTGTATATAATTATATAGTGAAAACAAAATATATAACGAAGGCTATGTAGTTGGTGGGCTTTAGTTTTCAAGAAAACAACTTTTTATAATCATTTTAGCAAACTATTTGAGTGTCTACCGATATAATATACAAAAATTGCAACAGGTTGTTATTAATTATTATCCTTATAGAGGAGTGTCAAGTCCCCAAGTCCAGAAAAACAAAGCGTGCTTGTTTTTATTGTCTGAATAACACAAAGGGTAGACAAGAAACAGAAACATCATCAAATATTTTAACTCCTTGTCGCTGAAGGTTTGCCTCTTTTCAATAGGGCTGAGGCGGCCATAACCCGCACTATTAACTTCATCTGCCCGATGTTTCAGGATAAATAATGTTTCAGCATTATATTATATTCATTTCCTCATGAATCAATAACAGTCTAAGTTTATATTACATTACACGTTTTTTTTCTTTAAAATTTAACCGTGGGAGGGAGATTTTAACTCATGACGAAAAATAACTAATGGCTTGACTAGCTAAACTATATTCATATTGGTATTCATATCGGTTACGTTACTAGATCTATTAGAATGCTATGAACCTCTCTCTTTCTCTATCTTATCTATGTATAGCTTCTTTCATTGGTTAATTTTAGAGGGCGGAAACAAATGAAAAGGAAAAGTTTTATGGTTGTACTTTACTCATTTTCAACCTTATTCTTGTCACGTCACTTGGTTGCATTGAACTAGTCTAAACTTAAATGACGAGTATAATTTTTTTTTTTTTTCACTTTGAAGGATTTTGACCACCCATGAATCTTACTGTGACTAAGGTGAGATTTATTATTATTTGTATATTATTAAGTGCACTAGTTCTTTTGATTTCAATCACTTCTTAAACTTAATTTTGAGTGTTTTGTTGGTTAAGTTTAGTGCAATTTATTAGTCAGTTAATTTTTTAGCAGTTCTTTTTAATACACTTTCAATTTAATGAAGTATTAATTTAGTTGGGACGAAATTAAAATAAAGTTGTTGCCCCACTTAATAATACTGTACCATTATGCAAAAAGAGAAAAATAGTGATGTCTTTGTTATTATTCCCTTGCTATCACAATGTGCTCTATGCTCATATGCCACGCCATGCCATGCCATGCCATGTCCATCCCATCTATTTGTCACTTTCCTTGACACTCTTTCTCAGGTATGTTTGCTTCATCCATTTTGCCATGTTCTTGATTTTTAATGTCGATTTAAAGCAGTAGAAAATTACCATACTTTCTTTAAGTTGCAGGCTGTTTATGTCTATACTAATTTCTTATTTTGGTGGAGTACTTGAATACCGATGGCTGGCAACTTTATATATATATATATATATATATACACACGACAATAGCTGTGTCGTAGACAATGGAGTTGGAAGCTTTCGTTGGGTATAAGGAGGTATGTCGGCCACTTTTTGCATTCCTTAAAGTATATTCTTAAGCTAACTGTCTTTAGTAAGTGGCATAAAAAATTGTCTATCTAACTGCATGCGAAAAGAGAATTGCTTAGATATTCTCCCATAGAAAATTTTAGAATTTGTGAATGAGGTTTTAGTTAGTCGTAGATTATCTTAATTTTAGTATGAATTACATCCTTATGCTTGAATTTATGGAACCTTAATTCTATTTTCTTCCCTCTTTTGTTAAGTAAACATTATAGTGTCATAATTTTGCTTATGGATGTTCCTTTTTATCAACTCAGAATAAGATGCT
This sequence comes from Cucurbita moschata, assembly GCF_002738365.1. Lineage (NCBI taxonomy): Eukaryota > Viridiplantae > Streptophyta > Magnoliopsida > Cucurbitales > Cucurbitaceae > Cucurbita > Cucurbita moschata. The sequence goes on from NW_019268521.1 coordinate 4,263,401, forward strand.
AGCTTGTTTAATGCCTGAAAGATTAAATTTAGTGGAAGTAGTATAAGCATTACAAGTAGGTTTGTCTTGAAAGACGGGGTGAATTCAAGACAGGGTCATATATTTTTTACTTGTAAACTTAGAAAAATTGAAATTATTTGAGCGTCCTGACATGATGCTATAAGATTACATAGATAATATATAAGACAATCTACATTACAATAATAACAAAATATATATATATATATAGAATTTTGTTTATTAATTATTTTGAAACACTTTTAATCATTTTAATATAATTTTCTTTTGTATTTCTAATTTTGATCATACCTTTACAAATGTATATAGGTTGGCCTTTGACACTAACTATTCATTAAAATTTTATAGATAGAAACCAGATTTATATATATATATATATATAATGAGTGGTTAGATGAACCTTAACTAATTTTTTCTCTTAAAAAAATAAAGAAATAAATTTTTATAAAGGCGGTGTATGCGTATGTGGCCTTTGACATTGACTATTTTTCTGATCATTACTTATAGAATATTTATTGTCTACGACTAAATTCATTTCTTTTTAGAAATGTAAGCCATTTAATATAGATATATATTGACCTATTTTTTGTATGACTTTTTTTTTAAAAAAATTAAGGAAAAAAAATATTTATAGGTTGCTTGAAATTAATTAAATAATTAGATATATATATATTATTTTTTTTACATTATAAAATTGTTAAATTCTCTTAGTTTTTACTTTTGATTCTTCACTAATTTAACCAAAAAATAGTTGATCATTAATTAATTATTCAATAACAGTTTATCTAGAAGGACTTATTAGAATGAAATATTACAATTTTTTTTTTGGAATGTTATTTATCTAATTTTGTTGTAATTTCATGAAATTAAAAATTTAGGATTAAATTGATATAGCTCAAATTTGGATTATTTTTCCATAAATAAATAACCATTATCTCTATTATATTTTTAAGAGGAAAAAAAAAAAGTGGGTAGAATATTAGTTACTAGATTAGGTGGAATAAATAGTTGTTCCTTCCTCACTATCATGAATGGGGAAGTAAAAGATTCAGATTCATAAAAATAATTAAAAGTATATATATAGTTGGTGGCCAATTTGGTGGGTTTTAGTCTTCAAGAATCAAGGATTAGCCTCTTGCTTTAGTGGGAAGGTAAATACGAAGACAAGGATTCCTCTTCACTTCCTTGTAATAATTATAAAGGGGTAGCTTCTTCATCATGCCACTTGTTTTATAGAATACCGAATATCTAATCTCTTTATCTTTTATTAAAGAAGACGACTTGAGAAGAAAAACACTAGACAGTATCAAATGGTATTGGGCAGTTACAAAAAGGACAATATCTACTAGTAATGAACTTCAGCAGTTACAAATGGTATAAAGCTAAACACCAGACGGTGTGCCAGTGGGAACGCTGAACCTTGAAGGGAGTGAATATTGGGCGGTGTGCCAATGAGGACATGCTGAGCCTCGAAGGGGGGTGGATATTGGGTAGTGTGTCAATGAGTACGTTGAGTCCCAAAAAGAGGTGGATTGTGAGATTCTACATCGGTTGGATAAGGGAACGAAACATTGTGACACGAAAAGGGGTAGATTGTGTGAGATCCCACATTGGTTGGACAAGGGAACGAAAAATTGTGAGACGGTGAGACCTCACATCGGTTGGAGAAAGGAACGAAGCATTGTTTGTAAACGTGTGGACATCTCTCTCTAATAGACATGTTTTAGAAAACTTGAGTAGAAGCTCGAAAGAAAAAGACCAAAAAAAGACAATATTGGCTCAGTTTGAGTTTGAGCATATTCAAATTTTAATTTTAATCACTCAAAAAAGGAAAAAATTGAAAATATTTCTACATTGTACAAATTTCTTTAAATTTCAAAAAAAAAGAAAAAAAAGAGAAGTAAACAAAGCCCAAATTGCTATATACCAAATTATTTCTCCAGTTTTGACCGGTGAAACCCTCGAACTCCGAAGCTAATCCGCCACCGTACTTGGACCAATACCACTCGGCGTCAGCCGTGCAAACGACCTCTCACCGCGGTCCTCATGCACCGGAGACCGGCCAGTTCCGGCAACCCTTCCGACGACCTGCGCCGGCACCGAAAACGTCCGCTGAAGGAAATTCCTCCACCGGCCATTTTCTCCGATTCCACCCCGATATCCCCGTCGCAAACTCTGCTCTCTCGGTAACTCCGCCCAGCTTCTGGTCCGGTTCAACGTCGAGTTTATCAGCTGACTCCGGACCGCATCCGGCAACCGCAAAGTGAATCGGTCATGACCGGTCGAATTAGACCGCTGAAATATTCCACTCAACCGCCATCCCAACGACCTCGACCGCGTAGGGGTGCTCCGGGTCGGCACCGGACTCGGATTCGTCACATTTGCCTGTACTGTCGCTTCTTCTCCGGCACGGAGATCGTCAACCACCGGAATGGATACATGGTTCGGCGACGGAGATGGCGACGGAGACGGTACGCTACCGGTTCGTTCTGAGCCGGCGGCCGGATCGAAGTTAATCATCGACAATGTTCCGTCGCCGGGTTTAGGACAGAGATTAGCTCTGCAAACAGGGCAAGTCGAGTGCGAAACTAACCAAGCATCAACACAAACAGAGTGAAAAACATGGCTACACTTCGGAATCAAACGCAGCCGATCACTATTTTCAAATTCATTCAAGCAAACGGCGCATTCCAGTGAGCTTTTTCCGATCTTCAGCCCTTTCACCGTCGAGTACACAAAAGTCGGAAATGTCGCGATGAACGCCGGATCCAATCCACGCACCGGCCTCCACGGCATGCCTCCGCCGCCGCCATCTCTCCCCTCGATTCCAATTCCTAAACCTCTTCCAAATCGCCGCTCTCTGCAGCGGCGCGTGTAGACAGAGACGATGCCAAGGACGAAGAAGGCGGATATCAACGCAACAAATGCGATCGCCATATTTTTACTGATCTCCGGCTCCGACGATACCGGTATCGTTCCAGCTCCTGTCTCCTGCGCGGCGGCGGCGGCGGCGGCGTGCAGCAACAGAATCAACAATAATCGGCCAGCGACACCGTGATTCCTCTTCCTGATTACCATCACTGGTATCATCAATAGTCAATGGAGCAAAGAATTGAAAATAATTCCGGCGATAAAAGTTCAAATTCCCTTCAAAATTGCTCAAAAAATAGAGCAAAAATGGGAAGAACCATAAATTTCAGTGGCGCTCGAGTTGACTTGAGCTTGAGAGAGAGAAATCAATCTGGTTTGACAGCCATTAGAAGAGATTCCGATGGTGGCCACGTTTGATATTATCTAATTATCTTTAATTTACATTATTAAATTGATTAATTTCTTAATTAGTCCATCCAAATAAATAATTTTTTTTAAATGACGTTAATTACAATATTCAATTCCTTAAGAAAATTGTCCGGTTTTAAAACTGTGTAAGATTTCTATGATAAGTTGACCTTCTCATTACTTATTTATTGTTTTGTCACTAATAATTAAATAAGGATTAGATTTGTTATTTTAAAAATTTAAGAAATTAAATAAAAATATTTAAAATTTTAAAGTAAGAAGGTATTTTGTTTGTTTATAATTTAAAGCCTAATTTCATTTTGTTTGTTTTGGAAACACGTATTTATTATTTATTATTGTATGATTTTTATTTTTATGATAATTATTGTTCTTGAGTTGACAAATTTTGTATTTAATTTTAAAAAAAAATTGAAAGTGATTTGAAGGTTAAAATAGCAAGAAAATAATATTCAAGTTTTATTTTATTTTAAATTTATTGGTCGACTAAAGATGGTCATAGTTTTCATTATTCAAACTCATTTATCTCTAATTTATTTAAATATTTGGATAGAAATTGCTTTTCAATATCATTTGGTATGACCTTATTTTTAGTTTTTTAAAAAATAATATAAATATACTGTGATGTCTCATATGGTTGGGGAGGAGAACAAACCACCTTCCCGTACTACACGCTTTTTAAAGCCTTGAGGAGAAGCCTAAAAGGGGAAAGCCCAAAGAGGACAATATCTATTAACGGTGGATTGGATCGTTACAAATGGTATTAGAGTCAGACACCGGATGATGTGTCAGCCTTCTCGCTATTCCCCGAAGGGAGGTAGACACGAGGCGGTGTGCCAGTAATGACGCTTGCCCCAAAGGAGGTGGATTTGGGGGTGGTCCCACATGGATTGGAGGAAGGAAAAAGTGTCATCAAGGATGCTCAGCCCCTTCAACAAACCACCATTCATAGGGGTGTGAAAACCTTCCCCTAGTAGACGCGTTTTAAACCTTTGAGGGGAAACCCGAAAGGGAAAGCCCAAAGAGGACAATATCTACCAGCGGTGACCCTGAATTGTTACATATACAATATAGTTTTTGAAAGATAGATGCTAATAATATATATATATTTTTTAATTAAACGGTCTAAATTATTAAATTTATTTTTTAGTTTAAAGTTTAGGCTTTTCAATGGAATTAAATCAAAATTTTAGTCTTTTGCCTATTAAACTAAAACTATTAATTTATCATCGTATTTTTTTATTATATGAAATAAAACAGGTTTAGTAACTTTGGATGAAAATTTCATATCGACTAATTTAATAAATAATCACGAGTTTATAAATGAAGAATACTCTCTCTATTGGTATGAGACTTTTTAGAAAAGCCGGCTAATTTAAGAAATGATCATACCATTTGTGGAGAGTCGTGTTCGTCTAACACCTTCATCTATATAAAATAATTAATTAGGTACTAAAATATAATTTGCAAACATCATAATAAACTGAAATTATTTTATTAAATCAAATTTCAAATTCAATTACACAACAAAACACGAGTTATCCTTTTCGCCGTCCAACGACAATTACTGCTCATCCATCGGGTCGTAGCTTGAAAGGGAAGTTGACGGACGACATGTCGTTCTCCTCTTTTTAGAAGGCTGACTTTGTAAATTCACTGTGTTCTTGTTCTTTGGTATTGTTTTAAAAGGAAATAAAATCATTTTTTGGCTTAAAAAAAGACATATTTTTTTTAAAAAAATTAATCTCAATTAAATAGTTTAATTTTTTTTTTAAAATAAAATTAAGATATATTTTTAAATAGGTGAATTATATTTAAAAAAACTACTTTCTATTAATCAATAAAAAATATTTAACCTAGGCTTATATAGGACGGTAAATTTTTTATATTTGAATTTTATAAAATTTTAGTTATTAATGTAGCGTGTATTATGGATAAATACGATCTTTTTAAACAATAATAAAAAAAAATTTGACAACCCAATTCAACCTGACCTGTAAAATAGAGAATTGGGTTGTTCGGGTCACTAAATTTGGGTTGGTTCAAAAGATTTCTCCGACCCAATTCGTATAGACCCCTATTCCACACCGCTCAAATAACCCATTAAGGGTTACTCTCAGATCAAAGTATAGCGATAAAAAAAATAATTTTTTAATCAAAATAATAATATAAATGTAAGTTGGAATGATTAATGAAATGGGCAACCAATCATTGGAAGCTATAAATAATGTTTATTTTATTATATTTTTAGTTTAAGATTGTTTAAGGGAAGATTCGTGTTGGGCAGAACCGGATGGGTTGACCAAATTAAAATTAAAATATTTTATATTTTTTTTCCAAAAATTTAATTGTATTTATATTAACCGTCTACTTATCTGCCACGTCACAGACCTATATATATAATATGGATTATTTATTAGTCCGGTCGTGTCGGGTTTCATTGAATCCCAATGTATTACCAGAACCGTTCAATTTTCTTTTTTTCAAATAAAAAAACTATTGTATTTAAAAAATATATTTTTTTATTATTATATGAATGAAAAATTATAATAGTTTGTTTTATAATATTTAATTTTTTAAATATTTCATTAATACCTTTCATTTTAAAAAATGGCATTGTTGGTATTATACGAACGAAAATCGTTTATTTACATTATTTTAAAATTTATATAAATTGGACGAACTCGAATATAAATTTAATAAATTTTAATTATACATTGCAATTATTTTGAAATGGGAAAAAACCAATTTGTAAATAATTTGTAATAATATAAAAAAATTATTTCTCCAAACTAATTTTAAATAATATAATTTCGAATATCTATAGTTTTTAACTTTTTTTTTTTAATAAAGTTTTTATTTATTTATTATTATTTATCATAATTAAAAAAAAAAAAAAAAAGAGAGTTGGGCCGTATAGGGCCGTCGCGCCGAAAAATCCATAAAACTCAAATATACAGTAGAGGAGACAGGATTTCTTCAACCCGCCCAAGAACGCCATACGCTCTCATTCAAAGTGGCGCCATAACGGCTACATCAGAGAAGCCATGAATTTCGATTTAAGTAGCTTTTGAAAGGAGTTGGGGGAACTCTGTTTGAATTCTTTTGATTCCGAATAGGTTTTCTTTTTCATGTTTTTCAGATTTCAAAGACATCTGCGTTCGCGTTCTGGAGTTTTTTTTTTTTTTTGATTTCTAGGGTTTGTGCAATTTGGAATTTTTGAAGATCGCTAGGGTTTACAGGATTCGGTGATGGATCTTCCTTCGGAAGTTGAGAATTACATCAAGGAAACAATAGATCATGCATTAGGTCTCCCTGTGTCAGTGGAGACGCTGGAGTTGAAGCTTCGTGTCTCTCAGGATTCTCAGAGGCGGCTTGCTCATCATTGCGATGCTCTACAGTCTAAAATCAAAGAGAAAGAACAGTTGATTGAGCGCAGTAGGGTCCGTATGTGTTGTTGATTCATTATTCTTCATTTCCATTTCAAGTTTTTCGTTTTTCTTACGACATGGGTTTCATTTCGCTGTTGTAGGCTGAAGCGACAATGAACGCTCAAGCTTTGAAGAAATTTGTGGATGAGAACCGTAAACTGGCTACCGAGTGCTTATATCTTTCGGGTCAATGTGAGAAATGGGAGAGAGAGTGCTCTTTATATGATCATGACCGAGATGCATTGATGGAGTTCGGGAACGAGGCGGATCAGCGTGCAAGGGAGGCTGAGAATCGTGTTCATGAATTGGAGGAGGAGGTTAGACGGTTATCAGATGAACTGCAGTTCTTTAAACATGAACACGAGATGAAAAAGGTAATAGCATCTCCTCTGAAGCACTTGTGTGTCGTTAGTTTATTTACGCAAATGGCACAATGAATTGGCATTTTTTAGATAATTGGTGAGAATTTCTAAATTGCTGTACTCGAAAGAACGTTAAGTGCAACCGAGGACTATCTGCGGTATCGGCCATATGAAACTGGCAATTTGGATGAAGTAAAAGTGAGGCATGTAAATTTCCATTTCTGAGGAGTGCAGTGCAGCTCCTATTTGTGTGAATATAATACCTGTGGGATGTAGTTGCGTGTGTAAGATTGCATCCTAGTTTGTTTGGATATTTACAGGATTAATTGGTGGCCTTCCATTTTTAGATCGAGTGCTATGCTAAAATATTTATGAACACCTGGGGTATCATTTGCAATGCTTAGTCCCCCCTTTTATTGTTTTTTTGAGTTGAAGGGTCATTGTCATATAGTAATGATGTTGTGACTTAAGTGCTTTAATTAGTGGAATTGATATTAGGTGACTGTTTAAGCTGCTCGATGTCGTTCATTTTTATGAACAAAGCATTATGAAATGTTTATAACTGTAAATAATGGTCTTATTTGAGCTCAGAAATTGTTGTTTAGTTATTTCATTGAAATCAACTACTTTGGTCAATGGCGATATGTGATAGCTGTTCATAGTTTAGGAATTATATATTCAATTTCCTAACAAATTTTACTTGTTCCTTTTCACCTCCCTATATTGTCCGAACTTTTTAGTTGAACCCGCAAATCAGGATAAAGTTCTTCCATCAAAATTGATAAATGTGCATGTTTTACAATGATTCAGGTTGATTCGTCTTCTGATGGTAGAGATTTGGAGGATAACTTACTCGAGTTGGTTTTACCAACATGTAATTGTTATGATCGAGTTACATCTGCTCATGCATTTTTAGAAACAAGCATTGATCAAGATTCAAGCCAAAAGCTTATGAAAATGTGGAATTGGTGAGACTTTCTTTAATGATATTTTGTTTATTTCATTATGATGCAACATTACACCCAATAATTTATGGAACTGCAAAGAAATAATGGTAGAAAACAAAAAATGCAACTTAATATTACCCTTCTTTAGGTGTTTAGGTTGCAATTCTGTTAATCTATGTTGAAAATTTTCTCCTAGCTTAAAGCCTTCAACTCAAAAGACTCTATCACTAGCTGCATATGTGAAGGCCGTCGAGAAGGATTGTGAACATCTGAGGGTAAATCTACAAAGAGCTGAAGAAGAGGTGAGCAACGGCCTTTTTTCGGGAATGTTGCCTTTTTTTATGTGTTTTGAAACCTTATTTGGCCTCATTAGTAGCGTGCTTATGCTAGTTATATGCAGGTGAAATTGTTGTATGAAGATAATATGCTTCTTGACAAGGAGAACAAGAAGTTGCTGAAACGGTACCAGGAAGATAAAACCCAACATTCAGGTGATAAGCAGGCCAACAGTGAGTCTGCCGCCAAGGTGAGTCTCATTTATATTCTGTACTCAGAAGCTGTACTTTTCTGCTATCTTGTGGATGTTCATGAAAGAGGAAACCTCTCCCTGGCATACTCGTTCTGATATACTCGTTTTGAAACCTTGAGGAGAAGTCTAGAAAGGAAAGCTTAAAGAGAACAATATATGTTAGTAGTGGGACAATTGGTATTAGAACCAGGCATCGAGTGGTGTGCCAGCAAGGACGCCGGACCCCAAGGGGGTGGATTGTGGGATCCCACATCGGTTGGAGAGGGGAACAAAACATTCCTTATAAGGGTGTGGAAACCTCTCCCTAACAAATGCGTTTTAAAACCTTGAGGGGAAGCCTGAAAGGGAAAACCCAGAAGGGAAAACCCAGAAGGGAAAGTCCAAAGAGGATAATATCTATTAGCGGTGGGCTTGGAGTTGGGCTGTTACAACTTATTTATAACTTAATAAGTGTTATTAAATATTATAAGCTTGTTTTTGAAACTAACAACAAATGACTCATTTGATAACTATGTGTTTTTTAGTTTTTGAAAATTGTGCTCGTTTTATTTGTTACCAGTTGTTTTTAATCGAGATGTAACATCATCTTTGCCTTCTTATGCAGTCAAATAAGCGAAAATCATGCCCGAAAATCAGTATTCCGATTGAAGAAACGAATATTATTAATGAGGCTGATTCTACCCGACAACCTCTTTCACCTTTGCAACATAACTCACCCGACTCGAGAACACGGAAGAAGTAGTTGCAACCCAAGAAAAACACAGGTTATCCCCCCTCCATTTTCAAGCATAGACTGAGCTAACATAGCAAAATTTGAATATAGATACACTATAACATAATCTTTTAGTAGAGAGAAGTATGTTGTTGAGCTCTTCTAAATGAAAGAGCCTTTCTTTCACTTCTGTGTTTCCTTTGCTGCTCAATGTTATCAAGGAAACTCTCTTCTTGGTTTCGTGCCAATGTAGCTGAATTCTTGTCTGATTCCAATTGATACTTAGGCTTTGGATAAAATGTTGTTGCCATTTTGAAACTTGTTTGAATGCCCATACATCATATTTAGGAAGTTAAAAAGGTATAGAATGTTTGGAAAAGCGTGTCGTGATCTTGTTGTTAGGATGCTATTTCGGTGCATGGTCAAGTTCTTAAGGTATATGTATGTGTCTGAACTATCGTGGATCTACATTTTTCAGGAATTAGATGATTGTTGATGAAATAGCGTATAGGTCTGGATGGGATGATACGAAATAAAGTAATTGCCAAGAAACCGAGAAGTTATTAAGACAAAAAGGGTAAAACGGTAGAAAATATCTGAAAAAATATAAATTTAATTTCACCTTTTAAGCTTTTTATTTAACTTATATCCAATTACTTAGAAAACAAGAGAAGGATTCTCCACTGAATAAATAATAATTCCTGGTTTAATTTTTTATATATACGTTTAAATTATTCATTTTCAATGAAAAACTCCCATTTTAAAAGGAAAAAAAAATAATTTATTTTCTAGAAAAAAAAGAAAAATAATAAAAAATATATGGCTTAGTGCCGCACCCGCTAAAATATCCAGATATTCCATCCGAAACGTCGTCGTTTTAAGCCTTTTCTGAGCTCCCTTATCCAATATTAATAACCCACGGCGTAGCTCTGTGTTGCTTTTCAGACCAGGAGTGAGCAGAGTGCTGTGAGCGCCGGCCATGGCTCTGGTTCGTCTTCCTTGTTCTTCCTCCTCCTTATTCCTTCGTTCTAATCAACAGAATCTGGTGTTTATCTCGCCTCTCTCATGTCCGCAAAATCCATCTTATTCCAACAATGGCGATATCAAACTCTCTCTTTCGCGCTCTTCTTCCTCGCTTTTCTCTACTCCCCTCGGCCACAATCCTTTAGCTTCCATTAGGGCTAAGAGAACCAGAAAGTTTGTTTTCCAGTTGGCCTCGACCTCCCAAGACGATGCGGTTGCGAGCTCTTCTTCTGATGCTGAGGAATTTTCTCGAAACAGATTGCTTGCTCAGAACGTGCCTTGGGATTCTACTCCTGAGGATATTCGTTCTTTGTTTGAGAAATATGGTACTGTCGTAGACGTGGAGGTATGTAACTTCAGTTTATTTCTATTGCCATTTCTGTTTGACGCATTTGGTTTATTGCGGATTTATGATCGGTCTTTTTCTCTCAGCTTTCAATGTATAACAAGATCAGAAATAGGGGCTTGGCGTTTGTCACAATGGGATCACCTGAGGAGGCCCTTGCGGCAGTTAATAATCTCGAATCGTATGTAAGCAGGATGCCGTTTTTCTTAGCTTGATCATTTTTCGTTTGTCTCATTGTGTTCAAGTTCGTACCCGAGGCTTAGAACAGTGTTTACCTTTCACCATGGAAGAATAGTCGTAATAGCAATTGAATGCGTTTGAATTAAGGAATAGTTTGATTTGCTTGTGTGAGATGGAACGTGAGATCCCACTTCGGTTGGAGAGGGGAACAAACATTCTTTGTAAGGGTGTTGAAACCTCTCCACGCGTTTTAAAAACCGTGAGACTGACGGCAATACGTAACGGAAGCGGACAATATCCACTAGCGGTGGGCTTGGACTGTTACAAAAAGCGGACAATATCCACTAGCGGTGGGCTTGGACTGTTACAAAAAACGGACAATATTCACTAGCGGTGGGCTTGGACTGTTACAAATAGTATCAGAGCCCGGGTGGTGTGCCAGTGAGGACGATAACTCCCAAGGGGGTGGGTTGTGAGATCCCACATCTGTTGGAGAGGGAAACGAAACATTCCTTACAAGGGTGTGAAAACCTCTCTCTAATAGAAGTGTTTTAAAAATTGTGAGGTTGACGGCGATACGTAACGGGCCAAAGCGGACAATATCTACTAGCGATGGGCTTGGACTGTTACATGGAAAAATTGATGAACCGGAAGAACTCAATTATAAATTTGCATCCTGCTTGTGTCCAGTGTGTTGCAGTTTCTTTTAAATTTTGCTTCTTTAGTGCTTTTGAATATATTACAAGGGAACAAGTTATTGACTAAAATTTTTCAGTTCTCCTTGTCACTATGGGTTGAAGCAAAGTACATGGCCTTTCCATTCATTTCAAAACTTTTATGATGAATCTTCTGATGCATTTGGCTCTCACTCCCAATTATTGCAGGTGTTTATGGGCAATGCCCATGTCCTTTCGAACTCTTGTTGGCTTTTTATTGAATGAAATAGTTCACATGAATGCAGGAATTTGGGGGTCGTACCCTGAAGCTCAATTATGCCAAGGTTAAAAAAGAGAAACCCTCCCCTCCCGTGAAACCAAACCCCGTTACTTTTAATTTGTTTGTTGCAAATTTGCCATTTGATGCAAGAGCGAAGGACCTCAGGGAGTTCTTCGATTCGGGGAGTGGGAATGTAGTTTCTGCACAAATTATTTTTCACGAGAATCCAAGAAGGTCTTCTGGATATGGTTTTGTTGCATTCAAAACAAAGAAGGATGCCGAAGCAGCTATTTCCGAGTTTCAAGGGAAGGTAATTTCAGTATATTGCTACCACAATTTTTAAATGAATAGCCATAGAATCATTAAAATGTGAGTATCAGCATTCTTATGGTTCTTCATCTGCTGAAATGCAGAATTTCATGGGAAGATCACTTCGTGTTGCACGTAGTAAACAGTTTGTGAAACTTCCCTCAGAAGAGAAATCCCAATCTGAAGATACATCAACTGATGGCGTGGAGCTAGCCAGTGCTGCTGCTGAAGTTTAAAATTCAGAAGCCTCTCACTGGAGGAACTAAGGAGTTTGCTATCAACCTTTCTTTCTTTTTCTTGTTCTCTATCTTTTTTTGGAGGTAATGCTATCTAGTTATTCAATTAAGGAACACATCACTTTCCCTTTTCTTTTACCTATAAATCTCCTACCTCTAATGTTTAGATGATTCAAAGTTGGATACCCCAACAAAAAACGCTCATTAGATCATTTACTGTATCCTTTTCTCTATATGAAGTCTTAATGGTGATTTATCAATGCACGTTAATGTAATTGAGTTTAGCATTTAGTTAATGAATGAATACAAATGAACTAGGTTTTATAGTTGAATTGGCATCTTATGACTGTTTAGGTTCGAGGGGAGTTATTCCATTGCATAGTCACAGTATTGTATTGATTCAAGAACAAAGGACAATCAGTGCAATTTGATCCATGCGTGTTTGCTTTACATAGATAGGTGGGTGGAGAAAGCAATCCCAAAATGAATTTTTGTTCATGTGTACTATATTGCATGATCTCAGCATTGTACTTGCATTCACATTCATGTGTACTATATTTCATAATTGAGAACATTGAAGGACAACTTGTACAATTTGATTCTTTTTCTTTAAATTGACAAGTGTTTGGTGGGGTGGGGAGGAACAATTCCTCCATCTTTTCTCATTCATTTGTGCTATATTTTGCATAATCACAGGGTTATACTGAATCGATAACATTGGAGAACAGTCTGCCATTTGTTTGTTTAGATGATTCATTTCAATGCTTTAGGAAATCTAGTGCTTTTGAGTTGATGCATTTGAGTGAACATTTGTTGATTCATATTTCATGAATGCTGGCTATCCCTTCTGTGTGAAGATGCAATGGATAGATATTATCCTCAAATGCAGTGTTGATTGTTTGTTCTTGTTCAAGCCATAATAAGTTTGAACTTGTTCATTAGAGCTTCATATATTCTTCATATTACTATATTGTTTCTTTCTCTTCCCCTTTTTTCTATGAAGGTGGCATGCGGGTCGGGTTGGAGTTATGGCGTAAGTTGCGTTCGACTGTGTTTTCAAGCCTGGTTATAATTTCTTTCTTTATGTCTCTGTCATTCTCTCAAATACTCTTTAGTACCAAACCTTTATATGATTCATTCTGAGCTTTGGCGAATACTTGCTTAGACATGTTGTTTTCCTTTTCATTTAAGTTGTCTTCTGTGTTCTAGTGGAGTCCTTACCTCTCAAGCTATGGTTCTAGTTGGGTTCATCATCTTGAGCTAGGAAAGGTTGATTGTCCTTTGAATAGATGTTTTTCCATCTTGTTCAACACCAAGGTTAGAACATTCTTGTCTCGACTTCTCAGTGAAAAGAAGACGAACGATCGCCTATGAATTAGGTACCAATCCGATTCCATAGAATTTCAAGTAAATAGCATCAAAGGAATACCATTTCCGTTCCCATTGATTTCATTTTGATAAAATTGGAACGATATAGAGAAGATTAGCATGGTCCTGTACAAGGATGACATGAACAAATCGAGAAATGGTATGAGAGCTAATTTTTAGGTGGTGTGCCAGCGAGGACGCTGGCCTCCTAAGGGGAGTGGTTAGTTGGAGATAGGAACAAAACATTCCTTATAAGTGTGTGGAAACCTCTCCCTAGTAGACGTATTTTAAAAACTGTGAGGTTGACGGCAGTACGTAACGGGCCAAAACAGACAATATCTATTAGCGGTAGGCTTAGACTGTTGCAAATGCTCATTTCGATTCATTTTTCATTTTGATTCCGAGCAATCGACGATTGATGCGTTGCCCAAATCTGGCATGGCATTGGGCAGTTTTGCTGGGGGTTCCAGGCAGGGAGTTGTGGAGAATAACAGTGGTGGGGTGGTTGGGCTTGTTTGTGTAGGGAAGGGGCCCCATGAAAGCCCCCAACAACTCACGTGGAATTATGTCTACGGCAGTGCACAAATTAGGGATGGTAGAGCCAAACCACCACCCAGATTTGTTGATTTAGACAAAATAATGCACACACACAGTTCATCTTCCATGTGAGTCCTTTTTTACTTTTTGACTCTTCCTGGTTTGGTGGAATGTTATATCATAACCAACCACATTTCCATTCATGGACTAAGGTTTAAAGTTCATCAAGATATCTATCTTATAAGGGTTCGATTTGTCACAATTTGGTTACTTTTAATTTCTCTCTTCGTTATTTGTATCTTTGCAGATAAGAAAACGAGCTAAATCAGGATTAGTCGGCAAGTTTTCTAGTTGGGACTGTGACAATCTGTCAATAAGTTCTCCTCTCCTCATTCTTAGTTTACAAATATTTTAAGTTAAATTAATATAAACATTTCCAGACTTCTGAATTCTGCATTTTTAATAATACTTGAGTACTTTCATCAGGGTTTTTGTTTAAAAAATGTCATTGAACTTTCAAAAGTTTTATTATGTAACCGTCCAAGCCCATTGCTAGTAGATATTGTTTGCTTTAGCTTGTATTGTCGTCAGCCTCATGGTTTTGAAATGCGTATGTTAGTAAGAAGTTTTCACACTCTTATAAGGAATGTTTTGTTCCCTTCAACAACTGACGTGAGATTTCACAATCCACTCCCTTGGGGCCAACGTCTTCGCTAGCACATAATCTGGTGTCCGACTCTGATACCATTTGTAACAGTCCAAGCCCACAGTTTTAAATATTATCCATTTTAGTCTGTTATGAATTGTCGACCTGTCTATTAGGGAAAGGTTTCTACACCCTTATAAGGAAACAGTTTTAAAACGCTTCTATTATGGAGAGGTTTCTACTCCCTTGTAAGGAAATTAAAACTCATCTATTAGAAAGAAGTTTTTATACCCTTATGAGTAAATAATTTTAAAACACGTCTATTGAGGAGAAGTTTCTAAACCCTTGTAAGAAGTATTTTGTTCTTCTCTACAACTAACGAGGAATCTCATACATTAATACCTTAATTTTTTCAAACCTACCTACCTAAAGAAGTTCAACAAATACTCCTACGGTTAATATATGAACGGAATAGATAACGTAGCATTAGATATCTTTAATTTAGCTTATATTTTAATAAAATATAAGGTTTAGTAGACATGAAGCATTCATTATACATCATGCCATGCCACCTCCAAAGGATAATTATAATCCCAAAGGACTTTCTACCACAACAACCGCCACCTTGATCCCAAAGAAATGGCACCAAAACTATCATTGTCTGGACAAATAAAATGAAGCCACCTTCACATGCATTCCTTCATTTGCACACAATCTCCTACGCCATTGACTCCTCTCATCAAATTTGGCCCAAAATACATGTAAACACTTGTTCACCTCTTTCCCTATGCACATAATTTACCCCTTTTTCTTTTGTCTTCCAACAGCTTAGCAAAGGAAATAATGGTTTCTTCAAGATATGGTAACCTAAATCAACATATTATAAGCCTTGT
This sequence comes from Cucurbita moschata, assembly GCF_002738365.1. Lineage (NCBI taxonomy): Eukaryota > Viridiplantae > Streptophyta > Magnoliopsida > Cucurbitales > Cucurbitaceae > Cucurbita > Cucurbita moschata. Next base: position 4,279,171 of record NW_019268521.1, read on the forward strand.
TCATACCATACTGTTCATCAATCTTTGAACCCATTAAAGGGTTTCAAAAACCTAAGAGTAATTTCAAACTTTCTTCATTTAAAGAACTAAATTCCCCAAATTCCCATTATGATGATACTGAAAAGTACTTGGCTCAAAGTATTAGGTAAAAAGTATTTGTTAAGTTATCCCCCACACCACCAAAATTGTTTGAATTAAGACCAAACTTCACTGACTCTATTAACCAACAACTCCCCCTTCTTCCCCATTATATATATGCAAAGCCTTCAATCCTCTGTTTCCATCCTCAGATCTCTGCCTTGCCCCCTCTATTCTACTTGTTAAATTTGTTACCTTCTAATGGCGAGCTTCCATGGTGGACTTGTTTGCCTCCTGGTTCTTGGGTTCTGCATGGTGCACCCGACCTCGGCTACTGTCTATACTGTCGGAGATACTTCTGGTTGGTCTCTCGGTGTTGATTATGGCACGTGGGCTTCTGCGAAGAACTTTGTCGTCGGCGACAAACTTGGTTTGCTAATGATTCTTCTGTTTTTTTCTCATTTGGGTGTTGTTGAATTGATTTCATGTATTTCATGCATTTGTATTTTCTTGTGTTCACCTGTTGTTTCTGTTAGAAATCACGATTCTACACAATGGTATGATATTGTCCACTTTGAGCATTAACTCTCGTGGCTCATACCAGTAGAGATGTATTCTTTACTTGTAAACTCTGTGTGATCATTCCCTAAATTAGCAGACTCGAACAGCTTTTGTGAAGTCGTATATGCTCATATTCATCTCTTGTTTCTCATGGAAATAACGTCGAACAGCTTTTGTGCATTCGTATCTGCTCATATTCATCTCTTCTTTCTCATGGGAATAACGTCGAACAGCTTTTGTGCATTCGTATCTGCTCATATTCATCTCTTCTTTCTCATGGGAATAACGTCGAACAGCTTTTGTGCATTCGTATCTGTTCGAATGTTTTTTTACTTTTTCTTGTGGGAATAACGTCGAACACCTTTCGAGCATGTGTATTTGCTTATATTTCCTTCTCGAATTTCTTCGTGACAGCGTTCAACTATGCTGGAGGCCACACGGTGGACGAAGTTAGTGCCAGTGACTACAAAGCATGCTCGGCTGGAAGCTCCATAACTTCCGACAGTTCAGGCTCCACCACCATCACCTTAAAAACCGCCGGGACTCACTACTTCATTTGCAGCTCCATGGGGCATTGCGATGGCGGCATGAAACTCTCCGTCACAGTCGCTGCTGCCGGAGGATCGTCCACTTCTCCGTCGTCAGGGGGCGGCAGCTCCACCACTCCGACGTCCCCGGCAAGCGACACCCCTTCCGTCACCGGAACCACGCCGACGACGAAGCTTCCAGCTGGTTCGTCGAATTCAGGGTCGTTTCTTTCCCCCAAATTCTACGCGATTTTGGTAGGTTTATTGGTGTTGGCTGTGGGTTATTAAGAAATTGAGATTATATGCGTAAATGTTTCTGAGATTTGAGATCGGCGTTGGTTTGAATGTTGCCGGTTCCCGGTTGGTCTATTTTCCACACACTTATTAGTAAATTAATTTTTCATTTTAAAGCTAATCAGAAATTTATAGCTGAATTAATTAAATTAAGGAATCAAATTAAAAACTAGGGTTAGGGTTTTGGGGGAGGAAACCCTTCATTGGAGACCAAGTTCAAACACGGAATTTAAATTAATATTTAAATAAAATTTATGGATTTAATGTTTTTTGGGGAATACAAAAAGTAAAACTTTTATTTTTTTTTAATTAAAAAAAACGAAAAGAGGTCATTTTTAGCCAATAGATTAAAAAAAAAAAGGTTAAAAGAAATGAAATAATATTATTATCTGAACTTAAAAGATCTTTTTTACCGTTTCTAGAACATGACTGAAAAAATGAAAAGAAAAGAAAAAAAATCCTTTTAGAAATAAGAAAAATAAGACCATGAATGAAGAAATTAAATGGGCCAAATGGGCCCAGGGCCCAAAAGCAGTGGGCCCAAAGGGGGGAACCTGTTCGCGTTTTCTTTTGAAAAAGACGAAGTACCGTTGAAAGGCACATGGAGAAAGCGTAGGCGCGCACAAAGCGACAGCCTACAACCCCTTTGCGTTTGTTTGGTTCCTTTTTCATTATGAATCCCCAATTTTTTTAGAAAAAGAGGGATATGCCTAACAGAAATATTCACAATCACCAGCTGTCTTCGACTCCATTATTATCACCTTCCCCCTAAAGTTAATTCTAAAGCTTTTAACATAGTTCTGTACCTTCGCCGCCGTGGCGCCGCCGCTACCGTCGCTTCGATGTGCGGAAATTCAGTACATGGAGGAAAATGAGAACACAGAGATCCGGCAGATTAAGAGAGAATATGAGATCTAATAAGTAATAGTAATGACAATGAGAGTGAAGCAAATCGACTCGAGAACAGTAAAACCAAGAAATCCAAATAAATGACAACAATCATGAAGCGGTCACCGTCTAATCCTCTCGGATCCTAAGTACACCAAAAATAAAAGTAAATAAAAAATATACTAAGAAAACTACAGCAACGACTAATGCCGATAATGAAACCCTAAGATCTGCGTCTCCAGAGGAGAGCCAAGAGTGAAGACAGACCGATTACATTTAAAGCAGTAGAGCAGAGGAAATTACAGCCACGATGATAGATCCAGAGACGGCGATTCTGTTCACAGCACCACCATTGCCAGGAGTGGAGGCCGGCGACGGAGCCAGAGCAGGAGGAGTTGAGATCGAAGGATTTGGAACTGGAGTTTGTGCTGGTGACTCCGAAGGAGCAGTAGGCGGAGCCGGTGGAGAAGTAGCCGGCGACATAGCAGGTGGTGAAGTTCCAGTGGAAGGAGATGGAGCCGCGCCGCTCGGAGCAAGGGACGAAGACGGTGATGAAGCCGGAGGAGTCGCCACAGTAGGCGAAGGAGCCGATTTAGGCGAGGAGACCGGCGGCGACTTGGTTGGAGAAGAGGCCGGTGCAGCGCCCGGAGCCTGGCCCAAGGAGCCGGCGATTAAAGCGACGAGGACGACGAAGACAAAGGCGGAGGAGGAAGCCATGGCCGTAAAAATGCAAAGAGAAGAGGGAAGAACCCGAAAATGGAAGATGGAAGCGAAGTTTCAGTTGCAGAGATTGAGGATGAGAGAAGACGAGGGTTCTACAAAGGCTTATAAATATATATATATATAGAAACACACGCGTCGGCGCGTGTGAATCCTGAAGGGAAGAAGAGAAACTGAGGAGTTGCCGCGTCGGCTAGAGTTAGTTTTGACGGTGTTAAGAGCTGTCTAAGGGTTTAAGGTTTGATCATCACGAGGCCATAAAAACTTTTTAATTAACGGTAACGGATAACGGACCTAGTTACCCTTTATGAGTTTTCTTTTAATTAAAAAAATATTATTATTGCAATAATAATATATTATTTAAAAAATGCAATTTAGCTGTGGGAGAAATTTGGTAAGGCTGATATCATTTATATTAGCCCAAACTTATTGCTAGTACATATCGTCCCGTTCCCTTATTGTGGCTTTGATAGGCTGATATCATTATATCAACCCAAACCTATTGCTAATAAATATTGTCTGCTTATTGTGGCTCTGATAGGCTGATAACATTTATATCAGCCTGATAACATTTATATCAGGCCAAGCTTATTGCTCATAGATATTGTTTGCTTATTGTGGCTCTGATATCATTTATAATGGCCCAAGTTTACTGCTAGTAGATATTATCTTTATTGTGGCTCTGATATCATTTATAACATCCCAAGCCTACTACTAGTAGATACCGCTTTAGCCTGTTACCTATCACTACCAATGGTTTTAAAATGGGTCTTATATTAGAGAGAAGCTTCCACACCCATATAAGAAATATTTAAGATCATTTTTTAAGGAGAAAATTATAAAATTAATATTAGGTAGATTTTAAATTTATTTCAAATTGTCAGGTGAAAAAGAATTCTAAGGAATAAAAAAAAAAAGGTGCTGCTAAAAAAGATTTTCAACGAATAATAATAAATAAATAAATAAAAGATCGATTTCTTTATATAATATTAGGATAAAATAGATACAAAATTTTATGTGTGTCTTAATTGAAGTAAAAGAATGTCTTTTTCGGCTAGAACTTGGTAAATGTATTTTTTTTTGTAAATTTTAAATATTTAATTTTTTTTATTACATAATTATGAATAATAAAATTATATTATAAAATTACCCGAGGTAGCATCAGTTTGTTACTCTAGCAGGATTAAATAATAAATAATTAATCTTTTCAATCATTTAGTTAAATTTAGACATTTAAAAGAACAAAAATTAAAATAGAACAAATTTTAAATTACGTAAATAAAAATGATATTTTAACCTTTTTTTTTTTTAGGTAAAACATGGATAAAATTTAAATTACCTAGGGTCAATGGCAGATATTTAAACAGTAAAATTGAAATTACCAAGAAGAATTGTTCCCAAATATGATGTTGAGTGAAGAAGGAACAGTGGGATTTTGGGGCAAAGAATTTGATCATTTACCCACACAATTGTCCCACCATTAATGCACAAAAATATTCTTGAGATCGTCCCACTCCCTCCTTGTTCTTGAACCACTACGACAAAGAATAAGATGAAGAATCCAACTGATTCATTGCTTACAACAACAACTTCGACATACAAATTTATGCAACATGAATACCAAGAACTTAATTTATTTCTTGAATTTCCACAAATATGTATTTTATATTATCTTCGTAATATTTTTTTTGTTGGTTTGATGCATAATGAAATACGTATAAAATTCTATCTTTATGGTAAGGCTCGTAGTTGACAAAACTATATTTTATTTCTAGAAATGAACCCACTATTATAGTCGTCCTTTGTTCTATTTGTTGAAGGAGGTGACGAAATAGGAGCTATAGTGCTGTTTAACGCTAAAACAAATAAACTAACTAACATACGCATAATTTAACTGATATAAAATATAAAATTTGAATCAAGAGATCAAAAGTTCGAGAACCCATTTCCCATATTATTGAACTAAAAAGAACAAGAAACTCGATACCCAAAAAAGACCAACGGGTTGGAAGAAAAAACAAAAAATAAAAATAAGAATATCAGAACTACGATATTCAAAGACCAAGGTTAGATCTATAGTAGGATTTAACTCACCTCCTTCCGATATTATATGTTTTAATTCCTAACATTTAAAAGTTTCAATTACCTAAACCTTTTAAAGTGAAAAAAAATGCTGAAAAAAAAATGAAAGAGCAGTTTCTCAGCACTTAAATTTTGGAGATTTAAACTGTGATGTCCCACATTGGTTGGGGAGGAGAACAAACCACCATTTATAAGGGTGTGGAAACCTTCTCCTAGCAGACGCGTTTTAAAGCTCCTTGAGGGGAAGTCCGAAAGGGAAAGCTCAAAGAGGATAATATCTGCTAGCGGTGGATCTAGGCCGTTAGATAAATATAACTTTTCCCCAACACTAATAAACAGAATCATAGGCCAAGAACAGTGTCCTGTATTTTAAGGGAACGGAGGCCTAAAGCCATTATTGAATCTAGTTGTAGAAAAGAAAAGGGTAAGGGAAGGGAAGGGAAGGGCAGGGCAGCTATTGATAGTGGCAATTGGGTTGTCACCGTGTGGGCCGGTCGAGATGATAGTTGTCACAGCCAAAAAGCAGGAATAGAATAATTACGACATTGTCACTCCTTGTGACATTCCACGTATTGTGGTTAAGGAAAGCACCAGTCTCCAGTCACCACTATCACCTAAAAAAAAACACCTTTTTTTTTTTTTTTCTATAGAAATAGCAAGAGGGCAGCTGTCCCCTGCCCTGCCTTTTTCAACCGTACATATTTATTTCCCACAAATTTTCTTGACACGTGTTTCTTACCCCTATCTTTTTTTGACCTTTTTTTCAACTTTATTCATTTCTTCCCTTATTGGTTAAGTTTTTGAGACTTGAATGCTGTGATCCCTAGTCTCTTACTTATATATAACCTGTAGCGCTGTAGGCTGTTGTTGTAGTCTAGATTTCCATATGATTACTATCTAATATTATTGTATTCATTTTATTTGACATAATACTAACATAAATTTCACCGGACGGTTTATAATTTTGTCGTTGAACAAAGTACCAAACAATAACCATCCAGTTTTTCTAGGTTAAGAATTTGTTCTAATTCTATTTTTCTTTTGTTCGGAGAATATTCTATTAGAGTTCAATCCATGAATGTGAAATGGTTGATGAAGACCACTCTTTATCACATCATAAAGGTCCCTTGAGCTATCTCGAGCTATCCTCGTAATCTTTCTATTAGAAAGAAGAGTAGTGGCTATGATCTTTATCACCCAAACCATATTGCTAAGAAATCGAGGCTCATCATTTTTTGTTTCATATTCAAATATTCGTCCAAGCAAAACTCTCATAAACCTTGTGAGGACACTTCTAACTAATGAATGATAATGTTTGTATTCCTAACAATTTTGTTTCAATACCGAGGGTTAAAATTAATCTAGCTCTTTTATGGAGAAATTGAGGAGGTTATACAGAGATTTTTGTCAGACCTGCTCGTATGGTACCTAATAATTCTCTGGTATTTCACTCAACTAAGAAATTATACCGGTATGAACTTTGTTCTCTTTATTTCAACTAGGACCATAGATCTTGAGTTTCTACACGAATCAAGATCGAGTTTCTACATGAATCAAGATCAAGTTTCTTGAGAAAAGGAAGTTTGCTAAGACTTCCATTTATTTTAGAAGGATGCATTTCAATCGGTCAAAGACGAAAGTAACAAAAATCATAAAAAAGACCTTCTAAAATAGATACCTAATGATCATAATTTTATTCACTTATATCTAATTGTTGAAAGTAATTGCAACAATGAACAACACTCTAATCTGTTTCAGAAGAAAAAGAAAATTCTTTCCCAATATGCTATAAACATAAAACAGGTACCTGAATTCCATGCCGAGGATAGCTCTACACGTCCTCCATTAGATTGCATAATTTATTTCTTCCACGATACTTCGATTGTCATGTTGTACAGAACTTGATTCATCTGCCTAATAATGGTTTGATTAAATATAGAGTTAGTATCAAAGAAGTTCATTTTCTAACTTGGCTTTCAGAAGAATTGAGGAATAGGGAGCCAAATTATAGGTGCTTCCAATGCCCCGAATGCCATCCAATACAAAGTCTTGGGGAGACTCCAGATTGGTGTCCACCTGCATGAGAAGCGAAAACCCGTAAGAACTAATTCACGAACACGGTTTGAAAAATATGCAGTTCTACCAAGTTAATTCAAGCCTAAAGCAACTCAATGGAAGTTGGACAGAAATTAGAAGCAACAAAATGGCAAGAGAGAAACTAACCACACGGAACCATTTTCGATTTGTTGGAGGAGAGGGTAATGAAACACTGACAAAATAATCATGAGCATTGAATGCCAAGTAAACGTCTTCTCCATTACCATCATGAAGCCTGTAAATACTAGAAATCTTCAAAGCATAGAACATAGATTCCCAAAACAGTTTGCATGACCAATTTTGTGCACATCTACATGAAGCCAGTCCCAAGAAGGTGGGCTAAACATAGCATAAAGTTCCATGGCTTGATATCCGTTAAGTGAGTATACATATACACATCTTTGACAAACCTGTTCTCTAAGACCTGCCGGTTCATTTTCTCCCATCTATTTTTGTTCTTTTGGGAGGGAAGGCGAGGAAAAGTACTAAATGCAGATTATAGAGTCAAATCCTCCTATGCATACCAGCAAAAGGCCAATAGGCATTTACAAACAATAACACAAGCTATGCATCAAAATCTTAACTATTTAATCAAGTACCAAGGGCTTCTTTCCATTGGTTTCACAAGGGCGCTGTTCACACTAAGCTATCAATACTATCCCAGATTGAATGACAATAAGAGTTCATGTTCAATCTCTATGGTAGGTGATACTCAATTGAGGTCCATACACGTCCATTATATTAGTTGCTCAGTACAAGCACGATGTGGTGGGAGTGTGCTGTTTTTGCTTATTCAGTAATAAAATCAACATTAAAATGCTGCTGAAATTTGCACCTCATGCATAATGGACTTGACGAAACAAACATGCATTTTAGAGTTTAGCATAATTCAAGAGTGCTTACGTGTAGGCAAGAAATTTACTTTCAGGATTATCCCAATTGCTTTCATGCCAAGTTATGTCATTCTGCAGTGAATCCTCTGTTAATCCCAAGAGGAGCATATTTTGAAGGGGGAAAAAAAGTGGAGAGAAATCACCTCGCCGAGAAAATTTTCCCGACTGAATAAATGGGGATGCTTCCTTCTAAACTTTATCACTTCAGAGAAAAATCTGAAGTGATCCCTCTTCCGTGCCTCTAACTACAGACCAAAAACATGAATAGTTGTTATATGAACTTCGACTGTACATTAGGAAGGTTAGTGACATAACAAAGACCTGTCCCCAAAGAAAATGGTTAAGAGCTGTATCATGTCCATAGCTATTGTTATTTCCATAACGAGTATGCCCGTACTCATCCCCCATTAACATCATTGGTGTTCCCTGAAAAAAAGCAACCAGAAACTAACATTGGTCCCAATAATTTAAAAAGAGGGAGATAGAACCTCAACATTTCCAGAACCACGTTAGAGATATTTAATAAGAAAAAGTACACACCACCAGAGAAACAAAGCTTCTCTATCCAGAAACAACTTAAAAACGAGGAGTGGAAAAGAGTATCATCCCCTCAATCTAACTTTGAAAAAAGAGAGAAAGAAAGAAACAGATGAAGAAACGATGAAAAACATCCAGATCTAAGAATTTCAAAGCTTGCCATATCTAGCAGTAAAGAAAATCTTGGTTTTTTTTTTTTTTTTTGAACCCTACAAGGCTCGAGACCCAAAGGAAACTTTGGTCAGGGGAAGGGTTTTGGAAATGTTATACCTGAGATGTCATTAGTGCCAAATGGAAGTTTTTCATTTGCCTTGAGCGCAAAGCTCTAATATTTGCATCTTCCGTTTCTCCTGTCATATGAATAGTCATTGAAAAACAATTATATGTATGATCCCTAATGAAACTTTATTATTAGAAATGATGAAGCTGAGTTTAAAACGTGAATGAAAGCCTAGAAAGCTTGTTTTCCATGTTGCAAGGCACGTGAAGTGTGGATGCAGCTTAACTTGATTTTTTTATTCAATTCCTTCTGGGAAAAAACATAAAATAAATTGATAGTGTTTTCGAGCATTAATAACAAAGCAACGTTGCATTGAACTCAACTGACTAGTTAGCAATACACCAATAGACCAATTAAAAAGAACCGCAATCAACCAAAAGTATGGTCGCTTGCATACCTTCAAAACCACAATTCCAGCTGAAGTTATCATTGCATCCATCATTTCCACCTTCTCCATTGGCATTATTGTGCTACACAAATGAAAACATAAAATCAGATTACAGATTAGAGGATCAATTCAAAAGAAAATGGGTAAATGACAACCATACATACCTTGACATTGTAAGAAACTAGATCACGAAGTGTAAATCCATCATGAGCAATAACAAAGTTAATACCATGATAAGGCTTACGGTTATTCACCTGTAGGAAAAAGTGAAAAGCGTAAACAAGATATTTCAAAGAGCTTGTATATATCTATTGATAAAGTAGGAAGAGGTTAAGTATTAAATAATAGTGAAGATACAGAAGGATATACACAATTAGAACCAATATTTTATTGCAGGGACACATCCGGGGGCCAAGTAACATAGCCAACGTTCCACACTATAATCCCATATCACAACACACTTGAATCTATTGTCACCAAGCATAAATTAAAAGAAAGCCGAAACTTACTTTGTAAAGATCAGAAGACCCAGAAACTCGAGTTGCAAAGCTTCCCTTCATGCCACAGTCGCCCTAAAATGGGAAAAGGTTTAAGAAAAATTATTAAGGTATGTTACAAGAGAAGTAATCTTAATATCATATCAAATATATATCTTTCCAAAGGGAAGAACAGCCAATAGGGTAGAGTTACCATATTCAGTGCGGCTATTACTCAAAGAGTAATGCCCTTCAGATAGTTTTCAATTAACGCTAAAACTCAGACGCAAGTTTCTAAAGGGAAGGAATTTGATGTACTAAATTTTTTCTGTGCTATTGTTAGTTACTGAGTATTCAAATATTTACTGTACAGTTAGACAATTGGGGGTTCATTGTGGTTACCTGTTTAGCAGGTTTTTAACATTAGTTAATGACCTACTTATGGCCTCCTTCACTCATAAACATGAAACTTATCAGATTAATAAAATTAACTCTGTTTCTTAAGTTTCTGCATTGTTACACATACAGCAAGAACTTTATTGAAGATGATATTAATGCCTATATCCTGAAATCCAAAATTATATAAATATTTAGATCCTCACCTTAAAAAAATTATATGATTATGAAAATAAATTCCTCACACATCAGCAATTAAAAAACGAAGGAAAGAAAGAAACAAACAGTGTTCCCACTCAATATTACCTTGATAAATTTTCTAATGTCGTCACGGTATATTCCATTCCATTCAGCCCACCTGCATGAATGAATGTACTAAAAATGGATTGATGCTTCAATTTTAAAATTAAAAAAAAAAAAGAGAAAAAAGAACAAAACAAACAAAAAAAAAAAGAACAGACCTGGTGTGCATGTATAAAATTAAACTTGCCTAACATGACAATATTCATTAAATGTTAAACTAACAATGTGTAAAATCATGAACATGTTTACAAAAATGTAGAAGGATTTGACTAGACTTTAAAAGAGTTTCAAGTTTGGGGCAAAAAAACCTGATGCTCGATAAAATATACAATAAGAAAAAGAAAAGGAAGAACATATATATTTCATGCAGAACATCAAATGTCAGTTAGGTTAATTCCTACCTCGCATGCTAAAATATTTCTAATTTTAAAAGCTTACGCTTGTAATAAGATAAACGGTAATCAAACAGAAGATATATATATATTTCTGACATTTAACTCTAACAAAAGATATATTGAAACTCATAATTAATAATGCAGAGGGAAGTAGATAGTTACCGATCCCAATTTGGAAATCTACCAACAAGATAAAGACCTCCACAATCCCATGGTTCTGCAATTATTTTACACCTTGATAGGATAGCATCTTTTGATATTGCCTGAACCAACAAAAATATCAATCTTGTACCATATCTACCTGACTTATGCTAAAATAAAATTAAACTAACAAGAGGACAACGAAGCAAATGAAGATGGATAAACTTACACCAAACATACAGTTAATTTCACAGGTAAGTAGAATGTATAAGTAATTAGAATAGGAGTATGCAAAATCGTAAGACTGAAATTATAAAACTTGCAAATTTGAACAATCAAAAGATAGGAATAGGAAAAAAAAATTGAAATTGTAAAGAATAAGAAAAACTATAGAAAGATGAAGAGCGTCTCAAGTAATTCAAGGAAATTAAAAGCAACCCTCCTTGAGCAAGCTCAAACCAAACAGCCACAAAATTATCCATCTTACCTTATCCGTCAGACCCCATTTCTCTATTTTCAAAACTAGTGGTCTCTATCAAACTCTCAGCAAATGCACTCTTGTTATACTATCCCTCCCTACTGACTATATAACCTTTCCTGCTAGACGCTAGACCTACCGCCGTAAAAATAGAAAATAAAAGTAGACTACTTTATCAAAAGGATCCAAAAAGAAGTAAAATAGACTTCAGCAACAAGTTCTTTGCGCAAAATATTTTTGGCTTCTCTCCTTCCAGATACAGAATTAAATGTCAAATACGCAGGTTAACAGAAAAAAACACGTACACGAATTTACATACCCTTATGAGTGGGGGAGCACTAAGTGGAGCACCATCTGGTCCCCGGCAAAGAACACTAGCAAGATCAAATCTAAAACCATCTACGTGATATTCAACCACCCTGAAATTGAGTGGTAAGGATAAAATGCAGAAGGAAAAAAGAAAAAAAAAAAAAAAGACGAGCGCTGTAGTACGTACACAATATTGGAACTAAGAATAGAGTGAGATAAAAAAATATGTAGTTCAAGTACAAGGATTATAATATTATTTGTTTGTTTTCTGTTCTTTTTAAGCACATCAAATCCTAAGCAGCAGCACCTGACTTCACATTAATAATGTTTTTCAATTTCAAGCAGCATAAAGTGGACTCCGTACACGGTAAAATATGACACAAAATTACATATTTAAAACATTAAAGGTGCCTGCCTGAGAGTCTGTTGCTCATTTGCTTGGACACCCACTTAAAAAGGAGAAAGAGCTCTTTGGTTGAACATTAACAGGGCCTTCTTCTGATCGGTTAATCAAGAGGTCTTTTTGTAGGCAAAGAGGTATCTTTTGGGAGATTTTCAATCACGTCATGTTTCTTGCAATTACTTGGAGTAAATAACCACCTCTTTTTCACTCTGCTTATCTAATATTTTGTCCAGTAAGATAAGTCTTTTAACTCCTTTGGATAGGGGATTTTTGCTCCCTTTTTTCTTTTTTTTTTTTTTTTTTTTTTTTTTTTTTTTTTTT
>NW_019268521.1:4292184-4296808 GCF_002738365.1 Cucurbita moschata
TTTTTTTTTTTTTTTTTTTTTTTTTTTTTTTTTTTTTGTAAGTTTCATATATCAATGAAATTGTTTCTTATTAAAAATAAAATAATAATAAAAGGTTATGTATGCAGAATCATATTTGAAAAGCATGTTTCACAGTGAAATATAGATCAATTTCGTCCAAATAAGTTCCTGAGGAAGCTAGCGTGAATTCCATACCAGTGCCTTAAGCTGTCAAGAATTAGTTCCATGACCACTGGATGGTTACAGTTTAAGGTGTTGCCTGCAAAAAAAGAAAAAAGGGAAACCAAGTAACTCAAGACGAGCGAAGTTCAAAACTAAACTTAAAAATATAAATTGAAGAAACAGAGTTATGCATTCAGAGTAAAGCTTCCATTTTTATAAGCATAATCCCAAGAGAACCAATTTACCACAGCCAGAGAAGTTCAAAAATTGACCATTATTCCTTAGGTCCAACATGTAATAAACCTACAAAAGAAGTTGATGAGAAATTTAGAAAATTCCAACATACTATTTACTGTTAGTAGAAACTAGCAAGATTACCCAAGCTAATGTATTTGTACTTGCACAACAAACTTACTAAAGAGTTGAGTACAACACCTTATTATCAATGCCACGAAATGAAGTGGTATATGGATATACATCATCAGCCTCATTAGTGTGGTTGTACACAACATCCAAAATGACCTGCAACAAGAAAAAGACCTCAGTCCACAATAAAGTACAGATACAAAATATATTAAGGAAAGATACTGCCAATGAAGTGAGAGAGAACTGAATCAGATGTAAAATCCCATCTATGTGTACATTAAATGATCATATACATGATTTACCTCTATCCCAGCACCATGCAAGGCTTTAACCATTTCTTTAAATTCCCGCGAAGCATTAAGAGGTCCACCACCAGCACTAGCATATCGACTCATTGGCGCAAAAAAGTTGATTGTGGAGTAGCCCCACGTATTGATCTTTAAATAAGAGTAGGCATATAGGCCAAGTTACAAAGAAAGTGACAATGGAGTATAATGCTCACTACGAAACAAAGAATAACTTACAAATTATTATTCAAAGTTTATTCAGCAACACATTTCTAAACCATAAGATTGTTTTGTGTACCTTTCTGAAAGTTTTTATCATAACCACAAATAAAGAAGTATGGATAATGACACACGATGACCCCACCCAACAAAGACATGAAAGATGAACAAATTATTTTAGGCATTTGGGCATATCAGAATTTGCAGGTTAAGTTGAGCCCCTAGTCTTAGTCTTTTTGGCTTTTAAAGGGGGTTAAAATATTTATCAATATGAACTTCACTGAAATTTTCTTTTACCAAAATTATCTAAAAAACATCATTCCAAGTGCAAAAATTTCCTCTATCTCTATAGCCACGACACCTACAAAAACCAAAAACCAATTTTTCAGGCTTGTGGGTACCACCAATTCAAATGAAGAATGTTGTACAAGACCTCTGATATAAGCATTTCACAACAAAGATAGTGATGATTTTCAGTAGTCAACAGTAGAAGATAATCAAGTTATTGCATAAAATTTACCATATGATTCCTGGGGTTTGGATGCCTTTGGAACTCTAACTCATCAAACTCAAAGACAGGCAATAATTCAACTGCATTGACACCGAGCTCTAGCAGATGCGGAATCTTCAAAAGTGGGAAAGTAAAAGATCACATATATAAATTTTTACAGAAGGGAAATTGCGAAAGAGGCAAAGAAAAAAGACTACTAGTAAATTTCCAAATTATCAAATGGCAGATGTATCATTTCCTCTGTAGAGTCGGGAACTTACTAATTTGTTAGCAAATGGAAATTATTAACACAGAAATTTTTTGTGGCAATGATTTTATAAACAGGCAAAATGAGAAATTATTTCACCGTTAATATTCAATGAATACTTTTTGCAGTCAAGGTTTGTATATTACAGATGAAGAAAATACAAGAAACAACAACAAAAAAATGGCTTGTATATTTTGTCACCCAGAGAAGAGGTTAGATTGAAACCAAAATAAACCAGCTATACCAAGCTAGGGTTATAAGACAAAATATAAAAAATAGTAGGAATTTTTACATAGGAAAAGAAAAATTCTCCCACAGTTATCTGATATTCCGACAAACTTCTAAGACACCTACGAGTTCTAAATTATTTATCACCAAAAAAATCTACAGAAGTCTGGGTTTAGGAACTCACAAATTGCAATGGTCATATTTCTTTCTTCCAGCATATCCTTAAACCAAGAATACTCACTTAACTTTTCTCTTTTCTGATTGAAGAAAAAAAATTTAAGCCTAATGGGAACAAGATTCTAAAGCACCCATATATGAACTCTGATGATAAAGTTAAAACAGATCAATGTCTTAGCATGCTAAATATTATTTTTGTAGTATGTCATTAAGACCATCGTTCATTTCCCCAGGACTTTTGATAGCTCCTTCGCTCAACTTATTGTAGTGCCCCAATTCAGTCGTCATGCTAGAATTATCTAGTCTGATGCCATGGTTGCCAATCTTTGGAGGTTGTTGTTCGGAATGAATCAACAGATTCTCAAGGGGATTGAGTCAAGCACAGGGGACCTTCTTTTAGGACCTAATGATAACTTTTTCTTCTTCTTGGTGTTTCCTCTCCGCTGAATTTTGTAATTGTGACTTCTTGCATATCTTTACCAATTGGGAGGCCTTTTTGTAACCCATTTGGACGTCTGGGGAGATATCTCCTCTTCTTTTTTAATTTTTCTCTTGCCAATATAAATTTCTATTGTAAAAAAGATAACCGTACGCCATAAAGACAACTCTGCCATTCCAAGTAGTTGAAGGTCTACAACATTACAGATAGAAGTCAAGTACATTCTAAAAGCTTCTACAATGCTATAAGCACAACAGTCTTTTCCTTCCCTCGGTCATAGTCAGCGATCTAGAGATATGACGATTTGTATGATAGAGAATGTAACACAGTAAATCATTACACAATTGCTGTGCTATCTCTACTAAGAGAAGACACTAGCAGAATTATTGTATGTGCCATATACCATACTTTCATCATGATTCTTGCTAAATTAAAACTTGTGAGAAAAAGAAAGGCACAAACAATCCCGGCACTATGCTTTAAACAATAACCTCTACCTTTTCAATAACACCCAGGTAACTGCCCCGTATGCTTGAAGCCAAGCCACTAGATTCATCAGCTGTGAATGCACGGACATTCATTTCATATATTACAAGATCTTTCTGCATATAAGTTTGAAAATACATAGTATGTCAATATGTAAAACACAAATATGAATATTCTTGAGAAAAATAAAATCACGTGGGAGAAGCAATGAAAGAATTCACGTGCAGTAAAATTACTTGACAAGGCTAACACTTTCCTTTATAGACAAACTAGTTTTCATGAGATAAATGAAAGTACAAAAGAAGGCAGAAAATAAAAAAGATAGATAGATAGATAGATAGATAGATATATAGAGAGAGAAAGAGAGAGGAGGTCACTAGGACCTAACAAACACCGGGACTTAAAAATGAAAAGGACTAGGACTTAAAAATGTTGGTAATCAAGACGACGGTAATAGCAAAAGATGTTTGAGCTTAAAATGAGCCGAAGCTTAATTGTCTTCCCACAAAATATCAATACCCCAAAAGGTTCTCTTATTTCTTTCTAACCAAATATTCTAGGAAATAACTCGCTTGTAGAAAGAAATGGCCTTCCTCCCAAAACAAAGAATCTGAGACAACTTTCTCCATCATCACACAAACAATTGACCCAAAACCATTGAGATGCCAAAACCTTATTGTATCGTAGACCAGACCCCAAAATATTATTCAAGTCCCATAAGGCTAAAAAGGCACAGAATTGACGCCAAGGACAAAAGCAAAGCTCTCCAAATGAATTCTAAGGTATTACTAATAAATCTTGCAATTGAACACTAAAGTAATACTTGGGTAAAGAAAACCTAACACGTGTATCTCACTCCCTTAATCTCAGCCTAATATTTTACAGATAAATGTGTTAATGCATTAAAAAAAAAAAAAAAAAAAAGCACACACACACACAATAGTGCATGCACCTCCAAATTATTCTAGCAGTAGATAAGAAACTTTTACCTCTAGTATATTAGGAAGCTTATAGTCATCTCCCCAATCAAAAGGCAAGCTATCGAAATCATAGGTCCCAAGAAAACCAGATGACTTATTTTCACCCCCAAAGTATCTTCGACCTTCAACAAACTTTGCGTAAGGATCTAGAAGCACAATGCTGTCATCAAACCGATGGCCATGATGCCAACCTTGAGGACCATCAATCCTATAGCCGTATAGGACATTTTTCCGAGGCAAATCCTGCTCAAAAAGCACAAACAAATTGAAAAACACACATCATTTCTTTACATGTAAACTAAACAGAGAAGGAGCCGAACTCAAACAAAGGTCTAAGGAAATTTCTCTAGATAACCAACATCACAACAAAAAGAAAACAATAGAAATGGTGTTATGTGACCAAATAAAAGGACTAAGATGCACACACACTGGATTACCCCCATTTATTATATAATAACAATTATATGTATTTAAAAAAAAAAAAAAAAAAAAAAAAAAAAAAAAAAAAAAAAAAAAAAAAAA
>NW_019268521.1:4297170-4306853 GCF_002738365.1 Cucurbita moschata
AAAAAAAAAAAAAAAAAAAAAAAAAAAAAAAAAAAAAAAAAAAAAAAAGAAAGAAAAGAAAATGAAGAAGGAAAACTAGTGCTTGTGTCCATGTGCGTTTGTGCGTTTCGAATTCTTTTGACAGGTGATTGATTATTGTGCATGAAATTATTATACCATCTTCAAATCTAATGGCCACAAAACTGTTCCGTACAGCTTATAAGTGACTACATTTAAAATAAGCACAACTATCATTAACAAATAAGAAAGTAGAAAGAGTATGCAAAGCACAATGAAGCAGCATGACCCTGTATACCAAATTGATGTCACGTGTTATATGAACTACAACAAAAAATTAAATATCGTTCTTATAAACAAATGTATGAACTATATTCCATAATTCTATTCAACAATCAGACTGTATCAAACCATCAAAATTAAAAGAAACTGCTTGAAGTAGCAATCCAACCAAAGCCGATCAATATACTAAAACCTGCAAGAATCAAGGAAGATGAGGGCTTTCGGTGTACAGAAGAGCCAAACGGACTATGGAGAATAATAAGAGTAAACTGCGAAACCAATTAGTGAAAATTGCAAGGTAGAGAACTAATCAGATTTTCAAATGTAAATGAATTTTGATCTGACGGTGCAAGTCATGTTCAACCATCCCTGCATAAGTGACTCCATTAGTTCAATTCCCTTGCCCACTAAAAACGAGACTCCAGTAACTTTTCGAGCAATTTTTAATAAGTGATTTAGAAGCCTTTCTTCCGATTGCCAACAAGCAACATAATACAAATCAGAAAGCAAAATGTTACATTCTCACATGCAACTATAAAAACCCATGAAACAATGTGTTTCACCTTCTGAATACTAGAAAGGAATATAACATGAGATTCCAAATAAGTTTCAGTGACGAAAAATGATAACTGTAAACAAATTAAAGCAACAGCACCGCAAAAATAATCAATATATTTTTACTGCAAACCTGGATACAAATATGCCAAATATCTCCAGTTCTATTGTCATCAGGGTCCAATTTGAACTCCAGCGTTCTATCATCAATCCTGAAAGGGCCAACATTAACATCAAAAGCTTGAAGTTGAAAGAATGAACAGGAAAAAGACGGGGGGAAATGCCTATATTACTAAACTGACAAGCAAATGAATATTCAAGAAGATAATCTCAACCACCAAGAGAGAGAGAGAGAGAGAAACATGTGAAATTTCATACAAATATTATGTTGAAGAAAGAGATAGAGACCATTTCAATTGGTATAACTTTTGTGTTCCAAGCATCACATCCTTTCAACCCCAAGCCAGACCAGTGGAAGTTGGTCATGGATGATAAATATCCATTGCAAATTGCAAGTTGATATCTTAATAAATGCTTTATCACCGTACCCAAAACTTAAAGCAAAAAGTCTACAAGCGGCATTTTAATCTTAATACATATTGCAAGTTAGAAATGCACCTCTCATTAAATGATAAACAAATGGTGACAGCGGTAGCATGCTGTGAGAAAATGGCAAAATTGATCCCGTTGTCGACTTCTGAAACGCCCAAGGGAAATGCTTGGCCTGGGACTACTTTCAACATCGGGCCAGTGTCCAAATTTTCAGGTGCTTCTTGCTGATGTTGCAAACAGAAACCATGTGCCATGTTAAATGTAGGGTACTGCTAAAGATTCATTGCCACGAAACATATCTTTGGCTTAAATAAAACCAAAATCAGATAGCAATTTCTAACCATATAAAGGGGTCCTACATTATTATATGTAATGCAGAGGAAAATTGCAAACACGTCCTCATTTCCTCACTATCAATTTTGGCATAAATTGCAATTTACTATCATAGTGGAATATCATTTGCCACAGAAAAGTGGTCCTTGAAGTAAAGCCGAAGCTTCATAATCTGAAAATAAAGTAACTGCTGGATTACCATTCCTGGAGAACCACTAACTACAATGATGTTCCGCAAACAATTGGATATCCCACATTCATTTGGGATACTTATGTCCGTTTTAAAACTTATTTTCATCACAGATCCATCGTAATTTTATCTCTTCTCCGTCCGAAATAGCTTTTCTTAATCGAGGAGAGATTGATTAATTTGCAAACATCATTTCGTTCTCCCTACAATAAATGCAAGATGGAACTAAAAAGCAAACACGACCATAAGGAATGAGTATGAACCTCCAGCACACGATCTTGATCACGACGACCAAATGCACTTACAGTGCAAATCTTGACGCCTCCTTGCTTTGTCTAATCTAAGCAGAAAAGCTCAGCCAAGTCACTCAAAGACATAAATCATTGATCACAAGTTGAAAGAAACGAGACATAAGTTGTGGATATCACCATACCTCACTAAAAACCTCTTGGCTGCTGCTGCTGCTGCTTCCGGGAGCTCGCTTCCCTTGCGGCTTCAATCTAATCAAACAAATAAGGAAAATAAAGTCAAACAGACAAAAAGAAACAACCTATACACCTCACAAAAAAATAAATCAATAGAACTCCATATCAATTAGGACGACATTGCATTCCGATTAAAGAATCCAATAACGAAACCGAAGAAAGAAACAGAAATACGGCCATAGATCGATGAAAAATACCGAAACTGAACGGAATGAGCAGCTCCGGTGCAGGATGATGCAAAGAGAGGAAGCTGAAGAGGAGCTGAATGGTGGAGCGGTATAGAACGGATCATATTCGAATCTTCAAAGCTGGAAGTGATCAGATTGCTGAGAGACCTGAAAGAAATGGCGCAGTGATGAAAATGAAGATCAAGTTCGTTAGATGATGGGATTTGTGAAGCTTTTTTGGCAATGGAAATTTACCGATTTGGAAAGTCGAGCGCGGCAACGAAAGCGGATCATTTTCATGTCTGCCACGTGAACCGAACTCTAAGGAACACTCTCCATACGTGGTGAGCTTTGGGATTAGCTTGTCCTCTTTCTTAAATATCAAATTTTTGCGGGTCCCACTAGGTTGGGTAATTTGTCGTCAGAAAAAAAAAAAAAAAAAAAAAAAATTCATTCCCAATTTTTTTAAAAAAATAAATTTCATCAAATTGCGTTTAATTTTTATTAATTTACTCATTAATTTTGATGGAAAGCAGTGGGAAAATCAAATAAATGCACAAATTAGTTATAGAATTATTTTTCCAAAATTAATAAATTTCGACCAGAAAAAATAGTTATATTGTCATATTTTCTCAAAAAATTAATTTAATTTCATATCCTTTTATAACTTATTGAACATATTTTATAATAATATTTAAAGTGAAAATTTATTAAACGGTTAATTAGTGGTTAATTTTACAACATTTATTTATTTAAGTTTGAGGTGTAATTTGGCAAGTTTAAGGGATAATTAGAAGGAAAAAAAAAAACAATTTAGGAAAATATGGCGTCATTTTTTGAAAATATGACGTCATTTTTGTCTCTGTTAAAATATATCATATACTCCGATGAAAAAAAAAAAAAAAAAAAAAAAAAAAAAAAAAAAAAAAAACNCTATTTTCCTAAATATTTTTCACTAATTTTCCTTTTTTTCTTTAATGTTCTTTAAATTCTAATAAATCCGATAATTCTTTTGTCTAATTTTTACTGCACTGTCTATTCATTTACCATTCCTGGATGCTTCTAGTTCTTCGTTTACGCAGGTGGGTAATTTTTACATTGGTTGGGTAACTTTTTGTTTTTTTTTTTTTGTTCCTACCTTCGCTCCATTGTCTATTCATTTCCCATTCCTTCCAGTTCTTCTTTTACGCAGGTGGGTTATTTTTACATCAGTTGGGTAATTTATTATTTCTATTTTCACTGCACTGTCTATTCATTTCCTTTTCCTTCTAGTTCTTCTTTTATGGTGGGTGGGTAATTTTTACATTGGTTGGGTAATTTTTGGTTTCTACTTCCACTCCATTGTCTATTCGTTTCCCATTCCCTCGACGGCGGGTGGGTATTTTTTACATTGGTTAGGTAATTTTTGGTTTCTATCTTCACTCAATTGTCTATTCATTTCCTATCTAGGGAGAGAGATAAAAGCTTCAACCATTTGACCTCAATCACAAAAGGATGAAAAATGAGAGAAAGAGATACCAAATTTTGACTGCTTGAAAACTATGTAAAACTATGTAATGGTCGAAGCTTACTGCTCATATATTGTCTGTTTTAGTCCATTAAGTATCGTTGTTAGTTTCACGGTTTTAAAACACATGTTAGGAAGAAGTTTCCACACCCTTCTTCATTTTCTTCTTCAACCGATATGAGATCTCACAATCCACCCTTTTTGGGAGCCTAGCGTCCTCGCTAGCCATCCCTTTCCAATCGATATGAGATCTCACAATCCACCCGCTTTGGAAACCCAACGCCCTCGCTAGCACACTGCCCAGTGTCTAGCTCTAATACCATTATAACCGCTCAAACCCACCGCTAGCAGATATTGTCCAAACACCTCAGAATATAATCGATATAAAACATGTGGAACTCCACTATATATATATATCAATTTCAAAATCAATTACAAACACGACACATTCAATCAGTTACAAACATGACACATTCAAGATAAAAACCTAAAATAAAATGAGAAATCTCTCTACCACTCTCCATGGTTCTTGATACTAACTTGAAGCAGAGATTATCTGTTAAAGCTGGGAATTAAAATCATCTACTTAACGGAGAATGAACTCTTCAAAACTGCTGCCACTGCGGAATTCCTCATAAATTAATAAGTCGGTGTAAAAAGCAAGCAACCAAAATATGATAGCTTAGGTCAGTTCAAGATCTCTACCTTAATAAGGAGGAATGAAACCTTAAAAGTATTGGTAAAAAAATAAACTATTTTGGGAGGAAGCACTTAGAAGCTAGCAGTGAATTGGACTCTCTTGAAATCATGGATACTACCAAACAATGGTAACAAAATATGCATCCCAGAGAGATATGCTCGAGACGGGAACGATTCGCCAACAAAGAAACAGTAATCATTACCTCGGACCTAATCTTGAAGTTTCGTTCAGTTTAGTCACCCCAAAGATGAAACATGTGAAAAAAATCAGAATAGAAATGGACAGACTCACTTATCAGGCTTGACTTGGATTGAATTACCTTTGTCTGTTCTTCTACCCAAGTGAATGTCAATGGTTGAGGCCTATTTAGTTGCAGCTGCTGCTGCTGCTTCTGCTATTAAGGCGATTGGTTGACGAGCCTGCTGGCAAGCACCTAGATCGAACAGATGTAGGTTGGTACCATCAAAAATCATATTCACGCCGGGGAGAACTACTTCCTTGCTGTCAGCTTCATCTAATTCGCCTTTGGTCGAATTAGTAGAATGGGCTTCTTCAATTGGCCTTGTGGCAGCCTCGTCTACGGGAGCTAGAGCATAGGATCTGAAAATATAGTTCATAATATTAGTGCAAGATATGTAAGATTATTGCCTTTACAGATGCTTACAATCATGACAATACCCAAATACTTCTGGTTAGGAACACTGTGGAGAGCGACAGAAAGGATAAGAACAAAATTTTGCAGAAGACGAAAACTACTCAATCTTTTGGAGAGCCATCAGTAAACAAAGTTATGAAGCCAGAACAAGGAAGGTCAAAGAAGTTGGTGACTTAACGACAAAGGACGCAGTTAACGGAGTTCTAGTAATGTTCTTATTCGCCTCCAAATTTTCTGGTTCAGAAAAATTAGCAGAGACTCTGAACAAGTAGCTTAAAAATCTAGATGAAATCCTGGAGGCGAGATTTCTTAAAAGTTGTTTTTAGGTGAAGAAACGGGATATCATATCCAAGATTAGCAAGATTAGTAACCTCATGCACCTCGTTCTATCAATTGTGCAACATAAATAAAAGGAAACGCAGACAGACCTAAGAATGGTACCATCAAAACTCAAAACTTCAGTACGACCGTGATGCCGATTAGCAAGCTTAAATCTCTGATGTTCCTTCGTAGCTCCTGAAATAGGAGATGAAGGATCCACTAGTGGATTCCACCTTCCACTAGCATAGTTCATAAGTTGTCTGGAAGGTTCTTTAGGATGTTCCTTCTGATATAAAAGTTTAGCAGCTGGACCCGTTGCTTGGTATTCCGCACAAACATCACGTAATCTCTTTCTCAATCCTTGCATTGCTTCATGATGCTTCTGCAGTAAATCTGATTGAAGCAATTCAGATGAGACCACTCTTTTACAAATATTATCACATAGCTTGGGACTAAAGAGTGGTATCCCGAATTCTACGCTCAACGGTACCCATTCATAGGTCTTGTCATCTGAAGAGAAGTTTTCCGACTCCCTTTCTTTGTGGAGTTTCAACAGCCGAATATAACCAACTGTCCACAGTTCTATCTTGTTCGCTAAAACGATTAACAAGGAGTTCAAGTCGGAAATCTCTTCTTCAGATAAACCCAGATCATTACCTACTTGAGCAATTGAGCCATCAGAATTCTTCAAGGGTAAAGGAACATCAACGGTAATGACTCTCCCAGTTTTATCAAGGTCATATTTACTAAGGGGCTGCACCAATACAGCTGAGTATTTGAGTAATGCGTTTAAGCAATGTAAAAGTACATTTCCTTTTACAAGATTTCCCTCAAATTTTCCTCCCAGGCCACCAATATTTGAACCATCCCAAGACCATAGTAGGGCTTTCTCACATCCAGCCAATGGTACAGGAAGCATGCGCAAACATTGCCCTTTCATTAGTATAACTGATAGTGGCCCACTGGCTACAGTTGAATATAAAACCAATTTCATCCAAGGTGTCATAGATGAATAAGATGGAGGACCAAAATGGACAGGACCTGTTGGTCCAGGAAGAATTGATGAAGGAGGGAGAGGAATCATAGAAACAACAACACCATAGTCACGAAGAAACAATCGATTTAATGTTGAAGGAGCAAGAGAAGCCAAGCTTTCACAGCGAAGAATATCAACTTGATATTTCTTTATTCTCTTGAATGACTCTCCTCCAATATCTAGCTCATCAATCTGCATTGATTTGTTATCAATTTGGAGATGAGGAACTGGATCGGATGCTTGACTAGAGGAAGTCCCACCATCTAAAGAGGAAGCAGAATTCATATCATCACCAGCGCCGCTTTTAAGAGATTCAGATGTGGAAGAACCCTCAAGAAGCACTGCAGAACTGCTAGGACCATCACCACATTTCTGACCTTCATCCATAGTCAAGGATTCTAACTTTTCAATTGAAGCAGTGTGTGTTATCAAAGATGAAGATTCATTGTTGTCAGAAACTTCAGCATCTTGTTTATCATAGATTCCCTCCTCTCCTTTCCTATTAATGGCAACTCCACCTACCAATAAACATTCCAAAATACAACGTAGGCTAAATGCATGGTTTGCAAATTCCTGCAGTTCACCCTCAAATTTTGCTCCTTCTAAGGTAGTAAGATCTTTGCAAAGATCTGCGATGCAAGCATGGCCTAGTTTTCCAGCTTCATACAAGGTTACAGCATGGGATTTCAGTCCTGATAAAACAACTAAAAGTAAGAATAAGGGATCCAAATGCATAAGCTTACATTTTCTCATAATAAATACATAACAATATATTACAAAGTAAGGCACAAAGATATCATACAGGCACAATATTTATCCATATACAAGGACAGCACTAGCTAAGGCACCTACGGGAAAGTGGGGCAGGCATAGAAGAAGATGGGAGGCAAGTTGTACATCTTGTTTGATTAACTTTCTCAAAATGCCAAATATCTACATCGCCACCTAACTTTCTATGCCAAGTTTTTGAAAAATATTCAATTGAATCAGCTAAGAAAGCTAGTAAAAAAAATCCATCCAGTAAATTAAGACTCAGAACTAGAGATTTGAAAAAAAAAAAAAAAAAGTTGATTTCCTCCCTCTCTCAAGATAGTCCACCTTGATGTTAGGAACTGAGGGATTGAACAAATTAAAAACTGAAACAATCATAAATAAAGAGAACTGAATCAGCTATAGTGACATAACCAGAAGAAAATTTTAGTTTTGGGAGCATTTGCAATTACATGAACTAACGTGGTTTCTATTTGGATCTGGAATCACCAAAATACTTCCTTTCAAAGCATTTTAATAGACAAGCTGTCAACACAAACAGAGACCATCAAGTCACCCATAAATGTAGCCCATCCAATTGAAATAATTAACTTTATAATCCTCAGGAATTCGATAATGAAGTATCTAAGATAAAGAATCAGTTGCCCTAGCCAGGTTTTCATTTCTCTTTGTAGGATATTTAGTTCTACATTTCTTGGTTGTTTCTTTTCATTCGATAAATTTTGTTTCATTAGTTTGATCCTAAAGTAGATGAGGAAAAAGAAACTAGACTTTGTACAATTAAAAATAAAAAATATTATTATTATGATGATGATGACGATGATACTGTTATTATAAATAATAAATTAATTATTTAAAAAAAAACCACTAAAAAGCTACAAGACAAACCTGAAGCTAAAAGACAGACCTGGTGAAACTGATCCCATCATGAGATATGATGTTATGTTAGCATCTACAACAAAAGCAACACGATGAGCAGAATCTGGTTCCAAACTGTCTGTCCCAGAATACCCTTGTTGAGAACCATCACCATCAGAAAACATGTTTGATGAACCTGAAGCAGCTAGAGAAGCATCTTCATCAGCGAAAATTGCTCTAGGAGAGTTAGGTATGCTAGTATCTTGAAGAACGGATGCTGGATCAATTACTTTTACTGCCCAACCCAACCTACACGCAAAAGATGCAGCAGCCTGTAGCTGCAATAACTCAGCCTGTAATGTCGTCGCCAGTTCAGCCACAGTTGCATTTTCACTTGAAACAACAAAAACTGCATACAATAACCTGAATAATAGACTTTTCTTCATAAGGCCCAGTCAGAGAAATAATACTAAAAAGAAAAGAAACAAGCTGCACTAGATAATTGCCTTACTCCTCAATTGGGTCTTCATAGGACTGTTCTCGGTTGGAAACAAACCCTTCAAGCCTTGAAACTGAATTAATAAAAGTATTAGTATCTCCAATTCATCGCCTCTTACATAGGACAGGAGTCGTTCCAACCAATAAGGCCAATGTGTCTATTTACCCTTACTATTAGATGTAACATTTTCTAGTACACAGCAACAATTTAGATTAACAAAATTCTACAAGCCAAGTTTAAGACCACAAAACTGTTTATGTCAGACTAGACACTTGACTCGTATATAAGATGAAATCACAGTACCGAAAGAAAAATGTTGTAAAGAAGCTTAAACAAACAGTAGTAGCCAAAGAATGATACGGCATTAACATATGGTTGTATCAGATAAACCAGCAAACAGAAGATTTGAAAATGAGATACACAGTCCATACATTAATAGGACGGTTTTCAGGTGTCAGACCAGAAAATTGAATTACAGGAAGAATACCAAATTAAAGAAACTCATTTGCCATCTAACCCAAAAGAAAAAAATATAGTCAAAATTTGATTGCTTACCCTTAAAACGGTCATCTGGATAAACAGGAACATCAAAGTAGATCAATCCCCTTCTGTAGAGACCTTTTACAATGTCTGGGTCAAAGAGAATGAATGAATTAGCCTCCTCCTTACAAACTTTGTCAATTGTTGCCATCTCTTCTTCTGAGAGTTTCTACATTTTTAAAAAAGTAGCAAAAAAAAAAAAAAAAAAAAAAAAAAAAAAAAAAAAAAAAAAAAA
>NW_019268521.1:4307769-4312177 GCF_002738365.1 Cucurbita moschata
TTGTTTTTTTTTTTTTTTTTTTTTTTTTTTTTTTTTTTTTTTTTTTTTTTAATGTTTGTTGCACACTATGATTCTTTTCAAATTTACCTTAAATTCTTCCAATGTGAAGTTTACAAGACAAACTCCCCACCATGGTTCGATAACAAAATCCACAGGTTGATTCGGTAAAAGTTCTCTTGCAATTGACTTGTTTAACTTCCACATAATTTTCTGATATTCATAGGAAGAAAAAAAATATTAGCATAAACAACCTCAAAGTAGAAACATGATTTAAAAAAAAGCACCACATGTGATGTGAACACAACCCAATATTTGCAGGTGGAAAAATGACAATACCGGTGTAAATGTACACAATAAATTAAATGAAAATTCATGGCTTTCTACCCACAAAGGTTCATCTGTAGTGAACATGTATATAAATATACATACTTCTTTTGCGCTTTCCATATTGAAGAAAACTTCAATAAGTTTTTGGGGTTCAGTGAGGTCTCTAGTTGTGGTGCATTTACAATATATTTGCAAAAGATGTGCTACTAGGTGATGTCAAGTGCATGAAAAAGAACACAATGAATCATTCATCATCATATGAAAATCCTTTGGAGCAGTTCTTTAAAGCATCTTGATATAAAGGAATAGTGGGATATCTTGAAATTAGGAAAATTGGTCAAAGTCAACCCCGAGGGGTAAATTGATCATTTTAACCATCCCTAATCAGTTTGCAAAAAATGAAGAAAAAGAAAAAAAGAGAAGGAAAAGAGAGAGAAAAAATGAGGGTTTAAAGATTTTTGCGAGAGAGTTAGAGAGAGAAAGTTGAAATACGCTCCAAACATCCATTTAGAGTTAGAATTTCGCCGGTGTTTCTTCATAGAATTGCTCAGTGGCCTAGGGAGAACTATTATGGGCTTTTGAACTACTCAATTCCGACAAGAATCGAGAAAGAAAGGAAGGTATGATTTTTGGGTTCTTGATTCTGGTTTTTCTTCGAAGTCGAGAGTTTTCTTGGAATGAAGTTCTAAATTTTTAGTATGTTGATATTGCTTCATACCAGAAAGTTGAATTCCAATGAACACCAAGAAGCTAAATTTTTTTTTTTTTTTTTAGTTTTTTGCGATATTTGAACTCGATTATTTCTTGTTATGATTGACAAAAAATTATGAGAAATTACCTTAGTAAAGGTGGATTAAAAATCTACAATTGTCGTGAAGAAACTAAGTTAGTTTGAGTTGTGTAGAGAAAGTTATGAACATTCAAAGAAAATAAAAAAGAATCGAAAACTGGTTTGGAAATCTAGAAATTTTGACGAAGGAGTCAAATGCGTAGGTGACAGCAAGTGAGAGAGATTTCAGAAATTATTGAGCTTCTAACACGCAAAAAAGCTAGTTAGAGAAGGCATGCGTCATGGGTAAGTAACCACATGGACTTTAAGGAAAGTAATACTTGTATGGATCGTTAGGACGTGCTAGCATGCGTGCATTCCTTACCTTAGGTGGCTAGAAAATGCATGTTAAGACTTCGAAAGGGCGTTTTTGGGAACATGTATTGTATGTAATGTTATAGTAAAATACCGTTATGCCTCTAGGTTGAGATTTTCGAGAAAATGTTGTGTTATGTATTATGCTAAGAAAGAGAATGTGTATGACTAAAATACGAGTTGGGCAATATAGATGAGTACGTTATGCATGATGTATGAAATTACCAAAATGCCCCTAGATGAGATTTGTGATGAATATTGTTATATATGCTTTCTGCTGTGTCAAAAAGGAGGATGGGCTTTTGTGATTTGTGCTCCAGGTGATTGATGGATGTTATCTCCTCGTTGAGCTTGTTTGCTTGTATATTTGCATGATATAGTATATGTTAGCTCCAGGTGTTTGATTGTGTGTTCTCCCTGTATAGAGCGTGATTATCCACACATAGCTAGGGCGTTAGAGTTAGGTTAGTTAGACGATGACCTAGGTCAGGATGGCTCCAGTAGACTTAACACCTTAGGGTCGTGAGTGACAGTGAAAAGGTCCAAACCCTAGTGCTCTAAGACTAAGAAAGACTCTAGGAGTCAGAACAAGTAGCTTGGAGTTGGAAGTCAGACTCTAGGAGTCAGAACAAGCAGCTTGGAGTCGGAAGTCCATGTTAAGCCACCTAGCCGCCCTAGGAATCCAATAAACCTCCTCGGTTCCCAGATATGTCTAAGGTGAAGTTTGAATTGTGGATTACGTGCTTAGGTGATCGATAGGAATATCTCCCTCATAAAGCATGCATGAAAGAGCTTAGTTAAGACTAGGACACTACAGCTAGTGTGGTATACATGTTGACCCAGTTCAGTACGTTTCCAGTAGACCTTGCACCCCAGGATCGTGAGTGATCAGAGGTTTAGACCTGTGTGCACCCAGAGATTGGTTTGGCCCAAGAAGCTAACCCTGAACGTCCTGGAAACAAGAGACAAAATTTAAACTGCCTAGAAGCCCCTAAGAACCTCGTAGACCTCCACGGTTACCAAGAACGACCAAGGTAGCTCATCAAGCTATAGCAGTATGAACAGTGTCACTAGTCTGACCATTACTCTTTCTGCTCCGATACTGTACCGTCCAGACTCTACTCTGGTTCCTGTACTATGGAGCTAGGCGTTGCCGGATAGGGTAGCGCGACATGTGCCAAATTTAGTGGAAACGGCCATGGGTCTCATGAACAGAACCCTTGTGCTGTAAACCCGTCCCTGAGCAAGGTAGCAGGGGACCATGTAGGTTGACCTAATAGTTGACCAACACACTGATCTTTCATTGCATAAGCAAGGCAAGCCACCTAAGTCATAAAAAAAAAGATTGGAAAACTAGTACGGACCCCTAGGGGTATGCTTCAGTTCAAAGACCCGCTCGGAACATCGGGGTACCTAGTTGCTCAGATACCATTGGAACCTCGGCCCGAACTTCCTAGAGCCCAAAGTAAATCCCATGGATACTTACAAGATTAAGGATGTGATGAGAATCTACAAGTAAGTTGCTTACTAAGTATATTTATATACTCATCCTTTTCCTTTCTTTTTCAAGTGTTCGTAGGCTATCGATCGAGGTGGATGAACGTTCGAGAGTTGTGTGGTCATTGAGGGAGTCGTTCTAGAGTGTTAGTCCATTTTTACATTTTGGAGTCTTTTGTATTTACTTTTATCACTCCATTCTCTGTATGTAATATCACCTTATAACTTGATTTAATTTTGGTATGTTGACTTTTTTTTATTCTTATTTAAATTTATTGGATTTTTATCTTTAGTTTTATTTTATTTTACTTTTATTTTTATTTGATTTTGCCTTTATCTTTTTAGTCACCGTCCAAGTTTCGAAGCCTCGAAAATCGGGTCGTGACAGATGATATCTTGTGATGCCTTACCATTGATAACAGAAATTCAGTTTCTTATCAGTAAAGAAATAAACCCCCTCCTTAACTGTTTTCCACTAGAAGTTCCTCATTAGACTGGTCTGATCGATATTTGAAGATATATAGGCTAACAGCATAACAGGTTAGTTACTATGAGTCTATAATTATAAGCTATTTTGTAACCAAGCCAACTAACAGTAAGCCAATAATTGTTAGCACGACTTATCTATTGATTGCAACATGTAAAAAGTCTATTAAACACAGACAACAAGTATTTAAGCACACTTCAATAAGAAGACTATTAGAAAATAGTGAGTACATGTGCCTTAAACAAGCGTAATGAATTTACAAACTTGGTCAGAATTAGATCAACCATAAATAACATAGAAACATAACTCCAGTACCTTGGATCTACACTTATTCATGATATCAATGAATTCATTCCTGCCAATTCCTGTCAACCGCAACGCATCGGCCGCATTGAAATTTGGGATGCTATCATAAGGATTCTCTGCAAGTAAATAAAAGCACACGGAAATTGTCAAGTAACAGTAGTTATCAAAAGCCATCTAATATCGAATGCTGAAGAAGGGATGAAGTAGACAATAGTATGTGTTCCTTTAAACATTACAATACCACTGATTTGATCTAAACATTCATTTTATTAAGTCATTGTAATTAACAAAACACACCACTTCCTCGTCTTTCAAGAAAAAGCAAGTCACTAAGGAGTAACCGAATAAATTTAGGACCACCATGTATTGTAGGAAAAAATACTAATTGGAGAAAGAGATTTAGTGAAACACCAGGAACTCAACTTTAGCCGACATCATCAAATTAATGGAAGAAAATTCTTAAAACCCATTCCAATTTTTTTTTTTTCTTAATTTGATACCCAAGTCTCCCACCCCTTATGATCATTAAGTTCAAAGTTGGAACAACCTTACAACCCTAAACAAAAAAAAAAAACAAAAAAAACAACAAAAAAAAAAAAAAAAAAAAAAAAAAAAAAAAAAAAAAAAAAAAAAAAAAAAAAAAAAAA
>NW_019268521.1:4313511-4319425 GCF_002738365.1 Cucurbita moschata
AAAAAAAAAAAAAAAAAAAAAAAAAAAAAAAAAAAAAAAAAAAAAAAAAAAAAAAAAAAAAAAAAAAAGAAAGAAAGAAAGAAATCAGTAATTTGTAAACTTGAAAAGATATTAGGAACCTTTTCCTCCATGACCACTTGGTTTAATCAATGCGGTGCACATTATATTCCATTCAATATATAAGATGTCGTGCCAATTATTTGTAGATTCCTATTCTACTTGAATTCATAATGTGCATCATTCATACAATTAATGCAAAAAAAAAATGGGGAAGGACGTGAAAACAAATATCTGAAGTCAAAATCACTCACGTTAATTCTTAAAAACTTGGTATAGTACACTTAATTACTTTTTAACTGATAAACTTATACAAGTAAATGCATCGCACAAGTTGGAAGAAGGCTCTTACCGTTTTTCATGACCTCAAATAGCATATCGCAGTAATATCTAAAAGGTGATATTCTCATTACGCGGCAAACATACTCCGCAAGGTGATAAGGAAATAGCTGCAAGAAAAAACATCATTGTTTTAAACACTAACGGTAAAAAATTTAAACAAGTTAGTACCATATGTGTGCATCCAATGTAATTTTCTTGTTCATAAATTCTAACAGAGTCCAGATCCCAAAAAACCTTTTTGTACTCAAAGATCTCTTTCCTGCAACCCTCAACCTTCTTTGAATCCAGAATTAGAGGGCGGCAATTATTTGCAGTCAACACACGAGATAATATTATAAAAGAATGGACCCAAAAAGGCTTTTAACTCATTACTACTGGGTTGATTCCAAGGACAATTGCCACCATGCCCAACCCTTTCGTTAGGGCCTCAACAAAGCTAGGTCTTCGTTTCACAGCATATATGGTTTTGTGTCAGAATAATATGTAAAAGCTAGTCTTTCTACAATCCTCACGTGGAAATACTCCAAGTTGATAGAAGTATAAAACATGGACTATCAAGATCAAAACATCACAACCATCTCTGAGAACAAAAGTTAAAATAGTTGTGCCTTGCAAGACAGCAATTTAGGTAGAGATATATACTGCAGTAGAACTTTAACAATAATAAAAGCGACAGTAATTCGATAAATAATTGAACTTTTGCTACAACACAGACCGCTAAGTTCCTTCGCAGATACCGCATCATATCTTCATAATATTCACTTTCTCTGCATACTTTGCGAGCGAAACTAGTGTTCCATTGGAGCCTCTTCTTTATACAGTGCTCAATAATCCTGCAAGATATGAACATGCATCATATTTCAGGGGAGCTTGGATTATTAACGCTCTTTTTTTTTTTTCTTTTTTTGCATTAGAATCCGCCAATTAGCCTGCCAGCTTTTTCAATGGTTAAGTGACAGGGAACAATGACAAAATAGAGTGTTTGAACTAAAATTTTAAGGTGACACTTTGTCTGATTTAATCATAGGTAAAGAACAGCTCGATCTTTGCCCTGCAGTTCTGTAAGAACATTTTGGCTAATGATGCCTCGTTACATGAGTGTGACACAAATCATTTGTGATCTTTAAATATATGTGGGTTAATATCCAAATCAGCTTGCATGCACACACCTTAGCTATTTTCACGGGACAACTGTCAAGACCCTACTACAACTCTACCATAATTGATTGTCAAAAAAAAACTCGTAGGATATTAAATCCTAAATAGGTGTCTACCATAACTTAAACTTGTTCTCTTTAAGCACTTTGTTACTAGTGCGCTAAACTCTAACCTTCCCAGCAAGGTGTAAATTATCTATATTTCGTAGGATAAGAGTAAAATGTAAAAATCACATGTGAGCAAATTCCTCGAGTATTGGACAGACTAGGATAATTTGCACCTCTCGGTTTCCAGATACAGTGGACGCACCCAAATCTACTTGCTCTACCAGGAAAGTCAAAATAAAACCTAAAGACTGTTGGATGATGGAAGTCCCACATCGACTAATTTAGGGTGTGATCATGGGTTTATAAGTGAGGAATACTACCTCCATTGGTATGAGGCCTTTTGGGGAAGCCCAAAGCAAAGCCATGAGAGCTTATGCTCAAAGTGGACAATATCATACCATTATGGAGAGTCGTGTTCGTCTAACGTGGTATCAGAGCCATGCCCTAAACTTAGTCGTGCCAATAGATTGGTAAATCCTCAAATATCGAACAAAGAACTCTTAAAGAAAAGGAGCCAAGCCCCTCCTCGAAGGCAGTAAAAAATGACTAAGACTCCAAAGGGGTCGAGCCTCGATTAAGGGGAGGTGTTGGATGATGGAAGTCCCACATCGACTAATTTAGGGTGTGATCATGGGTTTATAAGTGAGGAATACTACCTCCATTGGTATGAGGTCTTTTGGGGAAGCCCAAAGCAAAGCCATGAGAGCTTATGCTCAAAGTGGACAATATCATACCATTATGGAGAGTCGTGTTCGTCTAACGTGGTATCAGAGCCATGCCCTAAACTTAGTCGTGCCAATAGATTGGTAAATCCTCAAATATCGAACAAAGAACTCTTAAAGAAAAGGAGCCAAGCCCCTCCTCGAAGGCAGTAAAAAATGACTAAGACTCCAAAGGGGTCGAGCCTCGATTAAGGGGAGGTGTTGGATGATGGAAGTCCCACATCGACTAATTTAGGGTGTGATCATGGGTTTATAAGTGAGGAATACTACCTCCATTGGTATGAGGTCTTTTGGGGAAGCCCAAAGCAAAGCCATGAGAGCTTATGCTCAAAGTGGACAATATCATACCATTGTGGAGAGTCGTGTTCGTCACAAACATAAAATATAATAGTAAGGCAATACAACATGAAATCAAGGTTGCTTGCAGCCGTTTCTAACCTTCTATGCCACTCTTCTTTGGAGGACAAGGTTGCTTGCAGCCGTTTCGGGAGGCTCTCCCAAGCACATTCTTCCTTGATTGCTTTCAATAACAACTGTTCCTCGATAGTTGCTGGAACGTGCTGCATTTTTCAAAAACCACAACTCTACTCCCTGGAACTAAATATTTAGCTGCGAATTCGTATGACTGCAATAAAAAATGGGGAAAAAAACATAATTAACCAGAGATATACCGTCGAGGACTAGCTTGAGGATGCTGATACATTCGGAAACCGTTAAGTAAAAAGAAGAACTATCATTTCGTGTTCAAATTTCAACCAAAATGAAACGAAATTGACATAATAAGAAGCATCAAAAGATCAGTCAACTGTAGAAAGCTTCAGGTATAGCAGCTGCTAGATTGAATAAATCAGAAGGTGACGGAACAGAGACTAGTAATTCCAACCTTTGGTCTTCAGTCGGTGTACCGTCCCAAATATTCCGATCGAGCAGGCCGGATTAGTAGATCGTCAATGGCAGTATAAGCGTGCTCTGTAGATCGGATTGAACTCGAGACAGTCGAAAGATTATGGATCTTCTTCTTGCATTAAGTAAATAGGAGGGAACTTGAAATTGGGATTGAGATCAAAGAGTTGAAGAGTTAAATTCCGATGGCGCTTGACTGCTGGCGCCGATACTCCAGAGAGCGCTTGTTCTTCGGATTGTTTTCTCGGATTTTGACATTTTATGACCCGAAATGCGTTCAGACATATTCTATTCTTTCGCGGATAAAATATAATTGGGTCAAACCGCTTTCAATTAAATCATGCCTTAAATTACCATTTTAGCCTTGAGCTCTTTAAGAAAACAAACAAATAATTAAATGACTATTTGTATTAATAAAAAAATAAAATAAACTTTTTTTTTCCGGATTTTTTTTATTTCACTTTAAAAATATTTAAACGTGTAATCCATCTTTAAAAAAAACATTTAATCCTAAGTGGTGGATAGTGTCACAGTAGCACTTCTCTAGACAATAAATTTTGTCATTGCACAGCACTCACTCCTAATGCCGAGCGAGTCAAGCCAATTCAAATTCGCGTCACCTATAACAAAACAACGTATGCTCGAGCCTCTGGTCCTGTTTTGAAAATAACGTTTTAGAAAACGGGGCAAAGAGATTTTTGAAATATACTTTAAGAGTAAGATTGAAATAAGGGTTTAAAAGAAATGTCATAGATTATA
The DNA here is from genome assembly GCF_002738365.1 of Cucurbita moschata. NCBI lineage: Eukaryota > Viridiplantae > Streptophyta > Magnoliopsida > Cucurbitales > Cucurbitaceae > Cucurbita > Cucurbita moschata. The sequence continues at coordinate 4,317,560 of NW_019268521.1, forward strand.
AGCGAAGAAGGCAACACAGCGACTTAGATAGCATATAACTCCGAATATAAAAAAATTGACAATTAGTTGCATCCCTTTATAGTACGTTTTGAGACAATTCAAGTCTGACAATACTAAACATGATTTCGTCAAACAGTCATACAGACATAAAATATTACAGTAAGACAATACAACATGAAATAAAATAAAATATTTGGGGTGGCATGGACATGCGGTCATAGGTAACATGTCTTAGATGAACATGACCGTGACACACACCTGTATTATCTACAAAATGCACAATACTCACTTGACATTGATTTATTTTAGGCGATGTCTGAGATGTATCTCCATATTTTCTATATTCTTAATTTAAAGAATATTAATTATATTTTTAAAATTGTAACGGTCTATTTTTAGGTAAAGAGATTTTAATTTTTTTTTAAGAAATTATTAATACATTTTAAGAATATTTTTTAAGAAAAATGTGTATTTACTAATTTAGCTAAATATTTAAACTAAACAATTAAACCAGACAAGTGCGCGCGCACGTTACCGTATTGCCAAGGTGCAACGCGCGAACGGGAACCAAGGAAAGGAGCCGGCGGCGGCGCCGCAATCCAAGTTAGGGTTTTCCACCCGCCATCTCCATTTATACTAGAGTTCGTAAATCGCCGTCCATCGAAGTTCTATTCCAACACAGTGATCTTCATCTTACATTATTCTCCGTGCAAGAACAGAACGAAACTTGGTACGGTTCCTTTCTTGTTTGCTGACCGCATATTCTTTATCGAGCTGTATATTACGTACGTAAACTAGGTCTTAATTTTATTCGCGTTGCAGTATCAGCGATATTAATAGGCTTGTGATGTGATGGTATTAATAGGCACACATTTTATCCATCTTCAGTCTTATACTCTTACCCGCTCTGTTTTTTCTCCGCAAGTGCATTTTTAACAAAATCATCAGGCTAATCTATGGGCCATGGCTATTCATGGATTTAACTTTTATACAACTTTCATTTATATCTGTCACTTCATTTTTATTGATGCAGTACTAATCGTGAGCAGCTGCGGGGACTGGGGAAGTTGAGAAGTTGAAATATTAGTTTAATGGCGCTACGTTTCGAGGTATTATTTCGTTTTGCACGACTTTTGTTTAAGGTTAACTTATTAATTCATGTTCATTTCAATGTTGGTGGCTTAGACTCTTGGGTTACAATGACTTTTCAACTCATTGGTATTCCATCAATTTGGAGTAGTGATTTATTTACTAAGTTCTGGGTTCGTGTCCGTTTAATGAACGTTTTTCATAGAAAATAATTATACCATGCCAAAATATTTCACCCTTAGCTCGTTATTTCCTAATTAAGAGAAGTTCTAACTGGGTGTATTTTTAGGACTTTAATTTGTTTTTTTCTCATTAAATTGAACACGAGTGATGAAATTATTAATTATCTTTCATTTAGACACTTTTGTGATTGCATAAGACTACTTTCGCCAGTGTTATTTTTGATGTATTAGATGTTTGTTTGATAATGTTTGAGCGTTTTGCCTTTTGTTGTTACACATGGGCGTCTTTTTTCTGTCGATTAATTTGCAGTTAAATTGTTTTTGTAGCTTGCTTCGAGCTTTCTTTGGTTGAAATTAGAATGTTCCATTAGTAAATTGTCGAAAATTTACTGTTTGATTTTTGACGATTTCTTGTTCTGTTTTGAAAGGAGAATTAAATATCTAAGTTGAACATGGCAAAATTTAATATTTTAATAAATTAACTTACTATTCAAATAAGTTTTGTATTCTTATTCATTTGCAAAGAACAATTGAATTTGATGTGCCTTTGGTATTTAAAAAAAAAAAAAAAAAAAAAAAAAAAAAAAAAAATTTT
>NW_019268521.1:4319510-4341857 GCF_002738365.1 Cucurbita moschata
AAAAAAAAAAAAAAAAAAAAAAACAAGAAATGAAACTTTTTTCATTGATGATATGAAAAAAAACTAATGCTCAAAAATACAAACTCTACAAGAGAGCGAAAAAAAGAAATGGTCAATTTCGAAAGAAATTCATCCTTTGTCTCCTTAAGTTAAAGATTTAATAAATTTTCATCGACCATTTCTTTTAGAGAGAGATGTTATATAGTCAATCATTTTTACTGGTATTAGTAAATTAAGCGTCTGAAAGAAGAGTTGTGTCTTGGCCATACAAATCTAACAATATGTTATATGATCTAATATTTTGCTACTCATGTGTTTTGCTTCTGATCACGTAGTTGTTTATTGGGGGCTATATACAAAGCAGGAGAATACATTGCATCTGTTTAGAAATAATACACATGTATTTATCTTTCTCATTAAAGAGATAGGTCAGCAAAATATGGATCCATGGTTGAATAATACTTGACAGATGATTCTGTGCTTTTTTTTTTTTTTTTTTTTTTTTTTTTTTTTTTTTTTTTTTTTTTTTTNTTTTTTTTTTTTTTTTTTTTTTTTTTGCCCCTCACGTTTGTTCCTTTAGATCATGGGAAGATTTAATCGTGCACGTGCTGCACAACTCACTCTCCCCCACTTTACCTGCCAAACACCCCTGTTTATGCCAGTGGGAACACAAGGTATAATTTCCAATGGCAATCCAATTTCTCATATGCATTCCTTGCGGAAAACATATAACTTATAATCTCTACCATTTGTCCAATTGCACGCAGCTGTGTTTGAAATTAAGTTTATCTGGTTACAGGGACAATTAAAGGGTTGACAACTCAGCAGCTTGAAGAGATTGGTTGTCAAATTATACTTGGAAATACATATCATTTAGCACTTCGTCCTACTTCCGAGCTTATTGATGAACTGGGAGGTCTCCATAAGTTTATGAACTGGCCCAGAGCAATGCTTACTGATTCTGGCGGGTTTCAAATGGTTGTTTATCTATGTTCGATTCATTTTTACCATTTTTATTTGTATATTTTCTTACATTTACAACTCCTTTTCATTCTTGCTTCCTTATGGAAGTTTGGAAGGATTTTTCCATTTTTCTCAAGGAAATGTTGATTTTTCATAAATAAAATTAAAAAAAAAAAAAAGAAGGAAAGGAAAAAAGAAAAAAAAGCTTGGAAGGATCGAAAAATTTTGTCCTTTCAAACTTAATTCACCTAATATGTTACTTGGACATTATTGTATTAGTATAATCACTGATATTACGTGCTGATGAATCCTTAACTTATATTACACCAGGCGAGGGCAATTAGATAAAATTATTAATAGGATAGGACATTGGGTCGATAGTTTATTGTAGATGAATATTATCTGCACAGGAAAAACTCACGGTCTAATAGTCTTAAGTCTTTAGATATGTATTTGTTAACATGATAGTTGAGTTAAGGAGGCAACTTGCTGCCAGAGACAATGTTTCCTTGAGATGCTCGACACTTGACCTCAGAGTTTGTCGCTGATGTTGAAATAATTCAACCAAAGGAGTTGGCTGTCTCAAAACCATTGCTCTAACTGAAATAAGGAACTTTTAAGCTCTTTAAGTACAGGATCTGGTATGGGATTAGTATGGCTAGATTCATCAGAATATGCATTTATAAAATACCAACCCAAATTCCATTTACTCTACTATTCTTTTTAAATTTCCTACTGTCGTTATAATTTCTTTATACCATTTTTATTAGCTTTCTTGATAGTATTTTCTTAACGAAGGTTATATTCTATTCAATGTTCACTAGGTTTCATTGTTGCATTTAGCTGATATCACCGAAAAAGGTGTAACATTTCAGGTACTTCTCTCAATGTTTTATTATCATTATTGTTATTATTTTCTGAGCAAGAAATAAACATTCTCAGTGTTAACTTCAAGTTGTTAATGTTATTTATGCATAGGACAGCTTTTAGCTGACAATTGTATTTAGCATTATCTTTTGGCTAATAATTTTGTTGATTTATTGAAGAGTGCTCTAATTCTCTAATCCTTTTAGAAAGAGAAAAAAAACTAATGCAAGTTTTCTTTCTTCAGTCTCCAGTTGATGGGAAGCCAATGCTTTTGACTCCTGAGGAATCAATTCAAATTCAAGTAGGTTAAGATATGGTTGTTTGATACTTGGTGACGTTATTCGTATACTTTTGGTTTCTTATAAAAACAAATGTAGTCTTATTCTTTTTACTTAAGTAACCTAAAAAAGGGTATTTCATAGTAATGGACAGTCATTTGCCCCATGGTTGACAACACGTCCACTCCATTAGATACTGCTTGCTCAAATGAAAATAACTAAATCAAATATGGTTGACAACACGTCCACTCCATTAGTGCTCATCTCTTTCTCTCCTGGCTCTTGAATTTTTAGAATGTTAAGATGTTATTACTATGAAGATCTTTATTTTTCTTGACGAGGCACATAAATTTTATGTGCATGACATTCACTTGTGTACAGTTGAATATTGCTCGCACCACATCAAGACCTGGCATGAATTTTTCATAAGCTAGAATGCTCTAAATGCACTATTCTATTTTTCCTTGTGTGACTTCATTTTTATTTCCCTCAATTTTGCACAGAACAGAATTGGAGCAGATATTATTATGGCTCTTGATGATGTAGTAAGAACAACCATTACAGGTCCAAGAATTGAGGAGGCCATGTACCGTACTCTTCGGTGGATAGACAGATGTATAGCAGGTAAAATTTTCCAGTACTTGCATATATACAGAAAGTGCATTAAAAAAAAAAGGTTGAAGCACTTGCCTGAACATGGACTATAAATATTTATAACTTTTTCAAGCGCTTATATAAATTGTAAGCACAAATATTTCTCTGTGTTGAGTGTTGATTTACTTGACTTGTAGAGTTAACCTACTTTTATATTCTATATGAATGTAATTTGTTAGTTTTTTTATTTTAATGTAGCATTATTCGCGCACATGTTCAAACGTTGCCTTTTCCCTGTCCTTAGATCATCCATTTTTATAATTTGAGACATTATTTATTTGTTCATCTGCAACCTTTTATGCTACACAATTTATGGATGTTCCACAAATATATTTGACCAATCATATGAATGGTGTCTTAGTATGTCATTTAAATTCCTTCTACTTCAATAATTAAGAATTGTTTTGCTGAGATACTTTTTATATTCAGCACATAAGAGACCTCATGAGCAGAATTTATTTGGCATTGTGCAAGGTGGATTGGATCCAGTCCTAAGGTATAACTAAATTTAACTTTCTCAGTTAATTGTTCCTCATCGAGTTGTATGATCTTGTCCTTCCCTCCAGTTCCAGAACTTTCGCTTGCATGATCTGATTGTTTATTCTGATGGCAGGGACATATGCGTCAGAGGCTTGGTTGACCGAAATTTACCAGGGCAAGTTTACACTACTTTAATTGGATGATTTATTTAATCCTATTTTGGACATTGTTGGATGCATAAAATGCAGTAGCTTATGGGAGGTGTTTATGAACTGTGGGTTTCTAACTTTTTTGATTTCTTTTAGTAGGGAAGAAAAACTTTCTTTGAAGATAACAAAACGCAAAGGAATAAGTGGAGGAGGCATCTCAAAGGAGAACAAAAACAATACAGCAAAATAACCTCATACGTTAAACAAATAGAAACTTCCTAGGGTTACGATCCGTTAGATTCCCTTTTCAAGCAACCTACTTTTATTTTCTTCATCTGCCCCAATCCTAGAGAACACAACATTCTGAAATCTGACTTCAGCATTGCTGTCCTACTTAATTTTGTTTTGAAATAGAGCTTTCAAAACATGTTCTTTCCTTCAGTTTGAACTCAAAACAACAACAAGCAAAGAGACTGAACTAATAGAGAATGACTTATCTTCTGAATTACAACTACTAGAATCCATCTAATGTCTCCATTTTCACCAGATAGATAGAGCAAGAGAGAGAATGCACCACCCATCTTCCCAGAGTCGAAAAATCCCTTGTTATTGCAATTTGATACAATAGTTAGCCTATGGGAATTTGATTCTCCTTTCATTTTGCTTCGCTTATTTACTTTCTGAGGAAACCTTTACCGTTTCATTATCTGCAAACAAAAGTGTCTGTATGGTGTTGTGTGCTTCAATAGTTGAGTTTCTGAAACTGCCCGTTTCATTCAACAGGTATGCAATTGGCGGTCTGGCAGGTGGTGAAGATAAAGATTCATTTTGGCGTGTTGTTGCTCAATGTACTGCTTCACTGCCCGAGGACAAGCCTAGATATGTTATGGTAATAATTTTTATAATTCTATAATTCTTCATGCTATCATTTTTTTTCTTCTTTCTATTGTTGATTTTTATAATCTTGTCAGGGTGTCGGTTATCCATTGGACATTGTAGTATGTAGTGCGTTAGGTGCCGACATGTATGACTGTGTTTATCCAACCCGTACTGCTCGTTTTGGCACAGCGCTCATACCTGAGGTGAAAACATTCTGAGCTTTTGGATCAATTTGTATGTGCATTTGCATTTTTGCTACAAAGTCATTGTAACCAGATACAAAAAATGTATGTGTGTGTGTGTGTATTAATTAAAAAATAAGTGATTGGAACTAGATCTCATGTATTTGTACCAAAATCAATGATTTACTTGAGAGAAATCTGTCTATTGGCATGACACATACCATAACCATTATAAAAAAACGGTTCAGCAATGAATTTTTCTTGGTGCGATGCTTACTAGTATCTCCTTCAATGATTGTGTGTATTACGCAATTATCCTTGTCTTCAACACTATTTATTTGTTGACTTGTGAGGTGCTGGGACTGAGGAAATGAGGGATAATCTTTTTATACTCTTTCAGTTACAGTCTTGCTTAATTAGTCACCCCTTGGAGCTTAATCCGTTTGTGGTATTCACCGCAGGGAGTTTTAAAACTAAAACACCAAGTGATGGCTGATGATACCCGTCCCATTGATCCTACATGCGATTGCATGGTATACTTCGACAGTTTTGGCTTCTTAGTAATTAGTTCTTTGCATTTTAAGGAGACACATTATGCATCTGCTTCATCATTTACTACCTTAGGTCTGCAGGAACTATACTAGGGCCTACATTCATTGTCTTGTTACAAAATATGCTATGGGTTCTCAGCTACTCTCATATCACAATTTATATTACATGATGAAGGTATGGGACATTATCTTGCCTAAAATACATTTCCCATCTTGTTTCTTTTATTGAACTAACTGTGGGAAGTGTTAAAAATTCACAGCTTAGCAGAGATCTACATTCTTCAATTGTTCAGGGGCAATTCCCAGAGTAAGTTTTCCATTTTGTACCATCCAAGGGCTAAGTGTAATTTACCCTCCTATTTATGTTTCCAAGTTTGTAAAATTCAATGCCCAGTTATTATTTATATCTTCACGCATCCACTCATTTTTGCTAGAAAATCTAAAATGATACAAAGAGAGATTTTATTTCAAGGATCATACCTGTGAAAGTGATTCTATTATTGAATTTTTCCTTTTCCATATTATTTTTTAAAAAATAAACAACAAAAATATCCATCTTAATTTTCTTCAAAAAGAAGGAAAAACCACTTCACGAAGATTTTAAAATAAGCCACATAAAAGTTTTATTATACAGGACATGGTTTGTAATTGCTTCTAATAATAGCCTGCTCAAACTTTTGCAGGTTCGTTCGCAAGTTCTTGCAGAGAATGGTACTGGTTCTTGGAAATAGTCCTCCGTTTCTCTCTTTCTGTCTCTCGCACACACACACCCGAATCTTATCCAAGTGCTTAGCTCATGACTTGCTTCAGTATCTTGAATATTTTAATGATATGACATCAGAGATTTTTGTGACTCGAAAAAGAAAAGGAGAGATAAAAAACAATAGCCGTTCCAATTGACTGAATTCTGTGTCTTTTCGGTTCAATTTGTTGCACATTATAGCCGTTATCTTGTCTAATTTATAGCTTCTTTGCTGTTTTATAGTTTCCTCAGGGTGACGTGCCGCAATGGGTCTGCAATGCTATGGAGGTTGCCGGTATCGACATCTCTTCCTGTTGTGCTCCTTTCACTACAAGAAATACTGTTTTTAGTGACGAAATTTCGTCGCTAAAGCCACAGAATAGTTGCAAAAATCCTTCAGCGACATAAACAAAAACGTCGCTGAAGCCATTTCAATGAATATTTTTTGCAACATTCTTGGAGAAAACATTGCAAGGTTGCCACGAATCTAGATATCCGTTGCAAGAATGTTTACGACAAATTGTCGTCATTGCTGACATTTTTGCGACTGCAACTTATTTTTGTTGCAACTTTCTTGCAATGAAAGATGTTTCCGTAGCAGTTTCGTCTCTAGGCCAACATTTCTTCTAGTGTTTGTCTTCATCCGTGGATTAAAACCAAACCATCAAATAGGAAACTGGTTAGTTAGGCTTTATCAGGGTATCGGTAATAGAATCAATATTTTTTTTACGGGTTAATGCAGCATAAATTTTGTAGGCCATGTATGCTGCTTCATTAGTTAATACCGCATATTGATGCCTTAAATTTTTGTTTCGTACTCGAACTATTGTAGACTTCTGCCATACAGTGGCCATTATCATTATTAATCCGCATTTATTTAATTCAACTTGTCTTAATCCTTCATATTTTCTGATTTAATTCATACAAGTAGGAGTTTCTGTCAATCGCTTTCTACCATTAATCCTTGTTTTGTAATTTATATTTGATGGGATATGGTGATTGACTAGGGAGTGCCTGATTTCGCCTATATGATGTCTTATTAGATATAGACGTGTACCTAATATCTTCTCATAGGGGCTTAGATTCCCATTCTATGGGAAATATGTTTGTCTTCCATGAATTTCATCTCATCATGCATGGCTTTTCATTTAGTCGTGGATTTATTATTAGTCACAGAGATTGAGGCTCGTTTGGATGAGCATATGCGCTATACTGTGTCTATCCAATCCCACAACCTTCTGATAAGACCAACCCCTAAACTCGCGCGCATCCATATCAATAAGTCTCAAAAAGAAGGATTTTTGAAAAGAAAGTCATGTAACAGTCTGAGCCTACCGCTAGTAAATATTGTCTGTTTTAGCTCGTTATGTATCGTTGTCAGCCTTACAGTTTTGAAACATGACTATTAAGGAGAGTTTTCCACACCTTTATAAAGAATGCTTCATGCTCTCTAACTGATGTGAGATCTCACAATCTACTTCCCTTTGGGGGCTAGCATCTTCACTAGCTAGCGTTTTCACTAACACACCGATTGGTGTCTGACTCAGATACCATTTGTAACAGCTTGAGGCTATTGCTAGTAGATATTATCCGCTTTAACCCGTTACATATTGTTACCAGCCTCATGGTTTTAAAACACGTCTACTAAAGAGATGTTTCCACACCCTTATAAGGAATACTTATTTTCCCTCTCCAATGAATGTGGAATCTCACAGGTTCATTTGTAGGATCTGTGTGTAGGCTTCTGATATCCCTTTGATGGCACCAGAAAACATAGGTGCCATTTCTTCTCTTGTATGCAATTTTTGCTGTCTGTTTCTTTAAAAGACTGAAGGGATTGGAGAAACATTTTGAAGTTGAAAACAAGCTCGAACCAGAGAGAAAAATGAAGATCGCAGCTGAATTAGAGCTGGAGCCAAAACAAGTGACAATTTGGTTTCAGAATCGCAGAGCCCGTTGGAAAGCAAAGAAATTAGAGAGAGATTATGGAGTTCTTAAAGTGGATTACGATGCTCTTAAGCTGGATTATGATGTTCTTGAGAAAGAGAATGCTTCTCTTGCTGCAAATGTATCGAAAATCTGTTAAGAATAACGACTCTCTACAATGGTATGATATTGTCTACTTTGAGTATAAACTCTCTTGCCTATGACTATGCTTTGGGCTTCTCAACAGACCTCGTACCCATGATCAACCTCTAAATTAGCCAATGTGGGACTCACTCCCAACAATCCTCAACAATCCTCTCCTCGAACAAAGTACACCATAGAGCCTTTCTTGAGTCTTAATGTAGCCCTCAAACTGCCTCCCTTTAATCGAGGCTCGACTCCTTTCTTTGGAGTCCTCGAACAAAGTACATATTTTGTTCGACATTTGAGTCACTTTTGACTACATCTTCGAAGCTCACACCTGACATCTGCGAATTCTATTGACATGGTCAAGTTAAGGGCATGTCTATTTTAAATATAACTTACTTAAAACATATATTTAATGACTACATTTCTAAACAGACGTCAAACTACAATAGGTATAGTTGTCGTTGACTCAGCTAGAGAATCAAACCTTTGCTTGACTCGTCTTAGACATAGTTTCATTTGAGTAAACATAATCAATTATAGTTTGGCCTCCTTCGTATAATCTTTTGTTGGACTTGGGTTTGGGTTTTAGTTTTTATTTGATTTTCTTAATTTTGAATTATATCATTTCGTTATGTCCTAATACATTATTTCTTGTGTACTTGATTTTAGTTCAAAGTTTGGGTTTCAGTTTTTATTTGATTTTCTCAATTTTGAATTATATCATTTCGTTATGTCCTAATACATTATTTCTTGTGTACTTGATTTTAGTTCAAAAGGCTTTCACTTCGTGCTTAATAAGTTTGGCTTAATGTTTTGAACAAAAGTTAGGTTAAGACACTTTTCGTGAGTAGAAAGTTGTAGGTTCGACTCTTATTTGGTGCAACTTTATTTATTTTTTTAGCAAGGTTTTTAACATTAGTTCATATGTCTTAGGTTCGACCTCTACCTAGGACACCTTTATATCTTGGTGTAGGTGCATCTCTTGACCATTCTCTTGACCATTGGTGCTTGTAGCTTAGTAGATAGAGTGTCTATTTCATGACTACATCTTCCTACTTGGCATTACTTTATTTTATTTTATTTTATTTTTGGGCGCCTTTGTATGTTGGTGGATCTCTCAACCAATGCCTTTGACCATTGGCGCTTGTAGCTTAGTGGATAGAGTGTTTGTTTCTTATGTAGAAGTCACAGGTTTGACTCCTACCTAGTGCAATTTTATTTTTGTTTTTGGACGCCTTTGTATGTTGGTGTGTGGTGCATCTCTCGACCATTGGTGACAACCTTTGTATGTTGGTACATCTTTCGACCACTAGTTTAACCATTGGCGCTTGTAGCTCAGTGGATAGAGTGTCTGTTTCCTAAGCAGAAAGTCGTAGGTTCGACCCCTACTTGGCGCGATTTTATTATTGGACGCCTTTGTATGTTGGTGCGATGAATCTCTCGACCACTAGCTCAACAATTGGCGCTTGTAGCTCAGGTTTTCTAAGTAGAAAGTTGTAGGTTCACCCCTACTTGGCTTGATTTTATTTTTGGATGTCTTCGTATGTTGGTGTAGTGCATCTCGGACCAATGGTGCATGGTGCTTGTAACTTAGAGGTAAGGTGTTGTTTCTAAATTAAAAAGTCGTAGGTTTGTATGTATGTGCATCTCTAGACCATTGACAACCTTGTATGTTAGTGGTCGTAGGTTTGAGACCCCTTTCTGAATTGTTGCTTGGGGCTTGTAACTTATGGATCAAACATTTTTTTCATAAGCAAAAAGTTGTAGGTTCGACCCCTACCAGATGTGATTTTATTTTTGGATGCCTTTGTATGTTTGATCCCTTTCTGACGTGTTTTTATTTATTGTTGCTTGGGGCTTGTAATTTATGGATCGATCATTTTTTTCCTAAGCAGAAAGTTGTAGGTTCGACCCCTACCGGATGTGATTGACTGATTTTATTTTTGGATGCCTTTGTATGTTGGTGTAGTGCATCTCTTAGACCGATTTTATTTTTTGATGCTTTTGGATGTTGGTGTAGTGCATCTCTTGACCAATGGTGCACGGTGCTTGTAGCATTAGTGGATAGAGTGTCTGTTTCCTAAGTAGAAAGTCGTAGGTTTGACCCCTACTTGGCGTGATTTTATTTTTGGATGCCTTTGTATGTTGGTATGGTGCATCTCTTACCATTGACGACAACTTTTGTATGTTGGTACATCTCTTGACCACTAGTTCAACCATGGGCACTTGTAGCTCAGTGGATAGAGTGTCTATTTCCTAAGTAGAAAGTTGTAGGTTCGACCCCAATTTGGTGTGATTTTACTTTTGGATCATTTTATTTTTTTATGCTTTGTATGTTGGTGTAGTGCATCTCTTGACCATGGACAACCTTTGTATGTTGGTGGTCGTAGGTTTGACCCCTATTCGGCGCGATTTTATTTACTGGTGCTTGGCGCTTGTAGCTCAGTGGATAGAGCGTTTGTTTCCTAAGCAGAAAGCCGTAGGTTCAACCCCTACTTGGCGCGTTTTTATTTTTGGATGTCTTTGTATGTATGTGCATCTCTCGACCATTGACAACCTTTGTATGTTGGTGGTCGTAGGTTTGACCACTATTTGGCGCGATTTTATTTACTAGTGCTTGGTGCTTGTAGCTCAGTGGATAGAGTGTCTGTTTCCTAAGCAGAAAGTTGTAGGTTCGACCCCTACCTGGTGTGTTTTTATTTTTGGATGCCTTTTGTATGTATGTGCATCTCTCGACCATTGACAACCTTTGTATGTTGGTGGTCGTAGGTTTGATCCCTATTTGGCGCGATTTTATTTACTGGTGCTTGGCGCTTGTAGCTCAGTGGATAGAGCGTCTGTTTCCTAAGCAGAAAGTCGTAGGTTCGACCCCTACCTGGCGCGTTTTTGTGCATCTCTCGACCATTGACAACCTTTGTATGTTGGTGGTCGTAGGTTTGATCCCTATTGTGCTTGGCGCTTGTAGCTCAGTGGATAGAGCGTCTGTTTCCTAAGCAGAAAGTCGTAGGTTCGACCCCTACCTGGCGCGTTTTTGTGCATCTCTCGACCATTGACAACCTTTGTATGTTGGTGGTCGTAGGTTTGATCCCTATTTGACGCGATTTTATTTACTGGTGCTTCGCTTGTAGCTCAGTGGATAGAGCGTCTGTTTCCTAAGTAGAAAGTCGTAGGTTCGACCCCTACCTGGCGCATTTTTGTGCATCTCTCGACCATTGACAACCTTTGTATGTTGGTGGTCGTAGGTTTGATCCCTATTTGACGCGATTTTATTTACTGGTGCTTGGCGCTTGTAGCTCAGTGGATAGAGCGTCTGTTTCCTAAGCAGAAAGTCGTAGGTTCGACCCCTACCTGGCGCGTTTTTGTGCATCTCTCGACCATTGACAACCTTTGTATGTTGGTGGTCGTAGGTTTGATCCCTATTTGACGCGATTTTATTTACTGGTGCTTGGCGCTTGTAGCTCAGTGGATAGAGCGTCTGTTTCCTAAGCAGAAAGTCGTAGGTTCGACCCCTACCTGGCGCGTTTTTGTGCATCTCTCGACCATTGACAACTTTTGTATGTTGGTGGTCGTAGGTTTGATCCCTATTTGACGCAATTTTATTTACTGGTGCTTGGCGCTTGTAGCTCAGTGGATAGAGCGTCTGTTTCCTAAGCAGAAAGTCGTAGGTTCGACCCCTACTTGGCGTGTTTTTGTGCATCTCTCGACCATTGACAACCTTTGTATGTTGGTGGTCGTAGGTTTGATCCCTATTTGACGCGATTTTATTTACTGGTGCTTGGCGCTTGTAGCTCAGTGGATAGAGCGTCTGTTTCCTAAGCAGAAAGTCGTAGGTTCGACCCCTACCTGGCGCGTTTTTGTGCATCTCTCGACCATTGACAACCTTTGTATGTTGGTGGTCGTAGGTTTGATCCCTATTTGGCGCGATTTTATTTATTGGTGCTTGGCGCTTGTAGCTCAGTGGATATGGCGTCTGTTTCCCAAGTAGAAAGTCGTAGGTTTGACCCCTACCTGGTGCGATTTTATTTTTGGATGCCTTTGTATGTATGTGCATCTCTCGACCATTGACAACCTTTATATGTTGGTGGTAGTCATAGGCTTGACCCCTATTTGTCGCGATTTTATTTATTGGTGCTTGGTGCTCGGCGCTTGTAGCTCAGTTGATAGAGCGTTTTCTAAGCAGAAGTCCTAGGTTTGATTTTTATTAGTCTCCATTAAAAAAATATATATATGATTTTATTGAAGTTAGGTCTTAACTTAAAATAATAATAATAATAATAATAATAATAACAAACTTGTAATTTTTAATTTTCAATTTGTTTCAAATGCAGACCCATTAAATAAAAATCAATTCATTCCATATCGATATTTTTTAATTTATTTTTTCATATATATTTCTTAATTTTATTAAAAACTATTTGAGTTGGATGGGTTGTATATATTTCTAAATTAGACCTAAAATAAATAAAAATGCAAACATATTTTATTTTTAGTAATTTCTTATTTTTTTTATTTTTAGTTCGTGAAAAATAGTGCATACTAGATAATAGTAAAAAACAAAAAAAATCACAACATTTTATTTATTTGTTATTTGTTATATATGCATTATTTAAAAAATAGTGTGAAATTAATAAATCTTAATTACGTTGATAAATCATATATTGTAAAAAATATATAAACAGTCCACTATTCGGTCAACTTTTATACACGAGGGCGGTTTAAGTATCGTTAATGGTTACTTAAGAATAATATATATCTAAGTAAAAAATATAAAAGATTTGAATCTGATGCTCGAGTTTGTGAAGCTTTTATCTTATTAAAAAATAAAAAATAAATATTTTTGGTTGAAAAATCCAAATTCTTTTGAAACAAAAAGAAGTTGAAAAATTCCAATTCAAAGTTGTCTTTGGTCTCAAGCAAGGAAGATCGAAATCCCAAAACGGCATCGTTTTGAATGGGCTTTGAATTTCCACGCCGCCTTCACGGAAAATAAAAAACGTTTTGGTCATTTCCATTGCGGCGGAAAATGAAAAAAAAGAATTGAGAAGTGGAGCCCACCCGAAAACTATCATCCAATCAAAACGCTCCATTTGTCCACGTCACACTTTTGCCGTCAAAGCCGCTCTGTTTCGGAGAAGTTCCGAAGAAGCCTCATATGAACCCTCGTGAAACTTCACTCCTCTTTTCACCAATAATACCGCGTTCTTTAAATTTCAAATTCCCAATTCCTGTCAAGCACCAAAAACGACCTCCGCAATGGCGAACTTTCACAGATCCAAATCCGACTACGACGATCGCCGCCGCTGCAAACGGCATCCGAAGCACCACCAATCTCCCGGCGTTTGCTCGCTCTGTTTGGCCGAAAAGCTCTCGCAAATCGTCTCCACGAAATCGTCACGTAAAGTCTCCGATTCTCTTTCTTCTTCCTGTTCCACATCTTATTACTCCTCTGCTTCCTCTTGTTCTTCCTGTTCTTCGCCGAATCCTCCTTACGGTTACAATACGGATCGCCGTAAGGCTTTCGTGTTTTCGGCGTCTTCGATCTTTAAAAAGAGTAGATCGATGGCGTTCGCGCCGAGATTGAGACGAGGAACAGAGAGCGATAGTGGAAAGAATAATAACCTAGGGTTTTGGTCGAAGATTCTTAGACGGCCGAGACGGAAGATAATGGAATTTGAAGAGGTTTTGATGCACTCGAGAACTGTCGTACAGAGGGACGTGCATGGCTGAATAGAATCCGCTCGATTCGGCTGATCTGAAGATACGCGAAGATCGTAATTTCTTCATTCGTTTTCTAATTCTCTTTCTTCTTTTTCTTGTTCAGATGCAATTCAATCGTTAGGGTTTGAGAAGATTTTGTTTCTGTATATATGTAATTAAACCATACGAATTTGCTTAGAAACCGCCTTCCATTCCATTCTTTTCCTATGATTTTTTGGATTTTTTTTTTTTTTTTTGCTATATATATAAACTTTGACCTAAATAATTACTTTTTGTTAACATTTCGTTTTTTTTTAAATAATTATCACATGCTAAAACTTTTTTTTGTTTGTTTTTTTAATCTAATTTCAAAAACATCTTTAAAAAAAAAATTAATATTCTCATCCTACCCACTCCGTGAATTATTATTAAGAAATGCTGATGCGATAATCAATATCATATATTAAACCGTTAATAATAACCACATTAATAATTTTAATTTTTTATCATAGATGAACTAAAGCATAGTTTTTAAATTTATATCAAACAATTAATTTTAATTTTTTAGTATGTTAATAATGACATAATAGATTTAATTAATTTATTAAACATTTTTTAAATTTTAATATCAACTCGACATAAATTTAATGACTATACTGGTAATTTATTTAATTTTTTAATATATTAATGACATAATGGACTTAATTAATTTATTAAACATCTTTTAAAATTTAATATTAACTCGAAATCTAATGACTATATTTATAATTTAAGCTTAAATAATTTTTTTTAAAAATTTTTTTGTTTAAACGTAAATATTATTTAGTTTTTTAATTTATAATTATAATTATGCATAATATTTCTATTAAGATGGTGTTTTAATAGAATAAATGTCAATAGTAATAAATATATTTAAATTAACGTTTATCATTTTCTCAAAAATAAAAATATTAAAAGAAAAAACAATAAGGACTTAAATATGAATAGCTATCTCTTGGATCTCATAAAATTCATTATGAAATAAAATATATTTAAATATTTAAAATTGATATTTTAAAGTTTTATACATAAATATAAAAAATAAAAAATAAATAAAAATCTCTTATGAATTAAATTTTGGGTTTTGTTGGCTTTATTATTTTAATATTTTATATATTAAATTTTTTTTAATGCAACCCGTGAAGCACGAGAATTTAAACATTCGACCTCTAAAAGGATAATACATGTTAGTTTTCGTTCAATTAATTAATATGAAATGTTATATATAATTGTATTATTTTAAAAAGTTTAAATTAAAAATAAATTAATTTTCCACATAAAAATATCTAACTTATTTTAATTTAAATACAATGAAAACAAGGATTAGGTTTGATTATTGGAGTTTGTATTTGACACGCTCACCCAATAGATATTCAAAATATATACCATAATTTATTATACGCATTCAAAACAATAATAATTTATTATTCTATTAAATATTGAGAACAACAAATTCAATAAAGTATTTAGCACATTAGTTATTATTCTTATTCATAATTCAAATACGCATCAAAACATCTCGACCCATTCTATGTTTGCCTCTATGCCTTTATTCTATTTTTTTAATTCAAAAATCTATTGCTTATAACAAGCTTTTATCTCGTTTTTTATTAAACATTTTATTATAATTATTGTATATTATCCATAAGATAATGTACAAATAAATTATTACTAATTTTGTTCTTTATTAAGTTAATATTGATATTTAGGGGTTTTTAATATATATATATATATATATTAGATAATATCTGACGGTTGGGTTTTGATTCTGGAGAGAGTCGGAAAAGTTCTTTATTCAAATTTTCAAGAGGCACTAGAGTGGAGTAGGTCGAATTTGACCAAACCACTGTAAAACTACGGTTCATATTTTCTATTTAATTTTAAAATTATTATTGTGATTTAATGTCGTTGATTATTGTTTTCATTTGAACTATTTTGTTCTAGTCATTGTCATTTTTTACTTGTTTGTAAAAAGTTTTATTAAAAAATGAATGAATCATGTAAATTTAAATAATTTTGTGGTCCATATATTTATGAATTTTGAAAGAAAATATGAAGACGTATTTAATATAAATAAATATTCGAGAGATTATTATTATTTATTATTTATTTTTTGTTTTAGTGTAATAAGTAGACACATGTTTAAAATTCAATTTTCCCTTTTCTTCTCCAAGTAAACTGCATAGGGCCGAGCTCATATCTTCTCGGTTGTGAAGCCCTCTGAATCGCAATCGCAGCTCTCTTTCGATCGATCATCGCCCTCAATTTCATTCAGCGCTCTCAGCTGTTTCAAGGTTTGTTCCTAATAATGTGTTTGTTTTTGGCTTGCTTTGCTGAATGAATGTTTGTTCTAGATTTGTTCTACATTTGATCTTGGTTTGTCACTCATGGTTCGAAGTGAGCAATTACGCGATGAATCTCTCTCTTTCGTTTCATATTTATTTATGAAATTATCTCTTCAATTGTGAACTTGTTATTTTGAGATACCGAAATTCTGTACAACAGTCAAACTATAGCAACTTCGTTGTTTGGCACACGATTAGTCCTAACTTGGTTGGCAATCTTCTCTTCGTTAAAAGTTTTAAAAAGGGGAAGAAAATGTGTTTTGTTCCTTGTTATGTGCTCACATAATGATAAGATAGACAGACAAGAAGATTACGCTTGTTATTCTACTTGCTCTTTGATAATTGGGGTTTTAGGGTTCTACGTTTGGAGGCGGAGAGATGGAAGGTGGCGAAAACCGCCTTCTCCCAGCTGGTGCTTTGCCATTGTTCCAGGAAGGCATCGGGTTGGTTTTATCTCGTTGGTCAGCTCTTCAATTGGCAGTGGAAAACGAGTGGGGCGGTCGGGACTCTCGTCGTAAAGTCGAACTATTATGCTCCGACATTCTCACATGGTTTACTCAGAACAAAGGTAATTTTTGCCCTTTCCACTTGGGTAATCTTTTACCTTCCTTCGTGCATTGTTCCTCTTTCTGCAGTTTCTCAGGTCCAGTAGTGTTGTTTATTGCAAGCAATTAAATATTTATTTGTTGTAACTTCGTGAAGAACCAGTTTGTATAATCATAGAAAAGGGAAATTCATTTAGTGGCTTAATAAGCGTTTTAAAATGTCCACAGAGGCGCATGCCTAGGCATGGCCCCGACGTCTCGCTTCAAAGAAGTAAGGCTCCCCCAATGAAGAATACCCGAGGAAATCTCCCTTAATTACTTTTAAGAAAGAAACTCATGAATATTGTTAAAAAGCATTCTGAAATAAACTTAAAATTTTCATCATCTTATTATTTGTAATGCTTTTTTTTTTTCTTTGTACATAAAAAAAATTATATGTATATATCTTTTGTTTGGTAAAAAAAATCCAGAAATATAGTTTCTAGCTTGTATTTTGTCTGATATTCACTTAGGTCGTAGTGGAACTTGATACCATGTAAGCAAGACGTTTATAGTTTCCCATTAGAATACTTCATTTTTTTTATTTTGATCTGAGAGAGTTATAGTTTTTATCTTGCAGAGCCACTATATATTGATGATTTAGAAATGATTCTTGATGAAGCTTTGCTTTCGTTGAATACTCAGGTTGATGATGGTAGCATTGAGGAGGTATATTTTATACCCTTAATTCTTGTTAGTCTTTGTGGAAAGCCCCTTTCCTCATACTTAAGACCTAGTTAATACAATTTTTTTGCTTGAGTCTAGTTGAAATTCATTTACTTAATCAAATAAATTTATTGTATATTGAGTTTAGTTGTTTACAAATGACTAACTACTGTTGATGGGTGTTTTTTCTACCCAAATTGTCTCCGGATGATTCTCAATGTGACTTGCTAGAATGGAGTTCTTAAGAGAGATTATGACACATTTGCCTCCACCTCTTAGTCACAATTGCACAATGCTTTTGGTTGGAATCCTTAGAGATATTATTGAACTTGTAGCTATTCATTGTTTTGGTTGTGACTTCTGAAGATATTGATCGGTAGATGGTGGTGATTGTATGATACCTTCGTAGTGAAACCTTATGTAGTTCATTAATTTTTGAATCTAACAACTTGTTACATCTACGTTAAAAGTGAATTTCTTTTCTTTGTAATCATTTTCAATTTTCTGCCAGAGCTAACTGGAAAGATACTTGAGAAGTTCATGATTTCAAATAGATTTGTCTGGTTGCATTATTTACCGGTTCCATGCATTGGTTGGGGAGGAGAACGAAGCATTCTTTATAAGGGTGTGCAAACCTCTCCCTAGTAGACGCATTTTAAAATCCTCAAGGGGAATCCCGAAAGGGAAGGTCCAAAGAGAATAATATCTGCTAGCGGTGGGCTTGGGCTGTTATACTCATTCTCCTTGTTTCCCTCTTCCTCTTTTATTAGAATGCTTGGTTGAAGTAGAAGAATACGATACCGGAAAGAAACATATGGAGAAAAAAACAGGATGGGGTAAAAGTTGAACGAGGTCAATGATGTATTATCTTGTGTTTAAAATCACTTCTGAAAAGTGAAATGTGTTCCTATCTTGTAGCTCCTTCAAGAATTGAGTCGTTACTCTTATTAATGGATTTTTGTTTCTTGTGTTGCTTCCTAATAATGCAGGTAGCTGAAAGATTGATTGTCATGCATGAGGAATGTCTGGATGGTAACTTTAGCTCTATCGAGAAGTTAAGGCAATCCCCTCTTCCTCGAGTTGCTCGTTCTCACGTTAGTCAGGTAACATGAATGTTTGTCCTAAACTGTTTCGTTTTTTCATAGGTTCACTTTTGAAGTTCAAAGAATATGTTAAAAAGGAACTTAATGTCAGTGTTATTCCTTGGTCTACATTGCCGTAACTCATGGCCAAAAAGAGGCAGTCTAGATGGAGAAAATGACGAAGATGGTAAAGAGAGGGCATGGAAGAAAATTGGTGGTAGAAGAATGTAGTGGAGCTAAGAGAGGAATGTGAATGAGTGTAAGCTTCGTGACCCGAACTTGATTGACTAGATGTGGGTTTTGGGACTTCAGCTTGGACGCGGGACTGTTTAAATGGCAAAGAACCCCTTAGTCGCCGAGTCTAGTTACTATCTTTTTCCAAGTACTTTCGAATGCGAGGTGCCATTTCTGTCTTCTTTGTTAGACTGGAGGCCCTTCATCTAGCATGCTCTCTTTTGTGGGCTTGTTCGTTTTTCTTTCATATATATTCTTTTCAATGAAAGTCAGTCTCTTATCGAAAAATAATAATAACTCATGGAATAAGAACTTGTAGAAGAGATTTTGTGACAGTCCAAGGCCACCACTAGCAAATATTGTTCATTTTCACCCATTATGTATCGCCATCAGCCTTACGATTTTAAAACGCGTCTGTTAGGGAGACGTTTCCACACCCTTATAAGGAATGTTTTGTTCCCCTCTCCAAACCGATGTGAGATCTCACTGATTAAAACCCCCACTAACGCAGTTTTCTGCATCAGCTCATTATGGGTCAATCATAATTGCATCTTTGGGAAAATGTCCTTCATACTACAAAACAAACAAAACATTTGCTTCTTATATAGAGTATCTTCTAATCTTGACATTGATGAATTTTAAAGGTTATGAGCGATGATGATGAAGAAGAAGATGAAGAAGAGGGTGGTGATGTTGTTGTTGGAAATGGAAGGAGGGATATGATGGTGGATGCCATACAACCCACGCCTGTCAATCAGCCCACTCCAGAGGCCACAGCTGAAGCCGAAGATGGATGGGTGCAAGTCACATCAAGAAGAAGTAGGGGTACAAGAAATTAGTAAGAACCCTACTTTTAATTATCTATCTCAACTTAATTCATTTACCCTTTTTCTTTGCACTGGGCACTAGCCATCAATTTTGTTTCGTCCCAAAATAGACAAAATGTTGGAATTCAGCTTGTGGGAGAACTCACTTAGGGATGGTATGCCATTGCTTTCTTTAAGTATCATATTTATCCCCCATGCCTTCTGGTTACTCCATTATATACAATAGGTATGGTCGTAAGATGGAGTTTGCCTTTTGAACACCCGTATCTAAACATATATATCTCAACTAGTTGAGCTATACTTAATTTGGTTTGTGATAGATATACACGAAGAACACCATATGATTAGAGGATGTTGATCCAAACGTGGTTGAATGCCAACGTTTCTTGGTAAGTGAATTGTGGTAATACCTTTTGAACATCGTTTTTAAATATACATATCTTAACCAGTTGAGCTATACTTAATTTAGTCTGTGATGGAGAAACACGAAGTACACCTCATGATTAGAGGATGTTGATCCAAACGTGGTTGAATGCCAATGTTTCTTGGCAAGTGAATTGTGGTGTAATACCTTTTGAACACCCATCTCTAAAGATACATATCTTAACTAGTTGAGTTATACTTAATTTGGTCTACGATAGAAAAACACGAAGAACACCTTATGATTAGAGGACGTTTATCCAAACTTGGTTGATTGCCCGTGTTTCTTGGTAAGTGAATTGTGGCAATTTTGTTCGAAGGGAAGGTCGAGAATGTGCTTCTATTTTGTATCGGGCACTTTCATTTCATCAATAAAAAGTTTTTTTTTGGACGGTTTACTTGAATTGAATTGAAACTGTCTTCAGAGAAGAGGAAAGCGACCCATCCAACTTATTATCGTGCTCGACTTCGGTGGGCCGACCAAGGTATGTGTATGATAAATTTTGGTTTGAATAGGCATTTAATTAGTCACCCACACCCATATTGTAATGATTTTGAGGGAAGAAAGCTAGTTTGTGGATTTAATTGCCCCATCTTGACATTTTTCTATTGAAATTGGACCCGTTCCACCACCCAACAACAAGCCCCTGTTTAATTAATTATATAATTATAAATAATTAAAAAAAATTCAGTGTCGGTCTTGACTTCGATAATTCAATTCTGTTCCGTATTGACTACGTTCACTTAGACCACTAAATACATTTAATTACTCACTTCACTTTAATTACCCAATATATATATATATTATATTATATTTATATAATGCACTAAAGTCATTAAAATTAGCTTAGCTTCCGTCCGACACGTCGTTTTGCAAAACCTGACAACTACGCAAACGCACGTGTAACACGAGGGAATTACAAAAGAACAGAAGGCTGCCCAGGGCCCACTCGATTGCACCAAAAGTAACAAGGATCGTGTGCCACGTGGTGTACGATGATACGCTGAAAGCTTCTTTTCTAATCAATAATTATAGCGTAAAGTTCCCAACTCGAAAATTATAATTTTATATTAAAAAAAAAAAACAAATTCGGACTTTATTTATTCTTCATTAATCACGAACAAAAGTTTAATGAGTCGGGTGTCCATACGAGCAATTTGAATAGTGTTCACAATCTATCTTTCTATTTAAGTTGACTTTATTTTTTTTATTAGTCAACTCACGAACCAAAAGTCAACCAAACAAACATTTATTTTTCCATAATTAGTTCGAGGTAGTCATGTTATCCGATCATATGAACACTCTTATATAATATAAATAAATAAATAAATAATATATTGACAAAGTATTTCCACGTCAATGAGAAAAATCAATACCTGGCCTAAGAAGCACGTCAGAAGTCTTCGTTTCCAATAACACAAACAAGTTAAGCACAAAATCTTTTTAATTTCTATTTTTAATTTTTAAATTTTCAGATCAGAAAAAAAAAAAAAAGAAGGTAAGATCCAGCTTTTATTTATTATTTATTTATTCAAAAAAGCCAAGAAAGGAGAAGACGACAGGATGATGATTACGTGACTTTAAAAATATGTCAGGTATTTACATTTTCCCTAAATTTAAATTAAATTAAGTTTAATTTAATTTTTAAAAATTAAATTTTCTAATAAATACAAAATACAAAACTGAACCGGAATAAACGTGAACCGAACCGGGAATGGGAACGGGTTTGGGGTCATAAATAAGGGCACATGTGGGGGGTTAAATGTATAGATTTACGCACTCACGCCCATGCACGTCACCCGATGTGCTGCATTGGGATCCAAGCTTTGGACTTTTTACCCCCTCAAATTTATTACCATTCCTTTTTTTTTTTACCCTACCTATACTTTTTACTATTAATTTATTACTCTATAAAAATTAATTCAAGAACTAAAATAGGAACTTTTTAAAATTACGCGGTGTGAAACTTAATTTTAACCGCTTGTTTGGTTTTTTTTTTTTTTTTTTTAGAATTATTTTAATTTATCTATTTAAAAGGAAATTCTTAGAAATTCCACGTGGAAATTATTTTCCATTTATTTTGATTTTTTTTAAAAACTAGTGGGACCCACTGGTGGTATTTTTTAAAAAAATTTAATTTAATTCGTATAAATTACTCCCCTGCAAATGCTACCGAGAAAATAGTCAGAAAACCGCCCGAAAGAGAGTGGCAAAGTGTAGAGAAAGGGAAGAACAAAAAATCATCCCAAATTCAAAACCTCCCCGCTTCCGCCGAGTTTTTTTCCTCTAAAATGCTTGGCCGCCATTGTTTCAGCGATTGAGCTTCAGGAAGAGAGAGCGTGAGAGTCGTCTTCTCGAACGTTTCAGTTTGTAGAGATTGAGAGATGCAGAGGCCGCGGCGGAGAGCGGTGTTGGTCATGAGGAAGCTTCTAACGTGCACTATGTGCTCAATGGCGTTAGTTGCTGTGTTATCTGTTCCTGTCCAGATCTTTCCTTCGTCCAGAGACGTTCCGATCTTCTCTCGATCTCATAGACTCCCTACGGTGATCATCAACCTCCAATTCATTTCTCGCATGTTCTTTCTTTTCTGTTTATTCTCTTGCAGCGGTTTTTTTTTTTTTTTTTTTTTTT
>NW_019268521.1:4342182-4352814 GCF_002738365.1 Cucurbita moschata
TTTTTTTTTTTTTTTTTTTTGGCTGTTTGTTTCAGTCGCGATCTTGTTCTTTCTGTTAATTTTATCTTCTTGTCACTGTTTTCTGCCTATGCGTGGTTTATTATTACTGTTTGAACTACTCTTCATACTTTTCAGAAATCGAAATCAACTTTATTTGTTCGTACTCGATTTCTATATTTCAGTACTTTTTCTTGCTTCGTACTCTTTCTTCGTAAATGGTCAGGCAGATTGTCTAGTTGAAACGTTGTTTTGATTGATACTTCTTTTAGCTTTCTTTAAGTTTCTTCTTCATTTCTGTAGCAAGGTGAATTAAGATTTCGGAGACCGGTTCCAGAGCAAAGCTTGACACAAGAGCTTGCACCGCTTCGTTGGTCGAAGGCTCACCGTCTTTTTCACAAGGTAAAAACTATATAGTCATGCTTCATTCCATCAATGGAGCGGCATTTTGTTTTATTTTCCTGTTTTTCTTGACGCCTTGCCCAATAGAGGACTAGACGATTGCTTCACTTGTTTTGCTACCTTGCAATGGATGTAGATATCATACCAATGCGAAGTAGTTATGCCTTTTAACTTCTTTAGACCTGAAAGTTGGCTTGTGGCAACCAGACCTCAGCTTTGGATGCTCTTTGGAATCCTCCTCCAAATCGTGATTTCTTTCCCTGCACTGCGCCTAGTCTTAATTACTCATGTAAGGCAGTTCGGAATCGCTATTTGTTTCTCTTCATGAAATAAAATACTATGGTGCACTTACACTAGTATATGCTTGTTATTGTTGTTAATGTTATTGCCTTGTTTTGGGGATTCTCAGCTCCTGGAAAGTCGAGAGGTTACCTTCTTGTTCATGCGAATGGAGGGCTTAATCAAATGCGCGCAGGGGTTTGTAATCGCTCTCTGTACCTTCTTCCTCATTCTCCTCGCATGATCTGGCCCCTGTGTCTGTATGAATAAGATTTTCTTAAATTAGGTCCATTAATGATGGATGAGCATGCGATTTTGTAAATTTGATTCTAGGAGAAAATGTCGATTAAATGCTTGTGATAGATAAACGTGTTTGGTTGAAACAGCAGGGGAATGCTTAAGCGTTCCTACTTATGATGACTAATAAACGTCTAATTATACACTCTAACATATAAAGTCACAAAAACTTTCTTGCAGCCACAAAATAGCAATACATTTGAGAGAAATTTGATTAATGGGAGAAACCCCTCGTTTTTTATGGGAGGACATGAAATGATTATGGGGGGAATATTAGAAATATCCCAGTAACGAGATCAGTTTATGAGATTAAAATTTATAATCTCATGAATTTTCTAAAAAGTCACGAGTATGTGTTAGTACTGTATTTCTATCTCAGAGAGAGAGAGATTTGAGTTAGTATTCATCCATTATGTATGAGATAATCCAATAAGTTAATTCACTGAGGTACGTAAGCAGTAGTTGCAGCTTCTGTTTTCACATCGTATATCTTAAGCTTTGGTGAATAATACTATGTACCCATTAAACAAAATAGTGTACACTTTTTGAGACTAAGATTGTTTCTCATTCTTAAATTGCAGATATGTGACATGGTTGCTATAGCACGTATAATTAATGCAACCCTTGTGATTCCAGAACTTGACAAACATTCATTTTGGAAAGACTCTAGGTAGATTTCTTTCATCTCTAGTTCGTCTTTTGTTTTTTGTCTGAAATTTTATAATTTATGTGTGTTTGTTATGCAGCAAATTCTCGGATATTTTTGATGAAGACCATTTTATTAATTCTCTTTCCAATGATGTTAAAGTCATCAAGAATCTTCCTAAGGAGTTTTCTACCATTACAAGAGCAGTTAAGCATTTCAGAAGCTGGTCTGGCGTTGATTACTACCGGGATGAGATAGCTAGCATGTGGAAAGACTATCCGGTAGTGTAACAAAGTCCTGCCCACGAACCTTTTCTCAACAATTACAAATGCTAATTTCTAATTTTCCCCCACAGGTTATTCGAGCTGCAAAGTCAGATTCTCGCTTAGCAAATAACAACCTTCCATCTGACATACAGAAGCTGCGATGCCGTGCTTGTTATGAAGCATTGCGGTTTGCACCTAAAATTGAAGCTATGGGAAAGGTTGACTAACAAGCCTTAATTTCTTTTGCCTTCTCTTTTTCTTCCCTCAGGGGAGAAATGAATTTGTAACTTCTGTTCTTCTGAAATATTTCCTGTAAATTAATGGATCTCATTTGTCATAGCTTTTGGTGGATCGTATGAGGTCTTATGGTCCTTACATTGCTTTACATTTGCGGTATGAGAAGGATATGCTCTCATTCAGTGGATGCACACATGATTTGTCTCCGGCCGAAGCTGACGAGCTAAGGATGATTAGGTATGGAGGGTCTAGCAGGACTCGATATAGTTTCTGACTGTCTGATACCTAACATTTGGTTATAAATTAAACTTTCAGGGAGAACACATCTTACTGGAAAGTAAAAAACATCGATCCAAAGGAACAAAGATCCAAGGGGCGTTGCCCCCTTACTCCAAAAGAGGTTGGAATTTTTCTAAACGCTCTTGGATACCCGTCGAGTACTCCTATATACATAGCTTCAGGTGACATATATGGGGGTGAATCTCACATGTCGGATCTCCAATCGCGGTATCCCTTGTTAATGAGGAAGGTATACCACACTGTTAGATACTTTTCACTTCTTGTATTATTATCTTTAGATGAAGGCCTTATTTAGGATGAGATTGGAATGCCTTCTGAAAAAGTGTTTTAAAGTGAGTGTTGCTTCTACAAGCACTAATTGAGTGCTTGTCCCAGAAGCAATTCTTAAGTATTCTTTTATAAAAAATTTAGTAGTTTCAAAATCACTTACTCTTCGTGTGAGATCACACATTGGTTTGAAAGGGAAAGGAAACATTACTTATAAGGGTTTATAAGGGTGTAAAAACCTCTCCATAGGAGATGCGTTTTAAAACCGTGAGGCTGATGACGATACATAACAGGCCAAAGCGAACAATATTTACTAGCGGTGGACTTAGGCTGTTACAAACAGTATTAGAGTTAAACACCGGGCAGTGTGAAGGGGGTGGATTGTGAGATCTCACATTGGTTGGAGAGGGGAACGAAACATTCCTTATAAGGGTATAGAAACCTCTCCCTAGTAGATGCGTTTTAAAATTGTGAGGTTGACGGCGATACGTAACGGATCAAAGTGGACAATATCTGCTAGCGGTGGGCTTTGACTATTACACTTCCACCCTTGCAAAGTCATCTAAAACTCACCCTTAAGCTAGGAAACCATAGGGGGGCATTGATCATATTCAGTCACCACATGCTATGAAATAAACTATAGAAACTGTTATATCAATAGACTGTGCAATGACATTGTTATCTATTATTCAGGAATTATTGGCATCCTCTGAGGAGCTCGAACCTTTTGTCCATCATGCATCTCAAATGGCTGCACTGGACTACATTGTATCTGTTGAAAGTTATGTATTTATATCATCATATTCCGGGAACATGGCTCGGGCAGTTGAAGGCCACCGCCGTTTCCTCGGACATAGGAGGACAATATCACCAGACAGGCAAGGGTTTTGGTAGATATAAATTTGAATTCATTTGTGCACATTTTGTGAAATGGTTTTGAACTTTTAAAACTTGACCAAACAGGAAAGCCCTTGTTCGGCTGTTTGACAAGCTTGAACAAGGAACCATGAAAGAAGGGGATAACTTAGCCACCCGAATCATTGAACTGCATAAGCAAAGGTACATTTCTGCGACAAATCTTAGGAAAAACATTTGTTTAATATTTGATTGAAGAAAAGGCAAACAATTATTTTGTGCAGGCAAGGATCTGCAAGGAAGAGAAAAGGCCCAATTTCAGGTACTAGAGGAATGGATAGGTTCCGTTCAGAAGAAGCCTTTTATGTTAATCCTTTGCCGGATTGTTTATGTCAGAGACAACAATCAAATTCATTGGAAGATAAAAAATAATTAAAAAAAAAAAAGTATATATTAAGTGAGAAAAATTTGTAGTTTTTGATGTGTTGGTGTGTGTCAGTGGAGAGGCTAAATTAGGTTTGTTACCACTACGTTTTCCTGCTGAGAGAGATGCTGTTTCAGGTTCAGGAGAATAATGCAACTTTCCCGTTGCCTTGTAATTTACATAATCAATAAACTCCACGAGTTTTGCTCATTTTATTTTGAGCTTTTACATACACATACATACATCTATATCTAATACTTAAATTTGTCGGAATTTAGTTCAACTTATTGCTAGTTTGAATTAGTCAAGATATTGAAATATATCTTAAGATATTGGAATATATCTCAGATATTAAAGATGTATATGGTTGGGCCGAGAGATTTCTCTATTTTTGAGTTGGATTCGGGGTTGTTAATTTTTTTTAAGTTTTAAATAAAAATAATAAAATAACATCCTGTTTGAGGGATTTCCCTATATTTTTGGGTTGGGTTGTCAATTTTTTTTTTAAGTTTTAAATAAAAATAATAAAATAACAAAATAAAA
Organism: Cucurbita moschata; assembly: GCF_002738365.1. NCBI lineage: Eukaryota > Viridiplantae > Streptophyta > Magnoliopsida > Cucurbitales > Cucurbitaceae > Cucurbita > Cucurbita moschata. Next base: position 4,346,696 of record NW_019268521.1, read on the forward strand.
AACATGTATTCAAACTCTCTTAGACTAACCTAAATACTAGCAAATCCATGAATACGGAAGGATTCTTAATATATTTTATTTGGATCGGGTCAACTTGAGGGTTTTGCCCACGAACTCGAAACCAAATCGATTATGTTCGAGTTCAGAAAAAATGAACCCAATCTTATTCGAAATGGTCCAGGTTGTCGGGTTGAATGTACACCCCTATTGGATATTAATATTTTTTCTTTTTGATGAGTAATATATTTTATTTATTGTCAAGATTTAGATATTATTGGTAGGTTGTATCCTAGCTGGTGTCCTATTTGAGTGGGGAGATATTGTGTCAAAATTGTGTTGTAAATTTGAAGTAAATATTTATTCCATTAAAAAAGAATTAATGATAATTTTTATTTAAGAAAATGTATATTGTGAATGTGTTTACTAAAATTTGAAAGTAAAAGGATTATAGGGTATAAATAAATAGTATAATACTAAATTTAAAAGGGAAAAATATAAAAATATGGTGGGACCCAAGGCAAATGACGTGGAAGACAGTCCGGATCAGGATATGATTACAAACTCCCGCTCCTCCACAAATATAGCGCCACAGAATCTCTGTTCGCTAGTCCATTCGCTCCATTCCGTTCTTCCATTTTCTTTCTTCCACAGAGTTACAGAGAGAGAGAGAGAGAGAGAGAGAGAGAGAGAGAGAGAGAGAGAGCTTCGTTCACAATGGGAGTCTCCTTCCTCTCGTCCCTGACTTCCTTTCCTACTCTCGTTCCTCCTCAATCCGCCCTCTCCTCCGCCACTGCATTTTCTCCTCCTTCGCACATTGTAAGTCTTCCGTTTCTTTGATCATGCGTTTCTAATTTCTGCCTCATCGTAGATTCTTTTGTGTGAAATTTCAGGTCAGAGTTCGTTGTGCTCAGATCAAAACGGATGCTAACAATGAGGATCGGCAGTTTAGTAGAAGAGATGTTCTTCAAGGTTTTGGTGGTACTCTTGCCCTGGTGAGAGCCATTTCTTTCTCTTTCTCTGTGAATTTCCACATTCTTTTCTCCGTACTACGAGAAATTTCTTTGACGAGTGAACTAATTCGACCAGTGCTTTAAGTGTTACTCGTTTTTTCTGACGAAGTATTAAGGATACGAGTTAGTTTAGCTGCTTTTGCTCATTATGTAAGAAGAGAGTGAGCGGTCAAACGCTTATTTTAGAAATTTATTTGAGCTCGAATGAATTAGAATTAAGTGATGATGAGTTTCTGCCAGTTGCGACCTCTTCTTAGGGATTAATGGTGAACTCTGACCTAATGGTGGAGCCGGCTTATGCTGCTGATTTAATACAGCGCAGACAGCGATCTGAATTTTTATGTAAGTTATATTGCTCTGCATTACTGTTTTCCAGTCGATTGTTTGCTTTCATTTTTGGAAATGATGTTACGATTCCCGAGTGGTTGAAACTTCTTGTAAACAATGCAAGGTATTGTATTCAATTCAAGTGCTTACATTCTTACAAATGCCTCTATTACTTATTTTGCTTTTACAATATTGATTGCAGCAAGTATCAAGGGGACCTTTTATACGGCTATTAAGGTATAAATCCAATAAATCATTACTAGACTCAAACTGATAGATTGATACCTTTTTTAGTTTGCACACTTTTGGATCTATGTTCTTATAATCAGACACTTGGTCCTTTGAGAAGATACTCATCCCCTTTGTTTTCTTTGTTTATCTCAGAAAAGTCCGGACATTGTACCCTCGCTTTTAACATTGGCACTAAATGATGCTGTGACTTATGACAAGGTCAGATAAAAATACTTCCGCTCTAAGAATTTCCATAACTGGATTTAATTTTATTGCATCGACAAACTAAATAGATTGGAAGGAATACGCTAATAAAATTTGATTGAGTTTGTAGGCTACTAAATCTGGAGGGCCAAATGGATCCATCCGCTTCAGGTGCTACATTTTAGATGCCATTTCCTTCTAGCTGAGAAATAATTCATTAACTTCCATATTCGTGCATTATTGATGATTCACAAACGCTTCTCAAATATGGGTTTTTTTTTTTTTTTTTTTATATTTTTATGAACATAGTATTATTGGTGTTAAATCATTATCCTTCCTCGTTTTATAGTTCCAATTCTTTTCAGCCATCACATAGTATTGTACTGTTTAGCATCAAGTAATTTAGTGCTATTCAACTAGCTAATCAATTGTATAAAGTAACACATTAGCACTTTCTCCACTATAAAATATATTAACTTCTTTTACATGCTTTCTTCCATGAAGTTCAGAGATTTCCAGACCTGAAAATGAGAATCTTTCTGCTGCCCTGAGTTTATTAGAAGAAGCCAAGAAGGAGATAGATTCATACTCAAAGGGTGGACCCATTTCCTACGCAGATCTTATTCAATTCGCAGGTTTAATGGCTTAACAATTCCCATCTCTGGACTTCTTCAATTCATTGGTCAAGTTCTTTCTGATACCTTTTTTTCTTTCTTTTTTTAGTAAATTAAAATGGTGCCGGTAATTAGCTAAGTTGTGAGTTGGAATAGGAGTTGATAGTGATCTGAATCCGTATTTGTGTATTCTATTAATGCTAGTGCGTTTTCTGAATCAATATTATCAATGAGATCGAGTTCATTTTCTCCATGCAGCACAAAGTGCCGTTAAATCCACCTTTCTAGCTGCTGCCATCAGAAAATGTGGCGGGAATGAAGAAAAGGGAAATTTGTTATATACTGCGTATGGTTCCAACGGGCAGGTCTGTTATGCTGCATGGATATCTGAATGGTTATCACAAATATACTCATCTAGTACATGCATGAGCCTGCGTAATTGTGTCAGTAGATCTCCTTCTAGTTGAACTGCCGAGAGATCTTCACTTTAGCATCCACCCACCCTGGATGTTAGAATGAGCCCGAGTAAGATCTCTCGGCAGTTCAACTAGAGGGTTGGCATAATAATATTCCCATTAGTGATACTGTATTTCTGAGCTGACAATCCTCTATGGTTTGATTTTCAAAGACCACCTTTCTTCTTGAATCTGCTGCGTTCTTAGGCAACAAAAGGCATGCAATCAATTTGATCTTGTCAAGGGATGTTAGAGCGAATAAGGTTATTAAAAAAGAATGCCTACCAAAGTTAGTTGAAAGAATCGTGAAAACGAGTTTCTTGCATCTGTTTATAAACAACATAAGATTGTGCTAACTCAATTGAGGGACATGCTTAAGTCATCACTATTTAGTTGCAAATACGATTGGTGTGGATACCTAGAATTACTCGTATTAATTTATAGCTGTCAAAATAATTATACCTACTTAAGTGCTTTCTATGGAAGTATTTGTTGAGTGAACTAAATTTTTCAGTATGAAATTTGGTTGAGTTGAACTAAGGATCCTCTACTTTTCTTGTTCTAATTGGTTGACCATTTCTCTGTCTTTGTCCAAATGGATAGAGAATAGATACTTTATTCTGAATATTGTAGTCTACGCTTATGCAGCAACGAATTTTGTGTCAAAAAGGAACATGACATTTGGCAAACTTTTACTATTTGGGGCATAACCCAAACAACAATGTCTCCTTGTGCCTACAGTGGGGCTTGTTCGATAGGCAATTTGGAAGATCAGATGCTGAAGCGCCTGATCCAGAGGGAAGGGTTCCCATCTGGGGGAAAGCTAGCGTGCAGGAAATGAAAGAAAAGTTCTCTGCTATTGGATTTGGTCCACGACAGGTATGTTCCTTAATTTAAAGTTCCATTTGAAATATTGTTCTGCCTTACAAGATGTAATATGTCCATATATTTCTTGCGGATTATATATGTCAAAAAACTTAATTGGTTGATGTAGGCAAGTATATTAAAAACCTAAAGAAAAGTTTATCACTCTTATAACACGGTATAATGCAAAGAACTGGTATGATGAATGAGGTACAAAGATGCAGGACCCTGAAATTATGTTCAGATGCAATTGTTAGCGTATATTATTTAGTGAATGAATGCTAAAACCTCGTTTGGTGATGCACACAGCTAGCTGTGCTGTCTGCATTTTTGGGTCCTGATCAGGCAGCAACCGAAGAATTTTTAGCCTCAGATCCAGATGTTCTTCCATGGGTTCAAAAATATCAACGAAGCCGTGAAACAGTATCTCAGACTGATTATGAGGTCAGTGCATAATTATTTATTTCTTTTCTAGTCAGAATTAATGTGGATAAATCTAAAGACTAGTCTTGATGTGAGAATGTTGAGATTTCTACCCTTTTTTAGTGGGCATGAATAGGATTCTCATGCTATGTATATTTTGACTTCACCTCGAATTCTTATACTCAGCTTTATGACCTATTCTTTCAGGTCGATCTAATAACTACTTTGACAAAGATAAGTAGCTTGGGACAGCAGATAAATTACGAAGCTTACACCTACCCAGTTAAGAAAGTTGATTTGAGCAAACTCAAGTTATAGTGAGTTTTGAACGGATGTTATACTCTTAAGGATTTGGTCCACAACAGGTATGTTCTCTACTTAGCGAAGTCCATTTTAATAGCATGTCTTTGAGACCAAGGTCGCCCTGGTTTTTCGAGTTCAAGATAGAATTATCAATTTTTAAGATGGTAATTAGTATTTTTTAATAGATCGACTCAAAATCTCACTCAAAACTCTGTTTAATTTTGATCGTATGAGTTTGAGACCGAACTATCAACTTTTGAGATGATAATTGGCATTTTTTATCGACTGAATTATGTTTAGATTGACTCAAAATCTCACTTTCATTCGATGCTTGCTCTAATTTATGATCGCTTAAAAGTCGATACCAAGCCCTCAAACACATTATCTTCAACACTTTTAAAATTGAATTTTCATTTCCATTTCTTGACTTTATATTAGCACTTAAACCCAATTCAAACTACTTTGTGGAAGCCACATAACGTAAGTCCAAACCCATGGACCCATGGACGAAAATTCTCTCATGAAAGTGCCTAAAAAAGCTGTCACCCAATAAATGAAATTTATGAACACAAAACTAACCCTACTTAATATAATTAATTAATTATTGTATCTTGTCATAATTTGTGGCAAATGAATTACACTGTTTAAATAACTTTATTATTATTTCTTTTTTCAATTCACTTTTACAAATATTCTTTAATGCTTAAACAACATTATAGTCGTTTTTATAATGAAAAATTAGAAGATAGCGTATTTATTGTGATGTTAAAAATAATAAATTGCATAATTCGCTTTTAAACTATAAAAATAATAACTGGAGGAAAATAAAAGAAGAAAAAAAATTAAAAAGATTCTGTAATGATGTTTTTTTCTTTGAGATGGATGAAATTTGGTGACAACAACGTCCTTCCTTCCCGACGGTTGCTTTGACCAGAAATAGTACTCTTTGACTCACTTTTCTTTTGTTTCTTTATGACCAATTTGCCCCCTGACTTCTCATATTTTAATTACTTTCGAAATTATAATGTAAATATAAGGAATTTGTGTAATATGCAATGTTAAGGATAAAATGGAGGCATGATGGATTCATTACCAACCAAACAAAACTCATGGACACCGACCTGAAACCAAACTCAAGATCTTCCCTAACATACCCTGCTTTTTGGAAGACATCGACCCAAGTCTCCTTCGATTGACCTACCTTTTGAACCTAATTCAATAGAGAACTAGTGTGTGACGAGCATTACACTAGTGTGGAGTCTCCATTGTTTTGTAAGTCACTTCTTGTAATGACCCGTGTTCAAAATTTAGATTAAGATTCAAATGGTCCTGACATTCTCCTGCAATATGATCACGTTGCCTATTTCTCGCTTTCTAAAAGTGAAGACTATCCCTACAAACTAACACGAGTTCTTCTAGCATGTTTTGTCTTCACACACATGCATCTCGGAAAAATTCCTAAGAAGTCACTCAACATAGCAATACTCAAAGTAAAACACACTTAATCACAGAGTTCCTATAATTGAGCCATAAAAAAGTAAGGTGCACTATGTTGGTATAAGTAGTAACTTTCATTTCCTTTTAAGTTTTTCTTAGTTATCTTTCTTATTCACCGAATGACTCTCATTTACACGTGGTCTCAATTCATCACACAAATTAGATAAGTTTTTTTTTTTTTTTTTTTTTTT
>NW_019268521.1:4353797-4421838 GCF_002738365.1 Cucurbita moschata
TTTTTTTTTTTTTTTTTTTTTGTCAAGATATACACATAACAAACTCATAGTCTAGTTTATTATTCAAATAATTTTTTCTTTTTAAGACACCTTCACCCAGTTATATGGTCTTGGTATTAAAATCATTTTTAATTATATTTTCCATTATTATTATTATTTTGCATTTATAATTCAATTTTTTAAATAGAAATGCATCGTTACTTATGAAATTAAATATGGTAGTATAATTCAACCGAATTTAATTCATTTGGTGAAGGTAGACACACACATATTTATCGTACACTTTAAAATTAAGTAATTATAAAAAAAAAATTATATATTCTATTTAAATATAAGTGGTTATTTGTTCTCACCCACGAACCAAATCGTATATTAGCCAAATAAGAATGTAATAATTATTCTTTAACAAAAAAATGGCAATTATAGAAATAGAGAATATGATAATTTAAATAATAATAAATAAAATTAATGATATTAAAAAATGATCGTTTCTTAAACGAAGAGAAATAAAGAAGAATATTAATTAGAAAACAAAATTTGTGTAATTCACGAACGTTCTATATTTGCTTAAGCAACCAATAAATATAAATATTATTAAAATATAGAAAACGTTACAGATTCCTTCATGCTTATCTAATGACACGAATTCTTCATTTCCAATACTTTAATTTTTTAATTTAATTCCAAACCTCGTTCTTGTCCTTTATGCCCCAACATGAATAATTATAATTATTTCTAAAATTTATTAAAAGAATAGGAATTGAGATGAGACTAACCTCTTATGATCATGTTCCATGTTCCGTAAGATTCTACTACATCAGTTGGAGGGGAGAATGAAGCATTACTCATAAGAGCGTATAAACCTCTCCTTAATAACCTCATTTTAAAAGAAAGAAAGCTGAAATGGGACAATATTAAGCTTGGGTCGTTACAAATGATATTAGAGCCCGACATCGGACGATGTGCCAACAGTGATGCTAGACCCCCAAAGGGGAGGTGGATTGTGAGATTCCACATCGGTACAGTGATGCTAGACCCCAAGGGCAGGTGAATTGTAAGATTCCACATCGGCACAGTGATGCTAGACCCCCAAGGGGGAGGTGGATTGTGAGATTCCACATCGGTACAGTGATATTAGACCCCCAAAGGGAGGTGGATTGTGGAATTCCACGTCTATAAAGTGATGATAGACCCCAAGGGGAAGTGGATTGTGAGATTCCACATCAATACAGTAACGCTAGACCCCAAGGTGGATTGTGAGATTCCACATCATACAGTGATGCTAGATCCCCTGATAGATTGTGAGATTCCACATCATACAGTGATGCTAGATCCCCCGATAGATTGTGAGATTCCACATCATACAGTGCTAGACTCCCAAGAGGGATAGATTGTGAGATTCCACATCGGTTGGAGAGAACAAATCATTCCTGTACATTTTAAAACAAAATCTAGAGAGAAAACACTTGAGAAAAAGCCCACAAAGAAGAATATTTGTTAGGACTATTGCTACAAGTTCGAGATTCAAAACATAATTTTGAATTCGAATTCGGTACCAACATTTTCCTATATCTCTCATGTATGACCACATTAAACAGGTAGAGAATCATAAACATATGAAAATTGATGTGGCCAAAATGACATTACACATGATTTAATAAGAATTATTGGTAGGTGGGGCAAAGCAAATGAGATAAGAGTAAGAGACTCCACTTGTTCTCTTTTCTCTCTCTCTCTCTCTCTCCTGTTTCCGTGATATAGAGAGTGTTTGTACAGGTGGGCGAACTCTGGAGAGCCTCAACGATATCTTTTACCTCTAAATATTTTCATTTTATTCTTCAAATTTTCTTCTGCCTCCCCTTTCGGCCGACTGCAACAACAAGAACAACAAGAACAACAAGAACAAGATCGTCCAATTTCACAGACGTTGGATTAGATTAGATCTACGGTTGTGTTTAGAGCAAGAAGAGTGGTCCGGCCATCTGGGTTTTGATTTGCTTTTGTTTTTTTTTTTATGAAATATGGAGAAAAGCTGCCAATCTTCTGTGACGGGAGATTCCTCCGCCGCTAATAATGGCGGCAGTGCGGCCGCCACAGGCAGGGACCAATATCTCAGGCACCTCGATAAGCTTTCCCACAAAATCTCCAAGCCTAGTTTCGTTAAGAAGCCCGGGGGGTTTGATTCTTCTATCCATTCCAATCCTAATTTTACTCAGAATCAGAGTCTCTCTCAACCGCCGCCGCCGGAATTGGCGGTGCAGGCTCAAACCCAACACCCACCGCAGCACAATCAGCCGCCGGTTTACAATATCAACAAGAATGATTTCCGAGATGTGGTTCAGAAGCTCACCGGATCGCCGGCGCATGAGCGGTTCTCGAATCCACCGCCGATTCATCCACCGAAGCCTCAGAGCTCTCGCCTGCAGCGAATCCGACCACCTCCACTTGCAAACGTCAGTAATCGTCCTCCTCCGATGATAAACAGCGCCGTTCCTATCCCACAGTCGCAACAACCACCACCACATGGCCTGAACCCTAGAAATTTCATTTCATCGGCTAACAATTTCGGCCCCATTGGACGGCCCATTGCACCGCTTTCGCCTCTGCCACCGCTTCCAGCCGTCCACGCGCCAGCTGAATCTCCGGTTTCAGCTTATATGAGATATCTTCACAACTCATTTTCAACTCTGGATTCTAATCAGAAACATTTCTCGGGATTTTCACCTCTAGCTCCTCTTGTTTCGCCTGGTTGGAACAATTTGACCGCACAGCAACAGGTTCCACCGCCGGCCATGGCGGAAGGGGCCACTCCTCCTCCTCCTCCACCTTCGACGGCTGCAATGGCTTCAGAACCTCAATTCTCGATGCCCTCTTCGCCTCTTCCATTCGGATGCATGAATTCACCAAGATCAGCATACCCTTTGCTGTCGCCGAGCTTGCTGTTTTCGCCGGGGCCGTTGGGGTATCCGCAGCTCCCATTGTCGCCCACTGTGCCAGTGCCCAGCCCCAGATGCAGAGGCCTCTGAGTTTTCTTTCAGCATATGGTAAGTTTGAAAAGAGAAATTGGTTAATCTTTGTAGTTCCTCACAGCTCTCAGGTTCTTTGTTTTCACTATTAGATTATTTGGTATACATGTTAAGATGAAGGGTAATTTGGATGATGATGAGTTTGTGAATTGGGAATGAGTTTCAGTTTCACTACTGGTTCAGAAACTGGAGTTGGATCTGTAAATCTCCTGGAACACCTTTTTTGTTTTGTTTTTGGTTTTGGTTCTTTGTGTTTTGAGGGTTTAGGGTTACATTTACAGCATTCAAATGCTATAAGATTACATGTAAGAGACACTTTTTTAGCCTAAGCTTTGTTCATCTGCCTTACAAGACCTTGTCATTTGGTGGCTGGAGCTCATACTCAACAGTCCTGATATTGCCTACATGTTAATGAGATGGAATCATAGTATTTTAAGCATAGGCTCGAGCTCACGTAGATGGCTTTCTATTCCTTCAACAACCCTGCTAACAGTGAAATCGAGCAAGGCTCGGTTGGACTTGATTCGTCTAGTAACGATTAGGGCCATTTCCCGAAGCTTAGCCTGTGTTTTCGAATTTGATGAGATCTTGTTGCAAATTGTTTTGCTGTTACATGGGTTTATAGTAAATAATGTGTGTTCCAAATTGTGCTTTAGTTTGTTTCAGCTTTAGGAAGAATAAGTAAAGAAGATGGTAAGGAGGTCTGTTGTGTGTGTGTGTGTTTTGAATGCATAAACCTGGTTTTTGCTGCTACAGAAAGAGCTCCCAAATGGCATTCTTGTGGAATTAGAAAACTGGGAGTTGCAATCATTAATGTTCTACTGTGGAAGTTTGAATATTATTCTTATTTTTTGGACCATTAGAGACATTTGAACTTTGTTTTTAAATCTCTTGGATTTTATTGCATTCGTCAACCTTTTCTACTTTCTTTGACACTACGTTAAGTGGGCGAAAGCAACTGTAGTTGGATTGATTAATTGACTACAAAGTAGGAGATGAATTTTGGATGAATTTGCAACAATTTCATTCCCATTCCTCCTTTTTGGAAGTAGTAATCATATTCTTACTTCAAATATTTTCTACTTCCACCCGTCCCAGAAATAAGTGGAAGAAAATATCCACCCGTCCCAGAAATAAGTGGAAAAAGACAGCGAACTCATGCTCAAAGTGGACAATATCATACCATTATGGAGAGTCGTGTTCGTCTAATATGGTATCAGAGTCATGCCTTAAACTTAGTCGTGTCAATAGATTGGTAAATCCTCAAATGTCAAACAAAGGACTCCAAAAAAAAAAAAAAGTCGAGCCTCCTCGAAGGCAGTAAACAATGACTAAGACTCCAAAGGAGTCGAGCCTCAATTAAGAGGAGGCGTACTTTGTTGAGGGGAGGTGTTGGATGATGAAAGTCTCACATGGCTAATTTAGGGAATGATCATGGGTTTATAATCAAGGCCCAAAGCAAAGTCATAAGAGCTTATGCTCAAAGGGGACAAAATCATACCATTGTGGAGAATCGTGTTCAAGACAACACGGTGAAAGATTAAAAAAAAAAAACAAACAGTCTAAACTTTAAAGTTTGTGTCTACTTAATCAATAGTTCTTAAAAATGGATGATCTAACCTGTTCTAATGAGATCACAAGTGCCCCTAAATAGACTAAAGACCTAAGAAGCATTTGAAACATATATAAACATTCATAGGCTTTAAAAATAATTTTCAATCAAAAGAAAATCAGTGAAAGAGTAACCGAAATTATTATTTGGTTTGGAAAGAGTAAAGAATTTTAAAATACGTGTAAACGTGTACTATAATTAAATAATAATCCCTTCTAAACTAGGCTTTTACAACATACCTGACCGCAGATATCAACTGAGCACTGAAAAGATTAGCCTCACAGAATCATAGGCAGGCCTGCAGAAACTGAATACTAAGGCATTTATGATAGCAATTTCTTTGCAATTGGAATTTCTTTCATCTCACCATTCACCAATCAACATAAATCCCTACAACTACATGTGCCACGATCACATATAGCAGGATTCAAATCAGATATCATAGGGAAAGTTCATATAATTACTTGAGGAAGATCCGTATCGAAGAAAGGTAGATCAATTACATGATGCTTAATAACATGTAGCATTTATATTGGATTAAAAAAGCCAATTCAGAGACATGGAATTGATTGGTCAATAGAAGAAAAAGAAACGAGGGGTCGGGGGAAAGACAAACGAGCACGTTTTTTCCAGAGTGTGGTGATGATTATAAGGCTAAGAAATACCTAGATAACAATGGAAAAGCCAAAGTTCCAAACAAGCACTTCTCCAGAATAAAACATGTTAAGGAGAAGTTGAATCCTGCACGTGCAAATCGATTTGCTCATTACTATTCGTCATCGCGTTTGGGAGCTGCTTCTTTGATGTCATCTCCATCATCCTGATAACAACCCAGAAAAGAATTTGTGCATCAGTAGCAAATATAAAGTGGCAATAGTCAAGACACAGGAGCAGATAATTAACAAAGATTTTAGAACATGAACTAATTACCTGCATGTCCGAAGTCCATAGGGTGAGGTTGTCACGAAGAAGTTGCATGATCAAAGTGCTATCTTTGTATGATTCCTCGCCCAGAGTATCCAACTCAGCAATTGCCTCATCGAAAGCCTGAGAAGTACGATGGTAAGTGATTTGAACTGACTTATAGACTACAACTGAAGGAAAAAGATGGTGTCATTCCAGACTTGAGAACAGAAAATATATGGTTAGAGGTAGGGGTGAAAATTGAAGCCAAAGAAAAGAAAAATAAAGAACTGAGCAAATTGACCAAAACCAAAACAGCTCAGTTTCACACTACTTAGAATCCAAAATAGCTCAACCTGTTCAAATATGGTCCGTTGGTTGATTATGATTGATTCATTTTTACTTGGTTTTATACTTTGTTCCAGTCAAATTGATTGATTTCCAGGCATGGTCAGTTCAGTTTATAACAAAACAATAAAAATATAAGAATGGGTTGGCTGAAACATCAGCCAAAATAAACATCAGCCAAAATCTATACCAAAGCGACTGACTTGCACAATGTTACACCCAATTTTAGGTTGCAAATATTGAAAGAAATAAAAATTAGCTTCAGGACATGATGCAAGGGAGATGCAAAACAATCGTGAAACCTGTTTAGCAAGGCTGCAAGCCCGATCAGGGGAATTCAGAATCTCATAGTAGAACACTGAGAAGTTCAAAGCCAGCCCAAGTCGTATGGGGTGAGTAGGAGAAAGTTCAGTATTTGCAATATCCTGCAAACGTAAGAGTTGCACTCCATTAGAACAGTAACTTTTCTTTATTAGAGAGCTACTCGTAGCCCGAGTATGCATATGGTTAATGCAATCATGATTTTAATTTGAAGCTTAAACCTCACTGACAAGCAACTCGCATTAAATGCAAAGGAATCGCTACAAAAACAATTTGAAGTTCATATTTTCCCATAACTCTTCCCAAGATTTTCGATGCAGCGAATTTTAAGCATATTGAAATCACTTTCCCAGAAAAACTCGTGATTTTACGAGAGATGATTAAATTTGTACTGAAAAGAAAGTATCAAAAGAGAATAGGCTCAAGAAAAACGAAGGGGGACAAAAGAGGGAAGACTATGGAAGTCTACTTTGATGGATTTGTTTCTTCTCAAAACAGACAATATTATCTCATAAACGCAGGAAATTTGATCAAGTATGTAAAGATCAACGCAGTATTTTCTTAGTTGATTAAAATGTCTCCAAGGGAGAAAACTGCAAGTAAGACTGGGAGACCTAAAGGTAACTACTCCACGACATTCAAATAGCCCTTGGAAAGAATGAGAGAACGAGTATTAGATACCTAACAAACCGACTGATTATGATAGGTGCATCGTAAAACAGAGACGGAATCAAACCTGAGCAGATTTATAAGCAGTGAGTGTACTTTCGGCAGCTTCCTTCCGCTTGGCTCCGGTCTTGAATTCAGCCAGGTATCTATGATAATCGCCCTTCATTTTGAGATAAAACACCTTGGAGTCTCCGGACGCAGCGGAGGGAATAAGGCGCGAGTCAAGAAGATTAAGGATCCCATCGCAGATGTTAGACAGCTCAGTCTCGATCTTGGATCTGTAATCTCGGATGATCGAGACATGATCATCGTTCCCTCGGCTCTCCTCCTTCTGCTCAATGGAGGAAATAATCCTCCAGGAAGCTCTACGCGCTCCAATAACATTCTTGTAAGCAACAGAGAGAAGGTTCCGCTCCTCGACGGTAAGCTCCTCGTTGTCTACGGCGGCGGAGACCTTTTCCATAAACTCGACCATCTCCTCGTAGCGCTCGGCCTGCTCGGCAAGCTTAGCAAGGTAAACAAACTCCTCGCGAGGGGAAGAGGCGACCGCCATTCCAGAAACAAAGAGGAACGATTAGATCTTATGAGTTCAAGAGGGCGGAATCGAAATCGAGGGAGAAGGAACCGAAGGAGTTGGAGTATTTGGTGTTCGAGTTTTTGTCTTCCTTCTGCGAGAGAGAGAGAGTGGATCGATAATTGCGTTGAGGACGAAGATCTGAGAGAAGAGATGGATTAAATGTGAGCCGTTGGATTCAAGATGGACGGTGCAGAGATGTTCAAAACTGTGCGCCTCCTGTTTTTTGACAGCTTTTATTTTTATTTATTTTTATTTTTCCTTTTAGAAATCTTCGGTTTGACAGCCTGACATGTACTAATGCAGCTGGCACGCACGGGTTTTTCTCCCTCTTTTTTTTCTTTAATGTAATGAAAAAGTTGGCTCTTTTTCGTGAGATGTTATTTGGGCCGATGGGCCTAATATGGGCCTAAGTTCGGCCAGTCTTTGGCCCATCAACCTCTTCTGAGCCCATCCGTACAGCCCATTTTCAGTCCACTAAGACTTCTCGTGAATGGACCGTGGGATGATTTTTAAAATGATAAAAATGAAGACTTCGACACGTGCAAACTCCACAACCGAGGGAGGTTGGCGTTGAGATCCCAAGGATGGGTCTCACGTGCCACCACGTGACACCCTTTAATTTTTTATTAATATTCTCACAAACTTACAAATCATACACACACATTCCCTTCCTTTTCGTAATTCTCCCTACCCACTTAACAATTTTTTTATTATTATTATTATTTTTAAAAATTTTGAGGGAAAGTCCAAAAGAAAAAGTCCAAAGTGGACAATATCAGCTAGCAATGAGCTTAGACGGTTACAAGTGGTATAAGGGAAAGCCTAAAAATGACGATATTTGCTAGTATTACAAATGGTATCAGAGCCAAACAGGAAAAGCCTACCATGTCTGCTAGCAGTGATCTTAGACAGTTACAAATGAACAAAGCATTTTCTATAAAAGTGTGAAAACCTCTCCCTAACATATGCGAAAAAGCTCATATAGGACAATATTTGAAGGGAGCAGACATACATGGCAGACTCGAGAAGCCTTAGAATTCATCAAAAAGAAGCTCACACTTCAATTTCTATTAGAGAATTTACAAATCCACATAAGTTCCACGAGCATCGAGTCGATACCGAGTAGGACGGCGAACGAACAAAGAAAAAAAAGCAAACAGTTTCACAAACCCAAAAACATTATAGTTTCCATAGCTAAGGGGAGGGAGGCCAACCAAAGACTCCATTATCATCATCTATTCCTTCATAAAATCTCAACTCTAATCCCTCTAGCCTGCCTTCATCGTCCCACGGATCGTCGTAACTACAACCATCGTCGAAGTAATCAGCAGAAAGGTCCCATGCCAAGTCGTCTGATACGTACGAGTAGTCCGAGAATTCATCCCATTCGTTTCTCTCGTACACGTCCCTAACGAGAGGCCCCAACACCCTAAGTTTTGGGAACTTCTCTGCAACAAGCTTATCTTCCAGCCTTATATCCCAACACCCTCTCAAATCGAGAAACTCGAGGTCGGGGCAGCTCGACAGTATCGTCATTAAACTTTTAGTACTTAGAGTATGATAAGCCATTTCGAGGTGGTTGAGTTTCGGCATTGTGGCTGCAATAGCACGAGCTTCATCGTCCGGGGCAAGCAAACCCGCAGTATGCAGCGGATGCAAGTTCCTACACATTCCAACTAAAGCTTTGCAATTCTTTCCAATGAACTCTAAACCACAAGCACTGATTTCATCACAATAGCTTAGATCCAAAAATGTAACAGCACAGAGCCTTCCAGCAATTTGTTCCGCTACACCGTCGCTTATATTGCTCCGTGGCAGCCGCAACGTTCGAAGCGAACCAGCACTTGAAAAGACAATATAAAACAAAACATCATCACAATTAACACAAAATCCACAAATGTTAGGAATAACGACTCTCCACAGTGGTATGATATTGTCCACTTTAAGCATAAGCTCTCGTGGCTCAAAGCCATACCAATGGAGATGTATTCCTTATTTATAAACCCATGATCATTCCCTAAATTAGCCAATGTGAGACTCAAAGTACACCATAGAGCCTCCCCTGAGGTCTATGTAGCCCACGAACAGCCCCCCTAAATCGAGGCTCAACTCCTTTCTTTGGAGCTCTCGAACAAAGTACACCCTTTGTTCGACACATGAGTTACTTTTGACTACACCTTCGAAGCTAACAATTTCTTTGTTCAACACTTGAGGATTCTATTGACATGGCTAAATTAAGGGCATGGCTCTATACCATGTTAGGAATAACGACTCTCCACAATGGTATGATATTACCACTTTGAGCATAAGCTCTCGTGGCTTTGCTTTGGACTTCCCCGAAAGGCATCATACCAATGGAGATGTGTTCCTTATTTATAAACCCATGATCATTCCCTTAGCGAACTCGGACTCCCTCCCAACAATGCTCAACAGTTAACATATCAATTAAAATCCTTACTGATCAGCAATGGAGAAGAAAATGCGGGTGTTATGAAGACCAGAAACGCAGAGCTTACGAAGCGACCCGCCACTTCGATTAATCAGAATTTGAAGCATTCGATCGACGTCGTCGAGCTGCCTTCGACTACTCCATTCTTCAATGTCAAGCTCCTGCCAGCAGTAAGGTCCCATCACTGCTTTGGCCCATGATTTGCAGACCATGGGGATCACAGTGAGTTTCTCTTGGAGTGAAAGTTTACTAAAGATTAGCCCCAAAGCGTCCGGTATAAGCTCATCCCAGTGCCTGAAATCGCTTCCCTCAGCCATCTCTACTCCGCTTGAGATATCACATATCAAAAGTCAATTAATCAGTTCATTGATGCATAAGGCATCAAACAAACACATCAGAAACTTGAGAAATCGCCAAGGGGGAAAAGGGTATACTTAAGATCCAAATTAAACAGAAACCCACAAGATATTCAACAATCTAAAGCATAAATTTCCAGACCTAAAATCAATTCAACGCCATAAAATCAATACAAGAACAAGCATACATACAGATCATAACTGAAGAACAAACAAAACCCAGAAATCAGAGGACATCACTAAACGATTCAGAACACAAAACCCATAATTTAAATCTAAAAACGAAGCTACCCAAGTGGAGAAAAGAGAAGAAAGCTCACCTAACCAGAGCTTAATCGGCCAAACAGAAGGGGGAGAGAAGGGGGAGCTTTGTACCCACCTAACCAGAGCTTGAATGCAAGCAATAAGCAGCAAAATTTGAGGGGGGGGGGGAAGGGTAAAAACCCAATAATCGTATGAACGAGGGTTAAAAACGGATGCTCAAATGGCAAGACGCAAAGACGGGATAGAATGACACAACTAATATATTTAGTTTTTCCTTTTAAATAAAAAAAGATAACAATAACAAGAACAAAGTAACCGAGGTGCTTGAAATTTACTGGCTACTTTGCTTTTTCTCTTTTATTACTGAGGTGACTGAGGCAGTAAGTAACCCCTTAGTTACTGTATGAGAGAGAGGGAAGAAGTTTCAATTCCAACTAAGGGCACGTACAGGTGTCGGTGACAAGGATTGTAGAGGGAGGAGAACTTGTAAACTAATGAACTGCGTACCTCTCTCTTCTGTTCAACGCAGCTAATTATAATTCTATGATACAAAATAGTTAAAATTATTGAAAAGCGACATTAAATGTTATTAAATATTCTATTTTATTTTAAAAAATTAAAATATGTATTTTAAATTAAATAATATTATAAAAAATTTACCCTAAGATATGAATCTTAAAAGTTCGAAAGTTCGAACACAGACAACGACAAAACGCATGATCTTACTTTATGATAATAATAAATTAATAAGCGTCATTTACCAAAGATGGAAGGAGATTTATTGAGATATCAATCATTGAATTGAAACGGCATGAGATGATAAAGCTTCAGAGGAGAAAAGAGGTAAAAACTAAATGCAACCATATGAAAACGTACACCATGACAAACTTAAGTCCATCACTAGTAGATATTGTTTACTTTAGCCTGTTACATATCATCGGCTCACTGCTAGCAGATATTGTTCGCTTTGGCACGTTATACATTGCCTCACCCTCACGGTTTTAAAGCGTGTCTACTAGGGAGAAGCTTCTATACTATTTTCTTCAAAGGAACGTTTCGTTCCCCTCTCCAACCAATGTGAGATCTCACAATCTACCATCTCCTTGATGTGCCAGGAAGGACGTTGGGCACACCCAAGGAAGATGAAGATCTCACAATCTACCCTCTCCTTGATGTGCCATGAAGGACGTTGGACACACCCAAGGAAGATGAATTGTGAGATCACATATTAGTTGGAGAGAGAAACGAAACATTCCTTATAAGTGTGTAGAAACATCACCCTAATAGACACGCATTTTAAAAATCATGAGACTGATAGCGATACGTAACAAGCTAAAGTGAACTACCTACTGGCCGTGGGCTTAGGCTGAAATACAAAATTTCAAACATTGCACACAAGTAGTAGAGTGTAATTCCGTAGAGTGTAATTCCGTAATCACAGTGAATTATAGTACTAAGTAAACCCCAAACATTTCTTATAAGTGCATAGAAAGATCTTTCTAATAGACGCATTTTAAAACTCATGAAGCTGATAGTGATACGTATCAAGCTAAAGTAGACTATTTATTAGCCGTGGACTTAGACTATGGTACAAAATTTCAAGCATCCAAATGCACACAAAAAGTCGAGTATAATTCCGTAATCACGGGGACTTATAGTACTGAGTAAACCCCAAGGACGAGACACAAATCTATTCCATTATCTATCACATTCCCCACAACAGCCTCAACCACACCCCAATTTTCCTCCTTTGAAGGAGTGTTATAGACCCTTAACCATCCATTTGGTTCTCTTCTATTTGCTTTAATCTTAAAGGAAGAAAGAAAGAAAGAAAGAAAGAAAGAAAGAGGGGAAGCAGACAAGGCAGGTCCTTTTTGTTCAGCCCAGCGACGTGACATTTTATACGTGGTCTAGTAGAACAATAATGCTTCTTCTTCACTCCTCTCCTTGATTGGGCCTGACTTTGGAAGCAAAGCAGGGGAGGAAAAGAGCTTTTCTCCTTCTTAACAAGATGTTAAAAAGCTCATAATACTAAGAACCAAATCTCTAGATTCAAGCCCTTTGTGAGTTATAACCGAGCTCTTCTGTCTAGTTCCTGCAAAGGGAAGAAAAAGTGAAGGTAATGTTCAGTAAAGGAATCTTCTTGCGTAAAATGAGTGTGCGGAAACCAACCATGACAAGCACATTGATGATGCTGTAGCTTAGTTCCTAATATGGAGATGTCATGGGCATGCAACATCAAAAGGAAAGAGACAAGAGGAGCTTGGGGCTATGAATGATGTTTGGCTTTGGCGAACCCAAAGTCCAAATGTCATTTCATCATCATCATCATCATCAACAACAGTTCTCTTTAACACCCCTTTACGGTTGAAATTTGAACCTTTTTCTACTGACCAAAACAGAAGAGCCAAGTCTATGCCCAACCCATTTCCTAATATAGGAAATGGGGTAATATGAGAAGGAAAAGTAACAGATTATGAGTATATTGTTAAGATATCTATGGAACAACCCTAGCTAACTAGGTACTTGCACTCATGTCTGCAAGGTAGTAACGATTCTATTCTAACCAACAAGTTACAAAGTTCAATCGACTCTGAGAACCAGACCGATCAAAACTCGTTGCTACGAGAAAGTCGTGAGACTCTCAAAGTAAGTTTTCACATAGTAGAAATGTATAATCACATCTGCGGCACTTGATGAGAGACAAGTTACAAAGTTCAACTGACTCTAGGAGCCAGACTGATCAAAACTCGTCGCTACGAGAAAGTCATGAGACTCCCAAAGTAAGTTTTCACACATTAGAAACGTACAATCCTATCTACGACACATGATGACAGACAAATCTAGAAAAGGTAATACAATGCAGAGGCACAGTGGCCAATGCCAGTGAAATCAGAGAGTTACATAAGGTTCCTAAGCTATTCATTGAAGCTAAATCTGTTAGGAGCTTTAGCTTTAACCTCAATGGACAGCCTCAATTCACCCCATCCATAAAGAAGGGCGTTATTAAACATTAACCAATTCAAGTAATCCACCTTCATATTTAAGCATGAGTTAATGAGCAAAGCCATGAAGTTGAAGCAGAACACAAGTTCAATCCTATGAATACAAAGCCAACACGGCTCTTAATGCTCCAGCAAGTGAAGCATTACTATTCATAAACATAAACTTTCATTATTTCTGAAGAGAACAGTGCATAACTAGCAAGCTAGAGCGCGACGAGCTCGTTATTGATCCAAAGAAACAGATCTCATTTACTAACCAGCCTCTAAAAACAGCCAAAAACATGCCTATCGTTATAAACCAACATAACAAAAACTTCCTAAACCAAATTTTCTTTATACTAAAGAACATATGGAGAGCACAAACTTGCAACAAAAGTAGCCATTAACAAGTACACAGAAAAGAAACAGATACTATACACACCATTTGATGAGCCAACCAAAGAGAAAGTGCTGCATAATGGGAACTTTCTCCAATACTTCCACCTTGTACATCTTCAGCAACCCACTATTAACCTTGTTCCAAGTAGGCACCCCACTAATATCATCAAGCAATGGCGAATGCTCTGAAAATGGACCCTTCTTCACCTTCTTTATGAAGGAAATACACGAGAAGTAAAGATACTCGTTTGAAAAACTGTCTAGTATATCCTGACTGTGAATGGATTTAGGTTTCAGATACTTATGATCTATCAACTGTGATGATCCGAAAACGAACGACAAGAAATGGTAGTCATCAAGGCCCCAAACACCATGGGAACCCGCAGGCTCCAAACAGTACACCAACTGCAATTTCCTCATTAACTCGAGGTACTTCACGAAAACCCTAACGACAACAGCAGGGTAATCCTCCTCTTTGATTATCCCCAATTTCGCCAAGCAATACAGCCAGGCTGCGAATTGTGTCTCGTGCCCAGTACCATAGTCGATTCGCGTCGAATTCCCGAAGCCATCAGTGAAATAAGGTACAAGTTCCACAGTGGCTGAATGAAGATCCTCGGGGAGAAATCGAAGCATAAGAGAATCGCTGTTCTCCACCATTCGCGCATGCCATGTCCGATAAGAAAGGTTTCCATATCGAGACGCCATACGCGCCGGTGGTATATCGTCGATCCACTGAATCAGAGTATCAAGAATCGAGACGATGGAATTAACGGTATCAGATGCGTAACACGGATCTGAAATTTTCCGGCCTCGAGTGGATTCAGACAGAGCGACGATAAAACCAATAAAATTTCTTCCGGAATCGGAATCGTGGAAGTGGCGGAGATCATCGGGAGAACGGATTCTTTTGGAAGGAACTTGGAAATGGTAAGGGGGAGAGACGACAGAGACTCTTTGGGGCTGAGGGACCGGAGAAAGAATCATGGACTGGCTAGGACGAATATCGACCGGAATACTGGCCGCCGGAGTAGGACGATGAGTCGGAGCGCGGAAATTGGGCGAAGGGATTGGGAATTCAGGGGATTTCGAGTCTTCAGGTTGCATTTTTTCGATCGGCGTCGGAGAACGGTGGAAAATTGGAGTTTTTTTTAAAAAAAAAGCGAATTAATTTCACTGTTTTGGGCCGGGACGAGGCCCAATAATTATTCGCCTCGCGAGAACGGCCCATGAACTTTTAAGGCCCATTGGATAACGCAACTATATTTTATTTATTACTTCCAATATACCATAAAATGGGAGAAGGCATGCTTCAATCTCTTTTAGGTCTCGTAGGTCACGTAGGACGTTGTCCGGGCCCAGAACCATAGTTACTTGTTATTTCTATTTGTTTTATCTTTTAAGGTCGAGCCAAATGATGATCTCCCCTAAGTCTCGTAGGACGTTGTTCAGGCACAGAATCATAGTTACTTATTGTTTCTAATTGTTCTATTTTTTAAAACCGAGTTAGATAATTTTTGTCGGTTGGTAGTGAGAAGACTCTTAATGTCTGAATACCCGAGAAAAGGACCATTTATTTGGGAGAGTAAAGTATTATTTATTTATTTATTTATTATTAATTTTTTTAAAAATAAAGAGAGAGAGGAAAACGACAAATATAGTCGACAATTTTGAGGAAAAAAGCATTTGAGTTTCGATCCCACACGCATGCTATGAAATTCAAATTCAAACACGACGCCTTCCATAATCCTTCCAATCCAATTCAACGACGTCGTTTTTTTATAAATATCATTTATATTTTCTCCAAAACTGTATATTTAATTAATTAATTTTTATGATTTTTGTTTTAGTTCTTATATATTGCTTATTCCACATATTATATTACTTAAATTAAATTAAAATTTTCTCGATATGAAGAACGATATTAGAGATTTTGAAATAATTAATTTTTTTTTTCATTTTTAAAATTACATTATAATCGATTAAATATTTGATTTTACTATTTTAATTTTAATTTTAATTTTTGCGCTGTCAAAGTTGATTTTAAATAATTCAAAATATATTTAAAAAATAATAATAATAATCAGCCCTCTCCCGTTTTCAACGGCGTTAGTTTGCCAGGTTGAATAAACGAAATATATATTATAATAACCGGCGTGTTTCTTAATAACTGAGTCACCGTCACAATACCCAATAAAAACCGGGCACGTGAAAGACACGCGCCAAAATTCAACAAAATAAAAATAAAATTTTATTCAATTTAAATGAATCAGTCAACGCCTTGACCAGGCCATTTGAATTTGGATAAAACGACAGATGTCCCTATAAGATATTATTTATAAATTTAACATTTATAAATATGAATATGATCATTTTTTAAATAAATAATTTATTACATTATTGAGTTAGAAATTTATAATATTAAATTATGCAAAAAAAAAAAAACTAAAATAATAATAAATTATTTCCCTTTTGAGTATTTGAAAAGACAATCCCAATAAAACTTATTATATTGAAGTCGGTACATCCTGAAGTCATTGCTTATGAACTCAATTTATAATTAATTATTTAACTAAAATCCTTAAATATCCATATTTTCTATAAATTTAAAAAAAATGTCGTGGCGTTATGTCTTCAAATAATAAATATTAAATTAAAGCTTAATTTATGGCAAAGTTTAAACCATATTGTAAGTAATAATTAAATGATGGGTGAAGCATTAATTAATTAATGTGCCTAAGTGGATTCATTAATTGCTTATTAATTCAACATAATAAAGTCAACATTTATATCTACCCATTATGGCTTTATCTCCCATCCATATAATCTTTACTATAGAATGTTCGGCAAATAATTCAAATTAATAAGTATTAATTTCACTTAAACTATAGTTACTAACCATATGAATTTAAATATAATCTAATTAATTGTTTTTTTTATAATTAAATCAGGTATTTTAAGATAGCGATTTAATTTTTATTTATTCACAAAATTATTCGAATTTTAAAATTATATAAAAATGTTTTTTTTTTTAATATGGACTATAATATATTTTTATGAATTTTAATATATAGCAAGAAAAAACACCACTTTCCAAAACACGTGGATTTTATGATAAATAGTTATCATAAAAAATATATTTTAGTAAGTTATTTAAAACCAGTTAGAAAGTTTTTCGTAAGCACTCTATTTCAGTATTATAATTTTATATTTAAATTTTATTGGATCATCCAATAACTAGGCGACACGTGGTCACAGTCTTGTTTAAATAAATTTTAAATTTGTGTTATTATATTGGTGTCATTCATATCTCATAAAGGTTGCTTAATTTTAGTTTTTGTTTTTGTTTTATATGGTTTGGTAATTAAATACCAAATATTCTTATGCTACTTAGGTCCGGGAAAACTGTGAACGATGGGTTAGTTAAAAGATGGTTATCAGTTAAACGGTGTATGGTGCCGTGACATTTTCATGATAATAATTAGGGCAGAGAAAGTACCTTGAGAAATTGTATGAATATCACACGCTACAATGCTCGAGACCTCAGGTAACCTATGTTGTACTCTTAGGAAAATCTCAAACAACTTTATGGAAAAGGATGCTTGTACCTAAAATTTTTAACTGTGTACTCATATACAAAATTTTAAATGGGTTTGTGGTTTATCTCTCGTACAACGAACCGAACCGGATGGTCTCGTCCAATAATTTCTCGGCCGATCTCTGTCCACCTAACCTCCACAAATAAAGTTGTGTCCATACACAAAAGAAGGGACTCCGAGTTTATAGCTATCAATTTCTCTGTTGAGCCATAAATATTGACCAAAATTCAACTAGGCCAAAGTCAGCCCATAAGCTCTATAAAAGCACTTGAAAGTCTCCCATTTATCCACACCGCTCAAAAAAGCTCTCCCAATGGGTACCATTTCCAACTCCGACAAGCCCCATGCCGTGTGCATACCATATCCAGCACAAGGCCATATCACGCCCATGTTGAAGCTAGCCAAGCTTCTCCATTACCATGGCTTCCATATCACCTTCGTCAACACCGATTTCAACCACCGTCGTCTCCTTAAGTCTCGAGGCCCTGCAGCGCTCGATGGGCTTTCGTCGTTTCGATTCGAGTCGATCCCTGACGGTCTACCTCCGACGGATGTCGATGCTACTCAGGATATTCCATCGTTGTGTCAATCCACACGGCGGCTGTGTTTGCAGCCGTTTAAGGAATTGCTGCATAAGGTTAATTCTACTCCTGATGTTCCGCCGGTGAGTTGTATTGTGTCGGATGGCGTTATGAGCTTCACGATTGATGCGGCGGAGGAGCTTGGAGTTCCGGAAATTCTGTTTTGGACTACTAGTGCTTGTGGGTTCTTGGCTTACTTGTACTATCGACAACTTGTTGACCGTGGCTATACTCCGTTGAAAGGTTTGACTTTAATTATTCAACGCTCTCGCCTTAATCTTTTAATTAAATAATAATAATTTGATGAATTGAAAAATAATAAATTCAATTTCTAAAAATAAAAAAATAAAGCGATTTCAATTCTTATCCTCTTAGAATTTTTTATTTATTTTTAATAGAAAATTTTCATTTTTTTTTAATATAATTTTCATTAAAATTATAAAAATGGTAATAATCCTAATAAGTTTTATTTAAAAAATATAATATAATCTCACCTTTCTATTTTAAAAAAATATATTTATTTACTAAATAAATAAATAATTTTTTAGTCTTAGATTCAACTGAGACAGGCAGGATCTCTAAGTTCTAAGCTTACAGCTAGTTGATATTGTCTTTTTTGGGTTTTTCATTTTGTACTTCACCTCAGCGTTTTGAAAACGGTTCGTAAGTAAGAAGTTCTACACCCTTATAAAAATGTTTTATTCTCGTCTACAACCAATGTGCGGTATGGTCTGACAATTCACTCCAATCGGGGCTCAGTGTCCTCTATAATCGGGGACCAACGTTCTCACTAGCACACTGCCTGATATCTGGCTCTGAATCTCTGATACTATTTGTAACAGCTTAAACCCACAAGATATTGTCTGCTTTTGCCTGTTACCTATTATCATTAGTCTTACGATTTTAAAACTCTATTATTGTTACTTATTATCCTTAGTCTTATGATTTTAAAACTCTATTATTAGGGACCCTTATAAAGACTTTCGTTTCCTCTGTAACGGATGTGAGATCTTGTCATTGAAGATTTAGACAGAGTCAGGGACAAAAATATATTCTCGTCCCTATCCTAGCTTATTTAGCTACCGAGGAAAAATTCCTTTCCATTCCATCCTTATTTCTCCGTTTAAAATGGGAATTCACCGAAATTCTCATCTCCATAGATTAAACGAGAATTTCTAGTTATCGTAGCTCAAAAACGAGTCGAGATTTGAACTCGTTTGTGTTTGGTGCAGATGAAAAGGATTTAAGCAACGGATATTTGGAGACGCAAATAGATTGGATTCCAGGAATGGAAGGCATTCGTTTGAAGGACATGCCAAGTTTCGTAAGAACAACGGACCCAGAAGATGGAATGGTTGATTTCTTATTATCTGAAACAAAAAGAGCTGAAAGAGCTTCCGCCATTGTTTTGAACACAATGGCTTCACTGGAACAACCAGCTTTGAACGCCATCTCCTCTCTCATGCCGCCCGTCTTCTCCATCGGCCCTCTTCAGCTGCTCTTGCAACACCTGGTTCCTGATTCTCGCTCCGATTTGATGGCCCTTGGCTCCAACTTGTGGAAGGAGGACCGAGCCTGCCTTGAATGGCTCGATCAGAAGTCGCCCAACTCGGTCGTTTACGTCAATTTTGGTACCATCTCTTAACCGATTCAATTTAAGGTTTCTATTATTCTGTTACAAATTACGAACTTCCACAATGGTATGATATTGTCCATTATAGGCTTTGTTTTTTTGTTTCTCCAAAAGACCTCTCCCAACAATCCTTCCTCGAGGCTTAGGAACCCTTGAACAGTCTCCCTTTAATTAAGACTCGACTCTTTTTTTCGAATGCTCGAACAAATTACACAATTTGTTTCAAAGACACTATAGAGCCTCCTCTGAGATCTATGGAACCCTCGAATAGTTTTGACTTAATTGAGGCTCTTTCTCTGGAGTCCTCGAACAAAGTACACCCTGTTGGATGATGAAAGTCCTACGTGAACTAATTTAGGAAATGATCATAGGTTTATAGTCAAAGAATACCATTTTCATTGTTACGAGGCCTTTTGGGAAAGCCCAAAGCAAAGCTATAAGAGCTTATGTTCAAAGTAGACAATATCAACTATTGTAGAGAGTCGTGTTCATCTAACACACCCATTGTTCGACATTTGAGGATTGAGCATGACTCTCGTAGCATGTTAGAAATCACGAACCATTTACGATAGCAGATACTCATAGATCTGCGAATGTGAGACTCTCTCCCAACAACCTTAAGTGACATAATTTGTTTATATTGGGAACAGGCAGCATCACGGTGATGACGGAAGATCAGCTGAAAGAATTCGCTTGGGGGCTGGCAAACAGCGAGCAAATGTTTTTATGGATCATTAGGCCGGATCTAGTGGCGGGAGAGACGGCGGTGCTACCACCGGAGTTCGTGGAGGCGACTAAGGAAAGAGGGATGTTGACGAACTGGTGTCCACAAGAGGAGGTTCTAAACCACCCGGCAGTCGGCGGGTTTCTAACGCACAGTGGATGGAATTCGACGTTGGAAAGCATAGTGAGCGGAGTTCCGATGCTTTGTTGGCCGTTCTTCGCCGAGCAGCAAACCAATTGCAGGTATTGCTGCACGGAGTGGGGAATTGGAATGGAGATTGACACCAATGTTAAACGAGAAGATATTCAAGAGCAAGTGAAGGAGTTGATGGAGGGACATGGAGGGAAAGAAATGAGGAAGAGAGCTGGGGAATGGAAGAAACTCGTGGCGGAGGCGGCGGCGCCCGACACCGGTTCGTCTTTCCGGAATCTCAATAATTTGATCCGTGAAGTGCTTCTTCAATCTCCTTGATCCAAATATGAGTACATAACGACCAATATCAGCTAGAGATGTTCATTTGATCACTCGAGGATCAATGAATACCAATAAACTAGGGAAACATCCTATAGATATTTCTCCAATAGTCGGACGAGATTTAAGATTATATTCCTCGTCTACCCTTACCTCAAACCAACCCTCCCGGTCCTGTTGTTTATTTATAGTCATCTTGTCATTTCGAGATTATAATAATCAATTGATTTAAATTTATATTTCTGGTTCTCGTTCTACTTTTACAAACTTTAATATTTATTACATACTACCAAACTAATCACAAATAAAAATTTAAAAACATCCTAAGAGTAACATTAACACAAGTTATTATTGTTAAAAAAAATTATAAAAAACTGTCTATTGACACTTCATATATTATTTATTAATTTTTTTAACATATTTTAAGAGCGACAACCGTATTTTTTTTTTTTCAAAAAATTAAAAGTAACCATAAATTTTTTTTAAAATTTTAAGGACAATTTATTTATTTATTTTTATTCTTTTTCATATTTGTTTTTAATTAAAAATAGTTGGGCTTGGGCCATAAGGGAAAACGTCCCAACATGGGCCGCTCATGCATTGATAAAGTATATTGACGCTTTTACCCCTCATTATGCATTCTCCATCCATAGTTTCTCCAACAGCTTGTAACTCACTCTTGATATATTATATCAATATATGCCATTAATAATTTTCGTATAAAATTAAAGACATTTTATTATATTTTTTAATTAAATAAAAAAATTACGTATTTAATTAATTTTCGATACTCTATTAAAATTTCTGAATTATTTAATTAATTTTAGCATATATTTTCGACTAAAAAATCAAAGGTTCAAATCTTCAGTCTGATACGTTAAATTATAACAAAAATTAAAATCTTAACTCGAGTATAATTAAGCCGATGAAAAAATCCATCAAAATTAATATGGAATAAATAATAATAATTATAAAAAAAAAAGTGGAAAATGGGTGAAAAAGACGGTCAAATCGATCAAGTAGTCAACTTTATACAATTTTCTATCTCCACCTTTTTTTTTGGGTTTTTTTTTTTTTGGCATGAGAAATTGAACCAATAATTCGGTTCGGTTCGATTTGGTTTGGTTTGGTTTTTGTGAATTCGTTCTCTCAGGTGGTTGAAGTTTCAGAGGTAACAGCTTCAGCTTCAGCTTCTGGAGGAGTTTGCTGAGATGTCTGTGAATCTGAAACCCATCGTTAATACAAATTAATATTAACGTAATTTAATTATTGTAATTTATTAACGATAAAACTCGAACAACTTGAACTACTCAACTAAAATTATAAAAATTGAGGGTTAGGTAACGTTTTTGTAGGTTTAGTTCGTGGGTCGAAATTTTTTTTGGTCAGATCAACCCGACCAACTAAAATAGAAAGTTGGGTGTTTTTGATTGGGTTGTGAACTATGTCAGGTTGAGACCAGCTGACCAACCAATCTCAAATATCGGGTTAGTCGGAAAAATTCCAACTATAAACCCGTATACGCTTCTAGATGAGATTCTTAAATTTTTTTACAACCCAACGAGACCCAAAAAGAAAACGGTTGGAAGCTTGGAATTTGGAAGTGGTCCATTTTGAAAGACAACTGGACACAGCTACCGAAATGGAAATCAATAATAAATTTTTATTTTTACCGAACCTTACTGTAATAGCTATATCTCGTCGTTAGTTGATATTGTTGATTTTGGCTTGAATGTATAGTCGTCAACTGATAGCGGATCTCACAATCCACCTTCTTAGGGGCCAACGTTCAGTGTCTAACCCTAATACCATTTGTAACCGTTCAAGCCTACCATTAGCAAATATCGTCCGTTTTGACTCGTTACATATCACCGTCAGTCTCACGGTTTTTAAAACACATCTATTAGAGAGAGTGTTTCAGCGAAATCTTGCACTTACATTCATGACATAGATCTCGTGTAAGTTTATCATCAGCCAATTCGAACATTGGCTAAGAGGGGTCGTGTCGGGTGACTTCTAAGAATCATCTAAATACAAAACTATCAATCACATCGAAACGGGATACCTGGAGAAAGGGGTTGATAATAGTAATAGGTTGGAAACTGAACCACACATGGGGAATGCAGTAGCTGTCTATATAATGAAATGCTACTCTGTCATCAATTTCCTTTCAACAATTGCATTGGCCCAGACAGCTCACTCACATGGCTTTAGCTCTTTACCCACATGGCCCCCATTTTTATTTATTTATTTATTTATTTTACCTTATATTAATAATAATAAATAATAATCTATTTATCTGTTTGTCTGTTCCTGTCAGATGTCTTTTTTATTGTTCATATATAATTCCAAAAATTATAAAAAGAGGTAGAAATTCGTACCTGTGGAGGCAAAACGGTGTCGTATCAGAGGAGGAGGAGGATAGCTGAACGAGCCTTCAAACTGAGCGGCGGCGGCGGCGGCGGCGGGAGGAGGATAGTACACATAAGGAGGAACCGCTACACGGGGCTGATGCGACTGTGAAGGACTGGGAAATGCTCCTCTGGGGGATTGTAATGAATAGCCATAGAAATATGGGTTGTACACTGGTTGCTAAAATTCAATGCTTTTTATAAGTTAGTTAGGGTTTATGGTGACTTTTGATGCGCATGCACGCCAAGTGTTTGAGTAAATGCCGCAATGAAAAATAATGCATAATTTTAAGAGAAATGGAGGCTGGCTCACTTGGTGGTGCTGGTAGTGCTGGTGGTGGTAGCCATAATCAGTAGTGTATGTTGGGTATCTGCAAAGCCAAGAAAAAGAACCAAGTGGGTTGGGATGGGAATTAATTGCTTAGTGGAAAATATTGTTGCACTATTTCTATTCTTTTTATGAAGAACCTTAGCTCAAATGGGACTCAGTTTTGTTTTTGGGACAGTTGTAAACACATTGATTGGTGTTACAGTTGTATTGGTTTTGGGTTTGTCTATTGGTCGGTGGGGCGGAGTTCGCTGGCTCCACTATAACGGCCTAAACCCACCGCTACCAGATGTTTTAATACCCTTTAAAAAGGTTTTTAAAACACGTCGCCTAGTAACAGATTTGTTTCGTTGTGGGATCTCACAGACATGGTTTTGACCCATTGTGACTGTCCTTTCTTTCTTTGCAAATGAAACGGCTGATCAATCTAGACCCACGTAGAAAATCGAGCGATACATAACTTATAATTGAGTGAGCGTTTTTGTTTAAAGTGAACAATATCATACTATTATACAGATATGTGGAGGTTGACACTTTAGACAAGTAAACAGTGGGTCCATATGTTTCCGTTCATACCCAATTTCTAAACCCGTTTAATCTTTTGTTTAACGGTTCAATAATCGCCTATTTGATTTAGTTTAATCCTTGATTTCAATTTAACCTTCATGATTTCTACCCAACTTTCTAATTCGATAATAACTTGACTGACCCGTATGGTGAATAAACGACAGGGGGCGGCGGCGGAGGAAGCGGTGGCTGGTTTAACGGCGGCGGGACTCCACTATAAGATGGTGCTGCCTGCATTGTACTTCCTTGATAGGGGTTTACGCCACCCTGCCCTCGTCCTGAATACCAAAACAAAAATTTGAATAAACAACCATCGTGGTAAAAGTGATAGAGATAAACTATAATACCGACCTCGTGGAGGCGAAGGCCGAGGCCGACCCATTGCAGCAATGTTACAATTAGCTCGTCTCCCATCGATCATTGGGTTTGGATTAGCACAAGCCCTTCTCGCAGATTCAGCGTCTCGAAACGTGACCTGAATAATGATATGAATCACCACGAAACTCAAAAACTTAAATAACTACGAGGCTAACTTACAAAGCCGTATCCTTTGGATTTGGAGGTGTTCTTATCGGTGATAATCACAGCTTCAAGAATGTCGCCGAATTGCTCAAAATATCTCCTCATTTCGTCGGTGGGCGTCTCCCAAGCTAGCCCACCGACGAACACTTTAGTGAAAGTGGTATCTCCGAATTGGGATCGGTAATGTGGGTACGCCATGGTCGATAACACGAAGCTTCTTCTGCATGAAATATAGATATAGATATAGATATAGATATAGATATATATGTATCGAGAGGCTCTAAAAAGCTCTCGGGTTTGAATACGTTCTTCGACCGAGCTGCATTTTTGGGGTTGGAGTGGATGAAGAAGAAGAAAGTAGCAAGAAAAATGATGCCACTGGCAGGGGGTTGAAGCCGTTGGTGATGGCTGTTATAATTTTGATAGGTTGAGAGAAAGGAGAGAGAAAATCCGACAGGTGCAAACTCTAATTTGCTGGATGGGGAGGTGGAAGAAGTGGGTTGGTGGGTGATGTAATAGAAGATGACAGGTGAGTGAGACAATTGCTTCTCTGTCTTACCATTAAAATCCCCCATAAAAAAAAGTTGGATTTTTATTATTTTAATTTTTTTAATTTACCCTAACTTTCCGGTACTTTCCTAGACAGGAGATCAAAATATTCGTTATAAGCGTGTGTAAACTTCTTCCGAATAAACGAGTTTCAAAACTGTGAGACTCATAACAATATGAAACAAACTAAATTATACAATATCGGTCAACAATGTACTTGAAGTATTACCGTTTCTAACCTAATACGAGCCTTCTTGAAAGGGTACTGGACTTGTGATTGGGTACGAACTTACAGGGTTGGTAAGGAAACTCTAGCACGTGCTCTCTCATAAAAAGCATAGAAACATCCTTCCACAGAGCTAAAAAAAGAATCGCTCCTCAACGAGCGTATGTAATAAAATCTCGTCTCGAGTCTTGCTCCTACCATTGGTTAGAACTCCCTCGTAATTTAGGGTTTGAAGTGTCTCAAATCGAGTACTACATTAGTGCAAGATCTTATTGCAAATATTACTAACCAGAGTCGAACGTTAAGGCAATGGAATTCTTTCGAAATCAGATATTAACAGTTAAATTTAATTATACAGATAACAATAACATTAAAACTGTAACTTTTAAAAGTTAGAATTATATTTTTTTAAATAAAGATTTTTATGTTAAATTAATGATTATTTTTATTAATTTAATTTTATAAATATTTTTTTAGTTTGGTTTGGTAAGATAGATAGAAGCTTTGTGAAGAAGGGTCATAATCGGAGGTTGGGGACAGCGTGAGAGACGAGGAAACAGCTAGCTCCATAATAATATTATATTATATTATATCCAGAGAATTAAATTATAGTAAAAAATAAATAAAATAACAAAGCAAAGGTGTTTGGAACATATATGTTCGTGAACTGGCAAATTTACACGTGGCATTCTCAGAAAAAAATGAGCTGGATTTCCATCAAACACAACATTAAAAAAAAAAAATCAAAGTATAGTTTTAAATTCAGTGATTTTTTGTTTATTTTTTAATTAAAAAAAAATTACACTTATAAATACAACTTTTCAATATTAATTAATTTATTTTAAAGTTTAAAATTTTAAAAATGTTCGTATTTGCGTGACATCAAACGGTAAAACAAACAGTCGAAACATTAACCTTCTTTGTTCTTTAGAATTTAATTAAAAAATTGAATAATACGATCGAAATTAAAAATTAATATTGTAATATTTATTTAAATTTGATGAAATTAAAAATGTTTTGGTTTGGAAATTAGTGAATGGCTTTAGGATATGATAATGATTGCTCGAAGATGCATAACATGCGTCCAGTGATAAATTATTTAAACTTTCATTGTTTATTATATGGTTATATCTTATATGGAAAGATATCACTTTTTTATAAAGTGATTTGTTAAATATATTTCCTTCGTAAATTATTCGGTTGTTCGATCTTTATAGCTATCATGTGAGATCCCACATCGGTTGAAAAAATTTCTTATAAGGGCGTGGAGACCTTTTCATAGCAGACGTGTTTTAAAATCGTGAGACTCGTCGACGATACATAATGAGCTAAAGCGAACAATATCTACTAGCGGTGAGCTTGAGCTGTTACAAATGATATGAGAGTCAGACATAGGATAGTGTGCTAACGAGGATGCTGAGACCCATGGGAGGTGGAGTGTAGATCCCAAATCCTTTAAAGGGTGTGAAAACCTCTCCCTAGCATGCACGTTTTTAAACTGCGAGACTCAATGACGATACGTAACGGGTCAAAACGGACAATATCTACTGGCGGTAGGCTTGAGCGGTTACGTATCGGGTTTGGTTGAACTTAAAAGATGGACATTAGGGCCCAATAAGAGTTTTCTAGCGGTAGTCCATTTCACGGTCATGAGCCGGCCCATTAGGGCCCAATAAGATTCATCTGTTTTGAGCTTGGGCCCATTCGACAGCCCAAACAATTCCCGGACTCGATTCATTTACAACGAGAATAGTCACGAACTCAATATGAACCGATCCATTGGGCCTTTCATTAAATCCGTGGGCCTAGTTTTGGGCTCAGACACGGTCAATATTCACCGCCGACATCCAAGGCAGTAATTTCAGAAGAATGTCGGATTTAAAACAGTATTGTTTTTACCCCATTTGATCTTGGAAGTAAAAAGGTAAAAAAAATATTGGTTTACGGTGAAGTGATTTCATAAATGTGGTAGGTTGAAGCATTGAATGCTTTTTATAGTCACAATTCAGAAGGCTCTCTTCTAAGTTTGTCAATAAATGCGGCGATGTGGGACATTTCCAACCCTCATTTACGCCTTAATTTCTCATTTTGTTGTGTACTTCCATGTTTCTTTCAGCTCATTTATTTAGAAAAAAATAAACCGGATTAAACCGAACCGAACCAAATCAAACTCTACATTATCGAGAAAAAAATAAATACTCTCGTCTTAGCTTAACACGTCTTCCTGTAATTTCACGGCTCTCTTCACTAAAAGAGACTCCATCCTAATTTTTTTCATTTGTTTGACGGTTTAAATTACGCTCCGTCTTTTATAGATTTCAGTCTTAATCAAAATAGATCAAAGGTGCGTTGGAACGGTCGATGAACGCTTAATCGTATTTGTACTGTTATGTCTTGAAAAGACGCTTTTATATACAAAATTCCATCACATCCAAATGGGATGGCTTGTTTGTGGGGCTCTAGAGGCACAAAGGGCAAAGGCTATAATTGGCCATTATAAACACTACAACATTTGAAAGTGAGTGTTGATTGTAACCTTGTATGCTTTGCAGCTGCCTTGTCTTGTATCATGTCGTGGTCTCTCCAATATAATGGTAGTTGCGACTGTTTTTTTTTCGGAGTTAACTGAATCAAATATTTGACTTTTTTGTTGAATCTATATGTCTAAACTTTCTCTACTCGTAAATTAGACCGTTACAATCCTATCTTAAAAATTTTCATTTGATCAATTACAAAATTTTTACCATTAAGCCTTTCATTGTAAATTGCACAAACCACATATATAAAACTATTACGACGGTTACCGTAAAAAAACTCTCGAACTGCTGCAATTTTACCCATTTTATTATTATATACAAATTTAAAATTATAAATTTTGTAATAAAAAAATATATATATAATTTTGATTTTTGAAACGAAAATTACAGGAGATTACAGATTAATTTTAATGATTTTGTAAATTTAGAGAGGTAATCGATCCAATTGAAAGTTCTATGATTTATTATTTATTTTTAAATTTATATAAATAATATATTTATTTATTTATTGCTCTTACTTTTGAACTACCACAATGCATTAACTAAAAATGTCATATATTGTCGCAATCAATCTAGCTCATCTGCATAAACCTTTTTAGCCAATTTGCTGTCCTTTTTATTATTATTATTTTTAATAACAAAAATATATTTGGTTTTATATTATATTTATGATATAAAACCCAATATATTTATAATTGTTGACGATTAACAAATAAAAATCCCACAAAATTGGTTTTTTTTTTAAAATTTATTTTTTTATTTAATTGATAGACAAACAAACAAACAAAATTATTGGGAGGTTGAGGAAAATAATTTAATTGAAGCAACACAACACATGGGGCATTTTGGTACTTATTTAAATGAATGAATGAATTAATTAATTAATTTTATTTTTTAGTGTACTATTCAATAAATTCTCATCCCATTTTTGTGCAATAGGTTGGGCTTTCTCTTCAAAGAAATCCACTTTTTGCCTCTCATTATTATACCTATCCCTTTTTGCCCTCACAAAAAAATTAATTTTAAATCTAATTAATATTACAAATATATCTAATAATTCTTAATATCTTTAATTGGTTATAAAAAATTATAATTTTTTTAATACATTTTATAGACAAAAAAATTGGGTTTAATTAAAATATTTTTCAAATTAAAATAAAACCCATATTTATGCTTTTACCTATTAATTTCAAAAATTAAATTCATGCGGACAGCCGACCACGACGGCTGCTTTGGCCAATTATAGGCGGCATTAACTCTGTAAACGACACCGTTTGTGTTTCCTCATCATGTATGTCGGAAAAATTAAAAAAAAAAAAAAAAATTAAATCCACTTATTTGGTTGACTAATACGACGTCGCTTGATCTAGCACATGGAGTTTAACAAAAAGGAACAAAGGAAACAATGCTGTAAAGTCAAATCAGAAATCAACACTCCACGTGGTATAATTATTTAAACATTTTCCTATGCTTAAAATTAATAATCTTTAAAGCTTTCAATAAAAATATATTTATGTTTAGTAGAGTGACAAATTAAAAAAAATAAAAAGATTATATATATATATATATATATATTATCAAAATTAATTTATTAAATACATTAAGAAAAATACAAAATTAAAAATTTAAAGATTAAACTAGTAATTTGAGTTCATTTTTAATATGGATTTAATTTTTTTTTTTAATTTCGAACTTTGTAATTATGGATAAACTTTTAAAAATTATTTTTTTTTAACAAGCATACTTAAATTTATTAAAACTAAAATAAATATAAAAATTAAAATGATATTTTTTAAGATCATAAACTAAAATACATTAATATTTTTTATAAGGGAATTAGGTGAATTTAGGTTTAAATAATTCCAATAAAAAAATGGGAATTTTAAATGGAAAGTAATAATAATAGTTAATTAATGATTAAGCACATTAAAAGTGGTTTTAGGCAATAATGGTGTGTGCTTAAAGATGTGGACAACAAAATTATGAATAATTATTTTCATAAATACCAAAATTATAAAATTATTAGTCAAAGGTCAATTTCTCCGCCTCCCACCCTTTAATTCAATTATAAATGTCAATTTTTTTTATTTATTTATAGAAAATATAAATTTGGAATTTATATATTCCATAAGAATAAATAAATAAATTTTAAAGAGGCATTATTTAAAGCAGAATCGGATCCCGCGTTTCGTCCACCAAAGCACAAACTGCCACCTCACTCTCATTCATAATTTCGAACAAACAAGAATAAAAAAAATAGAAAAAAGAAAACTCCTTCCACGTCGGTGCACAGCCAGCACCGGGACCCTATTATCCGGCTTTGCCACGTCACCCCACCGACACCTCATACGCGGCTCTACTGGGTCCCACTTCCTTCCATTTTCACACACAAACCCGTTATTTCAACTCTCAATAAAAATTAAAATAAAATAAAAAACCATTTAATAAAAAGCGAAAAATAAAATAAAATAAAATAAACAAATGTATTCGTGGAATAAACTTTATATCTATTTTATTTCTCATATTTTAAAATTACAATGTCTAATATATTTATGATAAATTAAAATTTTAATTAATTAAGGTTAGTTTATGGAATAAACTTTTAATTTAACACTAATTTTAATAAAAAATAAATTAAACGAGGTAGGGAGATTAGGCAACGTTAACTATATTCAATATTTGCCATTAATAGCCGCCTCGGTATTGAAAAAAAATTGATGCTAGATCTCCTTTGCTATTTTAAAATTAATTACCAATTATAATACTCTGAAATAAAGTAGTCTATTTTTTATACTAATTTTATACAATTAATTTTTTTAAAAAATATATTAATAACCTTTTTCGTTCACTTTCAATTAAAAAAAAACCCATTACTTTATTTTACTATTTACTAATAAATAAATAATTAACATTATTAACTTTATAATTAGTTAAATAAAATGTTATTAAGTTAAAAAATATTGGAGTCTTAAAAAAAAAAAAAAAAAATCTCCCACCAACTCCGGGAG
This sequence comes from Cucurbita moschata, assembly GCF_002738365.1. Lineage (NCBI taxonomy): Eukaryota > Viridiplantae > Streptophyta > Magnoliopsida > Cucurbitales > Cucurbitaceae > Cucurbita > Cucurbita moschata. Next base: position 4,384,862 of record NW_019268521.1, read on the forward strand.
ACGGGTCAAAGTTTTTGGATCTCGGGCTGACCGGAAACCCATTTTTTGTTATTAGCGTTTGAATTCGTCCTTTTTTAATTTATTAATTTAATTTTAATATATTAAAATTATAAAAATAGATAAAAATTAAAAAATTGAGACTAAATTTATAATTAAAATATTTTTATAAATTAATTAGTTGAAGTGTTGTAATTAATAAAATGAGTAGTTATTAAATGACTAAAATACACACAGAAATTGGGGATTTATAGTTGAAGCTAAAAGAAAAAGGTATTAAATTGGTAAATTAATTTGAGTGAGGATTACTTAATATAATGAAGAATTAAGGAAGGTGATTAAAATAATTAAAATAATTAAAATAATTAATAATGCATGGAGTATTTTTAATTACTAGAAAAGAATATAATAGAGTGGGAATTGGGAATCATTTTTAGTCTTCACGGGAGCTTTCAAGCTTGTCGTGATTGGATCTGTACGAAATCTCCATTTTCTTCTCCTCCCGCTCTCCACACACGGTCCACTCCACTCCTCTCTTCTGCTTTTAATCCGAGCGCTTCCACATCCAGTAATGGAGTAGTGTTTGACAGAGAATTGGAAATCAGTTTTGCGAGCTTAAACAAGACGACAATGGCGGCCTAGGGTGTCGGTTCTTCTTCATTCTATATTCAATTCAGCCTTGTTTGTGTTCTTCCCGTTTTTGTTCTTCTGTTCATCTTGTTCACTTCGATATTTAGTTGAGGTACTGTCTTTTGGATTCTTCTTACTGTTTTTCATGCTGGTTTGGGTTTAATTTCTACTCTGGATGAAGTAGCTGGGATTGGTTCTTGTGTTGTTTGAAGGATAATGATGTTTTGTTGTGAAGAATTTGTGTTATGGACTCATTGTTCGCTGCTGAATCTTCTTGATTGAATTGCTTTGATGTGCTGTTTGTTTGTTTGATTGGGAGGTTTGGTCTCTTTGATTTGAGGATGTTTGGATTTTCCTTTGTAGCTCGTTTTTGTTGATCTTGAATCGTTATCGATTGGTGTTACTACTTTTTTTCTTTATCTGATGTTTTGAATTGAAGATGCGGATCTTAAAAGATGAATTCGTTCTTTTAATTATGTTTTTTGGATGCTGGCAAGTGCGCGTTGCTTTCATTAAAGATGAAATCTGGATCTTCGTGTTAATTAATCGGTCTCTTTGCTTTAATGTTTTGAACTAAATCGAGGTGGAAAAGTGATTTACACTGCAAATTTCTGTATTCGTATTTGAATTGGAACTTGTATTGATTTGCTTCTATGAATTTTATGTGTTCCAGTTGATTTTGCATTACCACGGCAGACAATGTCCAGGCCTTTGCATCGAGGTTCATCCGGTGTGAAGGTACATGGTCATGATGATGATAAATGGGACTCCCAAATGAAGGATAAAACTGATAAGGAAGAAGTGGATAGAAGAGGTTCTTCAGATCATGGAGGAAATGGGAGTCCCTTTCGTCTATTTCTTCCAGACATTTCCCCTTCCAAATATGGAGGCACTGAGAATGGCTTTGCTTCTGATTCTTTTTTAGTTGGGAACTCACGAAGTCGGCAGCAATTTATACTGCAAATGTTGAGATTGAGTTTAGTATTGATTATAATTCTTGCTCTTACTGGTTCTTTTTGGTGGACGCTCTCCATTTCTGGTTCTTCCCAAGTTCAAATATTCCATGGTTATCGGCGACTCCAAGAGCAGCTTGTTTCAGACCTTTGGGATATAGGGGAGATTTCTCTTGGTCCTTCAAGGTTGAAAGAGCTTGAATTCTGTTCGCCGGAGTTTGAGAATTATGTTCCTTGCTTCAATTCGAGCGATACAAAAGATGATGAGTATGATAGACATTGTGAGCCTGGCTTGTGGCAAAATTGTTTGGTTCAACCTCCCTTGAATTACAAGATTCCACTTAGATGGCCCACTGGAAGGGATGTTATCTGGGTAGCAAATGTGAAAATCACAGCACAGGAGGTCCTTTCTTCAGGAAGCATGACCAAAAGGTTTGCCAAGAAATTCATTTGAAAAACCCCCCAATAGATTGAGCTCACATTATCTTTCTTTGACTAAGTGTTCTCCTGATTTTACAGGATGATGATGCTAGAGGAAGAACAGATATCTTTTCGTTCTGCCTCTCCAATGTTTGATGGTGTTGAAGATTATTCTCACCAGATTGCAGAAATGATTGGGCTGAGAAATGAATCAAATTTCAGAGAAATTGGGGTATGTATGTCACTGCTCTGTTTAAGCCAGTTCATCAGTTGTGGCCTTCTATACTTCGTCGCTAACATACAAACGGTCATGCACATACCGCTCCATCATGGTCACGCACATCCTGTAATTTTGAAGGAAACCAAATTGAATTGATCCTTCATGGTTGTAGATGCGATGTGAGATCCCAATGCTGCCAGCGTCCTCGCTGGATCTCAAAGAGGGGTGGATTGTGAGATCCTACATCGATTAGAGAAGGGAACAAGTGCCAATGAGGACGCTGGGCCCCGCAGGGGTGGATTGTGAGATCCACATCGGTTAGAGAGGAGAACAAAACATTCTTTTTACGGGTGTGGAAACCTCTCCCTAGCAGATGAGTTTTAAAAACCTTGAGGGGAAGCCCCAAAGGGAAAACTCAAAGAGAATAATATCTGCTAGCGGTGGGCTTGGGCTGTTACATGTGACTTCTTATTTCGTTTGAGAAAGATCATCCAAATTGCTTCACTTCTAGTCTTCAACTCCACGATACTCTTACAAGGATATTCTTATTTCAAAGCCTTAAATTTTAAGCATTTTCTTTTGCTTTAATCTGTCTACTCGGATGATGCTAGATAGCGAGTCAAGGAAAACTACGTCGCTGAGGAACATATTTATGTTAACATATAACGTCAGTTTGAATACCTAACAAGAAGTTGCACCTTCCTAAAATTTTGCAGGTAAGAACCCTTCTAGATATAGGGTGTGGTTATGGAAGCTTTGGAGCACATCTTTTCTCCAAACATCTCTTGACTATGTGCATAGCAAATTATGAGGCTTCTGGCAGTCAAGTTCAACTGACTCTTGAAAGGGGCCTCCCTGCAATGCTTGGTTCTTTTACTTCAAGACAGTTGCCATATCCATCTCTTTCCTATGATATGGTTCATTGTGCACGATGCGGTGTCGACTGGGATAGTAAAGGTAAACTTAAAGCCTTGTTGCATGATATTGATGGGTGCTACGCTACTCTTTGATGTTAATCTATTTTATCAATGAGAACAAAATCGGTTTTTGAGAACATCATAGATTCTATATATCGTGTGGCACTCTGTGGTCAATTATGTCCCATCTTTGTGTATATTCTGACAAGGAAACTTCTAAATCTTTTTCCTTTTTCAAACAGATGGTAGATACTTGATCGAGGTCGATAGAGTTTTGAGGCCTGGTGGGTATTTCGTGTGGACATCGCCACTTACCAATACTCAGGGAATTCTTCACAAAAAAGAGAACCAGAAAAGATGGAATTTCATCCAGGATTTCGTAGAATATCTGTGCTGGGAGATGCTTTTTCAACAAGACGAAACTGTTGTCTGGAAGAAAACTAGTAAAAGTAATTGTTACAGCTCACGGTACGACATCCGAGGCAGAATGTATCTAACTTTATGTCTTGCTTGATTAATAGTCAATACGAAAACATTGCAGTCCTAATTTTGTCTTTTGCTGCTTTTATATCTAGGAAGCCTGATTCATCTCCTCCAATATGTGGTAAAGGTCACGATATTGAATCTCCATATTATCGACCACTCCAAGGCTGCATTGGTGGACGAAAATGTCGTCGTTGGGTTCCTATTAACGAAAGAAGAACTTGGCCTTCGAGGGCTAACTTGAACAAGAGTGAACTGGCTTTGCATGGTAATTACGACGATGCTTTAGTTTCTTCGAATAAGTTGAAAGGAAAGCTTTGATTTTATTGGATTTGATGATATCCCATTACATATCACTGACATGTCAAGTTGGCATGTTTCAGGATTGGCTTTAGATGATTTCACAGATGATTCTCTAAACTGGAAAATGGCAGTAAAGAACTATTGGTCTCTTTTGTCACCATTGATCTTCTCGGATCATCCTAAAAGACCAGGCGATGAGGATCCTTTACCGCCATACAACATGCTTCGGAATGTGCTAGATATGAATGCTCATTTTGGAGGCTTCAATTCTGCATTATTGGAGGCTGGGAAGTCTGTATGGGTCATGAACGTGGTACCGACCGATGGACCAAACTATCTTCCCTTGATAATGGATAGAGGTTTCATTGGGGTATTGCATGATTGGTAATGCTACTCTTCTAAACTTGGTGCATCTCATCTGACGTTTGCTGCAGAAAATTTCTTTTGTTCTTACGTTCTAGTTGCCTTCTCCAATTCAGGTGCGAGGCCTTTCCAACATATCCTAGATCATATGATTTGGTGCATGCGGCAGGGCTTCTGTCCCTCGAAGCAAGTAAGAAGCGGAGGTGCTCGATGCTCGATTTATTCATTGAGATTGATCGGTTACTTCGTCCAGAGGTACTATTTCCTTTCCTTTAGTTAGTGTTGTTAGTTCTAGTGTTGGTGAAGAATAAGAATAACCAATAAAGTATGTTGAAGTTCTGCTGCTGAGCTCCCTAAAACTTAGCAATCTCTTTATGGGAAACAAGGAATGAAGGACTTTAAACCAATACTCAAGGGAGGCTATGTTTGCGAGCTTGTGAGTGTAACGTTGTTACACTCAAGTTCACCGCTAACAAATATTGTCTCTTTTGGGCTTCCCCTCAAGGTTTTTAAAACGCGTCTGTTTTCCTCCTTGGGCTTTCCCTTCCGAACTTCCCCTTAGGGTGTAAAGTTTTTGGACTTTCTCTTCCGGGCTTCCCCTCAAGGTTTTTGAAACGCGCCTGCTAGGGAGAGGTTTCCACACCCTTATAAAGAATGTTTCGTTCCCTTCTCCAACTGACGTGAATCTCACATAAGTGTTTTGGCAAAACACTTTTGCTATGGCCAAAAGTGCTTCCCACTTGTACACTTCACATCTTAGATTGGTTGAAAATTGTCCTATCACCATTTGTTGTTAATGTCGACGATGTCACTGGTTTTACAGGGTTGGGTGATAATCCGTGACACCGCTGCACTTATCGAATCGGCCCGAACTCTAACTACACAGCTTAAGTGGGATGCCCGAGTTATAGAAATCGAAGATAACAACGACGAGAGAGTCCTAATCTGCCAAAAACCTTTGTTGAAGAGACAAGCAAAGTGATTAGAAAGTATTTTATATTGATTCCATGGATGATGGAATAAGCATCATAGGAGGCATAGAAACAGGAAAGAAGAGAGTACACAAATTAGGATTGAACACACCAGAATAGCAGCAGCCATAGAAGCCGTAAGGCCGAAATAGGATCATGTAATTATGCAGAAGATGAGCACAGAAGTGAGAATTTGTAGGATTGTTTAGAGCTTTGTATTTTTATGCACTTCCTCAAGTGTTATACCTCAATGTGATTAAGATTGTGAAATTGGATCATCAACAAGCAACCTCATGTTTTTCTCTGTCATAATATAATTCCCAGTTATTTTTATTTTGTCGTAAATTTAAAAAAATTTCTTATTATTATTATTCCAAGTTTAAAGACGAACACGACTCTCCACAATGGTATGATATTGTCCACTTTGAGTATAAGTTCTCATGGCTTTACTTTGGACTTCTCCAAAAGGCCTCATACCAATACACAATGGTTGATATTGTCCACTTTCATCATCCAACACCTTCCTTTGAACAAAGTGCGCCTCTGTTTAATCGAGGCTCGACTCCTTTGGAGTCTTAGTCATTTTTAGTCATTTTTTACTGCCTTCAAGGAACTTCTTTTGGAGTCTTTTGTTCAACATTTGAAGATTGACATGACTAAGTTTCCTGCCTTCGAGGAGGCTTGACTCATTTTCTTTTGGAGTTCTTTGTTCGACATTTGAGGATTTACTAATCTATTGACACGACTAAGTTTACGACATGACTCTGATATCATGTTAAACGAACACGACTCTCCACAATGATATGATATTGTCCACTTTGAGCATAAGCTCTCATGGCTTAGCTTTGGACTTCCCCAAAAAGCCTCATACCAATAGAGAGAGTATTCTTTGTTTATAAATTCATGATCATTCCCTAAATTAGCTGATGTGGGACTTTCATCATCCAATACCTCCCCTCGAACAAAGTACGTCTTCCCTTAATCGAGTCTCGACTCCTTTAGAGTCTTAGTCATTTTTTACTGCCTCCGAGGAGGCTTGACTCCTTTTCTTTTGGAGTCATTTGTTCGTAATTTGAGAATTTACTAATCTATTGGCATGACTAAGTTTAGGGCATGACTCTGATACCATGTTGGACGAACACGACTCTTCACAATGGTATGATATTGTCCACTTTAAGCTAAGCTCTCATGACTTTATTTGAGTAGAGTGTATGAAATTTTTGAAAATTTAAAAATATTCTTACTAATTTACCTTTTTTTTATTTTTACTTTACGAAATAATAGAATATATATATATATATATATATATATTTTAGTACTAATGCTTAGAGAAAATTTATGTTATTTTAAAATATACCTTTTATTAAGATTTTATTTTTAAGTTGTTAAATGCACAATTTTTTGTAACTTAATATGAAAAATAAATGTTGGAGTCTAATAAATTTGTACTAATTTAATTTAAGTGATTTTTATAACTCCTTACTCTATTTTATTTATTTATGAACATTTATGTCATAATTTTTAAAATAATTTAAATAAATATAATTATTAATATAACTTAAAATCTAGGAGTATAAATTAAATTTGTGAAGAAAAAAATGAAATACTTAGCTCCAGATTTCCAGTACGTCCAGTTTAATCAGCAAAAGCAACCAAATCAAAATTCTGATGGCTTGGCGCCTTCTCGTCACCAACCTAAAATCCCCCGAAACCCTAACCCTAACAAACACCCTCCGCCATTCCTCTGCTTCCTTCTTCAACCAGGAACTCCCATTTTCCACCTCCTTCCTCATCACCAAGCTCCCCAAGAAGTTCAGGAAGAAACGCAAGAAGCAAGAAAGCCCTAGAACCAAGCTCGTCCAATCCGAACCTAATCGCATTTCTTACTTCGAGCGCATCGTTGAAACAGATTCCTTCTTCAGATTCCTTTTTAAATCGAAGGATTTCCTTTCGAAGCAGCCGGAGCACGTTCTTCGCCTCGACGATGCCGGTAAGCTCTATCGCGAACTCGGTTTCCCGAGAGGACGCAAAGTCGCTCGATCTATTGAGCGCCATCCGCTCATTTTCGAACCCTACCGTCACGTGGATGGAAAAATGTGGTTTGGATTTACCGAGTTTATGGAGAGGTTGATCGAGGAAGAGAAGAGGATTATGGACTCGATGGAGATGGATAGGGTTAGAACTGTGAGGAAGTTGTTGATGATGTCGGCGAATAAGCGGATTCCATTGTCGAAAATCTATCACTGCAGATCGGTGTTTGGGATTCCAGAGGATTTTAGAGATCGAGTGGGGAAATATCCGGATTTCTTCAGAGTTGTGGTGGAAGATGATGGGAAGAGGGTGCTGGAATTGGTCAATTGGGATCCTCTATTGGCTGTTAGTGACCTCGAGAGAGAATTCGTGATGAACGAGGATAAGGCGAAAAGGGCGTTCAAGTTTCCTGTGAAACATGGGAAGGATTTGGATTTGGATGAGGATGATACGAGGAAGCTGAATTTGTTGAATACACTTCCATTGGTTTCGCCATATTCAGACGGATCGAAGCTGGAACTTTGGACATTGGAGGCAGAGAAGTACAGGGTTGGCGTGGTGCATGAGTTCTTGAGCTTGACATTGGAGAAGAAGGCTTCTATTCATCATATTGTGGAGTTTAAGGAGGAGTTCTGCTTGACTAAGCATACTTATCAGATGCTTCGTAAGCAACCCAGAACCTTTTATCTGGCTGGGACGGAAATGAATTGGGTTGTTTTCTTGAAGGATGCATACAATGAAAATGGCGACTTGATTGAGAAGGATCCTCAAGTTGTTTTCAACGAGAAGCTGCGTAGATACGCTCAAATGCAGAAGATGGAATGATATCCTATCAAAGGTGAGTGATATTGATTTAGAAATGAACTGTTTTTGTTCTTAGGCAAAAAAATCTGTCACTCCAATGAGGTAAATATAGATCTTCTTTGGCATACACTATTTGTTAGGCTGAATCTCTGTTTGTTTAGTTTGATTTAAAGTGGGATTAGTGATAGAATTGTTAAGTCCACTAATAGTAGATATTGTCCTCTTTGGGATTTTTTCCGAGCTTCCACTCAAGGTTTTAAAACGTGTCTGTTTGGGAGAGGTTTCCACGATTTTTTCCTTTTGAGCTTCCACTCAAGGTTTTAAAACGCGTCTGTTTGGGAGAGGTTTCCACGATTTTTCCCTTTTGAGCTTCCACTCAAGGTTTTAAAACACGTCTGTTAGGGAGAGGTTTCTACACCCTTTTAAAGAATGCTTCATTCCTCTCTCCAACTAATATGGGATCTCACAATCCACCCCCTTCGTGGCCTAGTGTCCTCACTATCACAATCCACCCCCTTCGTGGCCCAGTGTCCTCACTATCACAATCCACCCCCTTCGTGGCCCAGTGTCCTCACTATCACAATCCACCCCCTTCGTGGCCCAGTCCTCACTATCACAATCCACCCCCTTCGTGGCCCAGTGTCCTCACTATCACAATCCACCCCCTTCGTGGCTCAGTCCTCACTATCACAATCCACCCCCTTCGTGGCCCAGTCCTCACTATCACAATCCACCCCCTTCGTGGCCCAATGTCCATTCCTCTCTCCAACTAATATGGGATCTCACAATCCACTCCCTTCGTGGCCCAGTGTCCTCACTATCACAATCCACTCCCTTCGTGGCCCAGTGTCCTCACTATCACAATCCACCCCCTTCGTGGCCCAGTGTCCTCGCTGGCACACCGCTTGGTGTCTGAGCGTGATACTATTTGTAACAATTTGTAACCGCCCAAGTCTACCCCTAGCACACACGTTTTAAAAACTTGAGGAGAAGCTTGGAAGGGAAAGCCCAAAGAAAAGAAAACATATCTATGACATTAAGAAATGCAATCTCAATTCACTAAGGTTAAAGAGAACATTTTAACCACATGACTAACGAAGTTCTATGGACGGGAAAAACAGGGCAGCAAATGTGATAGAGCTGAAGAAATTGGGAAACAAAACAGAACAGAAAACTCATCCTAATGAATATCTTTTTGGTATCTCAGCGGAAGGGCCGAGTCTAACGAGACGATGATGATGCAAGGGCTGATGAATCCATCCCCAGAGAAGAATGGCGTAAGGTTGGCGCTTTTGATCTGTGCCTGCCTTTGTGTGCAACACTTGCACTACTCCTGTGCCCACTGATGGAAGATGATGATGATGCTATATGGCTCGTTTTCCTTGATGTTCTTCTATGAGAACACCAACTACCGTTCCCTAGTGCAGCTTTGGCAACGCGGTCAGTTGCGACTTCTCGAGCTCTCTGTGCTTTGATGGCCTGCTTGTTTAGATAAACAAGACTTGGAAGAAGGCCAACTACTGCCTTGCGTAGCTGGTCGTCGCTCACATTACTTTGAATTGGATTCCCCAACAGATTAAGAGCTTGAAGAGAGTTGTAGTTGGCAACAAGTTGGGCCAGAGCTTTGTTTGTTGAAATCTTGTTGAAGCTTAGGTCGAGAACCGTGAGCTTCAAGAGTCGATGCAGTCCATCAACATCACTAATCTTGTTGCCAGCAAGATAGAGTTCCTTAATAATCGCACAGTTTGACAACCCTGGTGTACATTTCAACAAATTGCACATTCAGAATCATCAGAAATTGATAAGTTTTAGACCTTTCTATACGTTTTTCCAACAGTACCATGTCCAATGTGAGATATACGATTGTAACTCAGATCGAGTATCCGAAGTCGTGCTAATTCTTTGAGTCCTTCAATGGCACTGATCTTGTTCCTGGACAAGTTGAGAGTATGCAATCCCTTGGGCAGTGATCCAGGGTTAATGTGATCTGGCAACCAACCAACCAACCATGTAAGTGGCAAGAATAGTGCTATGCCAAACATTTGGAGATATAAGAAGGAATTACCTATGAGATTTCCAGACAAGTTGACAGATCTAAGACCGGATAGGTGCGAGATTGTGGGTATGGCTTTTAAGCCAATGCCAGAGATGTGAGCCACGGTTGAGGAAGAATTGAGCGACCCAATGATGCTATTGGCATACAAAATCTCTTCTGTCAGATTGGGTTCTCCACGTCGGGGTGTGTGAGTTGCAGTTCGCTCTGGAGTTCGCGGGAAGAAAGTATCTGAATCATTGTCATCCCCGACCACGTCAATTGAAAGACAGGGTTCTAGTTGAAGTTCCTTCACCCACTCATCCACTCTTCTTAGGGAAGAAGATGATTCTGCTGAAAATGCAACCCACTGGTTTTGTGGCCATAAACCAGAAACTCCAATACACACATTCTCCCGATCCTGATCATCGCTTTTGTTGTTTTCGGGACATTCTCCTGATCCAGGTGATTCCATTATACTCTTCCCCGCTGCTCTGTTCAGCTCGAGATTGTCAGAGCAATACCCACCTTGCTGGTTGAAAGCAGAGCTGGTGGGAAGAGCCTTGGTATTGGTAGTCCACGGCTTTTGTAGGTTTCTATGGCTCCACAGGAACAACTTCCACCACAATCTCCTGCTTCTGGAAGGTAGAATCTGGCTTGAAGAACGCTTCTTCAACATCACTTTATCAGCACTGTGATGAGTCATTACAGACCCTGGACTCCCCGGATCAACATAGTTCCTCATTTCGTCTGCCAATTCTTGCAGTTTTTCGAAAGACTGAGACATCGGAGGAGGCAACTGATGAGGAGATAAGTTTCTAAGCACATCCCTGCTTTCCAGATTAGAACATGAGCGTCTAAGTCTAGGTAATGCCCAAGATACTGGCTTACCAATTCCAGGATCACTAACATGTCCACTTTGGATTGTATCAACCCCTTCAATAATGATCTTATCAAATTGTTTTCCCAATGAACTTGGAAATTGAAACTCAAATTCTTCTCCACACGTGTCTTGAGCAGGGAGATCAAAGTCAGAAGGGTTCCGCTTGATCGAGTTGTCATCTCGCTCATCCTCCCCTTCATATGCTGGTTCTACTGCTCCTCCTGCTACAGAACTCTCATGATTGTTCGTTAACTTAACATCCAGCTTAGAATTATTCTCTGATGGGTACAGAACTGAAACGTCCAGGGTAGACGGCTTCCTTTCTCCACCTTGGAAAGGCTCCTCACAGTGATGGATGCTGCTGACATGCAAAGTTCTGGACAGATAATTCAATTCGGTAGGCTTCTCTAGTTCCAAATCGATCTGCAATCATAGATTAAGAGGATATATAGATTCAGCAAACTCCGTTGGGAGACGTAACAAGCAACCAAGATTTGAATAATGAAAGAAAACATGCCTTGGTTTTCTTCTTCTTCTTCCCTGTTCGGCCAGAGAAGCAATTGAATTTTGCCATAAGTATACTTCTTGAATGATAAGAAATGTTCTCTACGTTTCGTTTCCTGTTAGTAATCCTTTTCAAATGCTCACATCGCTAACGATTTTGACAAAGCTATACTTTGTTTTTTTTTAAAAGGTCGACCGGAATGAAATTAGCCGTAGTCGATCGGAAGACGCCGAACCAACAACAAACTGCAATCGGACGACGTCCATGGACCAGAAAATCCCCAAAAATTGTCAATTCTAGGGGAAGATAGAGACGATTTCACTGCGACGTCGGCCAGAGCTATGAAGGAGGCAGCTTCTCCTCAGAAGCTTCACCAAAAATTCCTCGACGACAAGAAACCTAGTCGCACAAACAAGGTACACCGGTATAAACGCAATCAAGTTCAAAATCGGTAAAAATGTCCATGCGATCTGTAATTTAATCGAAGAAAATCAACGTATTGGCAATTGAAAAAGAAGAAGAAAGAAGATGAAATAGAGAAAGGAAAGCACATTTGGGCGATGAGGTCCTCCAGATTTACCTTATAGAACAAGAACTTGAAAGAAGCAAGATCGGGAGGTTCAGAACAAAGTGCTCTTTACTCCCAAATCCAAGAATGATGTAAAATTGAGGAAGAAGAGAAGTGGAGGAGGCACGGATAAATAGAGCACCGAGTTACAGTAGAATGAGAGAGAAAGAAGTCTCGCATGGAACGCGCCATTCTTCAAACAAAATATTTATTTAATATAAATCAAAATTATAATTAAATACGGTGGAATATTTGTTTTATATCCTGAAATTCTAAATGCCACATGGGCCGTAAATAAACCTGGTGTCCACGCTGTCATTATCTCCAACTTTCATCCACCACCGTCCGATCAACAGTTTGCATCCAAAAAAAGACATCTTACGGTGATTGTTGACGTTTCTTTTAGTTTCCATTTTTGGCAGTTAACTATTATTCTTTTTATTTATAGAATATATTCCATATTATAATTAATATAATTATTATTCTACACTATATCCATTATTGGAAGGAAGGGCAAAGGTAATGGCACGTGTGAGATAACATGCATGGATTCTTGCGTATTGAACGGTAAGAAATCGACATCTCTCTTATTCGCCAAAGGTCACCTCCTCGCGCATCCCACCCCACCATGTAAGAAAAACTTGCAAATATTTGGTAAATTTATTTTTAAAATATTGTTTTTTGTGATATTTGAGTAAATAGGGAAGCATGAATCAGATGGACCCAAGCTATTGGGCCCAGCCCAGAAGATAATATAAAGAAAATATAACGAGTCCTTTACTTTCCCAACGGAGCCCAGCCCAACACAGTTGTGGAAGAATCCCGATTCAATGGCACATAAAGAAGCATCATAGGATAAAATAAATCGATGTGGGACTGACGCAGTTCATATAACACCAACAGTCAAATAGACCATCAAAAAACAAAAACGAAAACGAATTCCCAAACCCAGAAGATTCATACACAAAATTGGAATAAAAATGAACGATTTCAAGGGCAATGTACCCAAGCAAGGGGAACCAGAGATGTGATAGCACAAAATCTGGACAAAATAAAACCCCCAAAACTCAGAGAATCAATGTACGCCTCCAGAACAAAGCCACCAAGAATACGATCAAAAGATCTCACCACTTGAAGCTGAAAGGAGAGGCGAATTAAATCAAAAATCAAATCAAACCCTAATGCCACAAACCCCAAAAGCCAAGAATCTCTAAAATTGGAATCGTATGCCTTTGAATCAAAGCTTACGATGAATATATATAGCGCCTGAAACCCTAGACGACCGTTTCTGCGGGGGTAATTTGGTAATTTTCGCAATACGGCAATAATATGTGGGCTTTGGGCTTGGGCTTGGGGTTTTGGGCTTGGCTTGGGGTTTTGGGCTGGGCTTTGGGCTTGGGCTTGGGCTCATTAATATAATAAAAATTGAAATTAAACATAATCAGCCTAATCTAATTTACAGATACAGTATACCCGAAACACGTATATTTACTTTGTTGGCCTAAAACATAAATTTCTTCTTATTTGGGGTATATACTGAATGTCGTCTTTACTATCTAAACCTAACGACAATGCACGATATGTCGTCTTTACTCTCGTTCAGCAAAGCCTCTGTTATTAACTGCTTTGCAGCCTTCATCGGGTCCTTGATTCTTCGTGCGATATCGACCGCTTCTTGATTCGACATGACCTGTTTCAATCCACATTCATAAGAAGAACACAAATGAATGATTTCTAGAAGTGTTTAGGAATGGAAGGTGATGATAACACCTTCCAAAGACCGTCGCTAGCGAGGATTAATACGTCTGTGTTGGCGTCTATGTTAATATCACGTATGTCGGGGTCCGATCGTAGGTGAGATTTGAGGCTCTTGTCTCCAAATGCTCGCGAAACCGCTAGCTGACCGTTCACTCGAGGTACGTCTCCTATTTTTATAGGAAAGAAAAACAAAACATGAACTCAAACTGATATGAACCAAGACATCAGTATATGAATGTTACCTGGCATGTTAGAAACGAAGCCACCTTTATTCTCGATGATACTGCGTTCAGCATTCGGCTCGTGATCGATGGTCATTTGTATAGCTTCCCCGCCTCTCGAAAGAACAGCGCGTGAATCTCCAACGTTGGCCACCCATAGTCGTTGACCGTTAATCAGAATAGCAGTGACAGCGGTTGATCCGCCACGACCCAAGTCAGAGCTGTGGGATAGAATCGCCTGGTCCGTTTTCTCGTAGGCTTTCGAGATGGAGCTGTTCGGGTCGACCCAAAAGTCCTCCTGTAATGAAAAGAAAAGGGACATGAATGGATACTCAGATAGGGCAGGGTGGGCTAGAAGTTGGTTGTCACCTCTTTGAGGATATTAGAAAAGAGATGCTTTTGTAAGTAAGCAGGCACAGTTTGTTGAACATGACCATCGTAGATAGCAAAGAGCCCCAATTCATGTTCTTGAATTTGAACGAACTTAGCAACATGGTAATCTTCCATGGGATGGTTAGCTTTCCCTTTCACAAGGCAGAATCCATACTTGATTACTCCTTCATGGCTTCTTCCTTTACCGTAGTTCGATGCCGACCGAACCTACACCACCAGATTAATAATCTTTCTATGAGATCCCACGCCGGTTGGAGAAGAGAACATCTATAAGGGTGTGGATAGCTCTCTCCCTAATAGACGTGAGGAAAAACCCAGAAGAGAAAGCTCGAAGAGAACAATATCTGCTAGAGGTGGGTTTAGGTTATTACATCCTTCCGAGTATCCCATTCAAAATATCACTCATTTTGGGGTAGCATCAGCTAGAAGACAACGAACATGACCAATTCCCTCTATACATAGAACACTAAAGCTATGCACTACGCCTTGACCCTACAGAGATTTTGTGAGATCCTACGTCGGTTGGAAGGAGAACGAAGCATTTTTTATACGGGTGTGGATACCTCTCTCTCTAGTAGACGCGTTTTAAAAACCGTGAGGGAAAACCCAGAAAAGAAAGCTCAAAGAGAACAATATCGGCTAGCGGTGAATTTAGGTTATTACACCTTTCGAGTATCCCGTTCAAAATATCACTCATTTTGGGGCAGCATCAGCTAGAAGACAATGAACATAATCAATTCCCTCTATACATAGAACATTAAAGCTATGCACTATGCCTTTATCCGAATGAAACATTCTTTATAAGGGTGTAGAAACCTCTCCATAACAGACACGTTTTAAAAACTTTGAGGAGAACCCCAAAAGGAAAAGTCAAAAGAAGACAATATATACTAGCAGTAGACTTAGACCATTACAAATGGTATCAGAGTCAAACATTGGGCGATATGTCAACGAGAAGGCTGAGCCCCAAATGGGGTGCACACGAGGCAGTGCGCTAGCAAGGACACTAGTCCCCGAAGGAGGTAGATTAAGGGATCCCACATGAATTGGAGAAAGGAACGAGTACTAACGAGAATGCTAGCCCTGAAAAGGGTCGGGGAGGATAACAAAGCATTCTGTAAACCTCTCCCTAACAGACCAAATAGAAGAATATCAGCTAGCGGTGAGCTGGAACGGTGCTAGAATCGTAAGAATTTCCAAAATTGAGTACAAAATTTGTCAGTGGATTTGGTAAATTCATGGCACAGAAGGAATCAACACAGCTGGAATTGAAGAACGGTGAAACACAAAAGGTAAGAGAGGCTGTTCTTAGTTCTTACCCGAGAGTATGAAGCATTAAAACAGCACAGCTTATCCATCAGCCAAGTCCGAATCAAACCCTCTCCAAATTCACCAACTGCACCATCAAATTCCCAACTCAACCATGGTTAATAATCCAAAAGAAAAACGAAACAAAACCCCAAAACATTGGTTCGAACCTGTACCGGGGGAACTGGGCTGCGCTTTTGCAGCTCCTTCCGTGCGACGTCGCTTCACCTTGTTCTTCTTGGAGTTCTTGATTTCAGAGGGAGAGAGAAAAGGGAAGCGAACATATAAATTTTTATCACAATTTAAAATAATTAAGATTTAATAAAATAAAAAAATTATAAAAAAAAAAAACCTTTTATAGGTTCATTCACTTTGAGTTTGAATTCTAAAAAGAAAATAAAAAAAAGGAAAATTGCCCACAAAATGGGACTTTGACTTTCTTCTCTGTTGACTTTCTTGTTTTTTACTGTTGACTTTGTGATTTCGTGTTAATTTTTCACTTTTTTTAATTATGTTACAATCCTACGTGGGATGGAAAATTCAATCATATTAATAATCATATTTTAAAAATAAAAATATGGGAATATTTAAATATTGGTGGAATATTTTAAACATAAATTGAGGAAAAAAAACATGCAATAACTCCACATGTCTCGGTAAATGACATGATTTTGACACGTGTAGGTACGGTCACCGACCACTCTTGCTTTCTAATTTTTTAATTTAATTTAATTTAATTTCCTCAAAATAAATTAATAAATCAGGTATTAATTATATAACTGTAATTAGTTAAATATATATATTTAATTGAACATATTTAAAAAATAAAATAAAATATTGGAAATAAGAACAATTAATAAATGATCTAATTGAAACAATTGAGCAAATAATCAAAAGGGCGTGAGAAAGGGATAATTGACCAAATGGTCGGTTGAGCGAGTCAAGCTTGAGCCACAATCTTTTGGTTGATTCAAAAATCTGAAAATTAAAGTCATTTCATATCTATTATGTCGGTCAATTTCCATGACCTTACCACCAAAACTCTAATATGGCGGTCGGTCAATTTCTTATTACAACATTTTCGATTATAGAATTCAACTTGAAGTGTCAAAAAGCTACTTTCTCTTTTTAGTCTAGGCGGTGTAAAAGAGGCTCGCGAACTTGTTATGGAAGGTGGCAAGGGCTGGAGATAAATCGAAAGGCGTTTTCTGGTCTCCTTAAAGAGGCTCGAGGACTTGTTAAGAATAGAAGAAGCATCTGACTCTTCATATAAGTCCCACTTAGCTCGGGGATATAGCTCAACTGGTAGAGCTCAACTCCTACCGTTAGATCGTTGCAATTATGATTTGAATGTCTTATCTTAATTATGTTTAAAGTTGGTAGAAATTAAACAAAGCAAGAAAATAAAATAAAATATCCATAATTGCTTGAAAGTGGCTCAAAAAGTTATGATTTTTTAGGTAATTTAAGCGTTGACTTTCTTTGGTGGTCCCAAAATGGAATCCAATGAGCACATTGTGGAGTTCATTGGATGCGCTTCTTTTCAAAGGTTTTATTATTATTATTATTATTAAAAAAATTGCAAAACAGCTCAACAAAATTGATTAATAAAATTAACAATTTAAAATTTTGGATTAATTTATATTTTAAAGAAATTATTTTAAAATTTAATTTGTGCGGAAATAAAGCATTTTATAATTATATATAATTATCTAATAAACATAATCCTTAAATAATTATGTAATAAACACATAAAATGGTAGTTTGCATTTACCTTAGCTTCTTTTCCAAGAGAGAAAGAGTTATAGGCATCTGATCTTAAAAGGCAAGCAAGATAGAGAAATATTTCCATAGCTTAAGAATAAGCTTACAAGAATCCGGGCTAGTCGCAAACCTGAGTTTATTCAAAGACGACGATGACAACTATGACGACAATCACTATTTCAATTCTCTACGCTCGTGTTACAGCTACACAAATTACAATCTTCACTATACAGCATAGCAAGACATATGATACAACCGTGATAACGGGAAGAGCGGGAGGGAGACGATCATCGGCAGATGAACTGCTTCTATCAGTTAGTCGGTATCGTACCAAGCTACCAACTACTCATGGTGGGATTTGGCCATTGGAGAAATGACTAATGATTCACAAGTTGTTACCCAGTCTGAGATAGCCGCCTCCAGTTAATTATTTGATGACTCTGTTGATGCCCTTGCAAGAACGAAGAGCTTGTTCCGATGCCATTTTCTTCGACCACAAACTGCTCGGTGTAACTCGAACTCGGTGGAGACCAAACAGGCACCACACCTCCGTCTCTCTCTCGTCTAACATCGCTACTGGAATAGGACTCTGCAGTGGAATCTTCAGCAGCAGTTCGTAGGCCGATACCTGGGGTATAGGGAAGTCGAGTCTGCGTTGGATCGTTTGGCCGAACTCTTGGGTTCACTACATTTCTGGTTAGCTCTTGGTTTAAATTTGCATTTATAGGTACTTCTGCTCTACCATCTTCTGCTGTACTTTGAATGTTCAAAGAAGGTTCATCTCCTAATCTCACCGAACTCGTCATGCTTGGGACCATCTGATCCTCGTAGCACCGAATTGTATGAGCGTTCATCCTTGCAGGCTCAACGTCCTCCTCCTCCATTGTTATTTCTTGAGGAAATGCAATTGGGATCGACTCGGAAGAGTCCCCAAGTCCCTCTTCAGTTCCATTCTCGATCGCAGCCCTTGAAGCTGCTTCTTGTTGCCACATCTCCGACAGCGCTTCTTCCAACCTCGCTTTAGCTGCATCCAGCCCTACGATGGGAAGAGGGTAGTTCGATCCAAGCTCGATCCCAGCAGCTTGGAGTACGTACTCCGGTGCATTCCATGGATGATGAATCCATTCAGTGGGCAATCTAGAAAGTTCAGGAAGCCATCTCCGGACGTATTCTCCATACGGGTCGCATTTATAACCCTCAAGCTGCAAAAAACCAACTACCATTTCAGACAGTTACATCCAGAAACACATGTAATCTAAGAGAAAAAGTTGTCGTTTTGGCATGTACTCCTTCCCTTGAGCTCGGAGATACAATTCTCCATACTCCGACCCGTCGTACTCAATAAAATAAGACCATTTAAAAAAAAAATCATGTCTAAAACCCTCAATAAGAAACCTTTTTGAACAAGCACGAAGTTGGAAGATATTAGATTTTAGATAAATTCAGAGGACAAACGTGTTTATTTGAGGAAGAACTCGAAAAGTGTGTGCACCTGCGGGTTGTCGATACGATCAAATTCACGACTATCAGGAAGAGTGCCAGATATGTATTGCCAACCAAGAGCATCACTCTCGAGGTCGGCATCCAAGAGAGTATCCCAGAAATACTTCATTCCCCATCTCCAAGGAAGCTGCAGAACCTTGACAAAGAAACTCGAAACTACGACTCGGATCCGATCGTGCAGCCACCCTGTAGCCCACAATTCTCTCATACCAGCATCCACTAATGGATAACCAGTCCTTCCTTGCCTCCATGCTTTAAAATAGCCTTCATCCACAACCCAAGGGAAGAATTTAAGATGCCCAAGAAGAGGCCTTTCATGACTGTACGGATGGTTGAAACTCATGTATCTGGAATACTCTCTGAGCCCTATAGACTTGAGAAACAAGTTGACACTCTCTTCGCCAGCCTCGTTCCCTTCGTTCGCCCATAAAACCTGCTTCATTCGAACGAGATGAAACACTTTTCTCACG
The DNA here is from genome assembly GCF_002738365.1 of Cucurbita moschata. NCBI lineage: Eukaryota > Viridiplantae > Streptophyta > Magnoliopsida > Cucurbitales > Cucurbitaceae > Cucurbita > Cucurbita moschata. Next base: position 4,404,359 of record NW_019268521.1, read on the forward strand.
CTTACCTCTCCGAAATGTAAGTGAGGAGACAGAAATGAGGTCGTTGCACTATCGGCCTTCCTTCGGTTCTTTGAGTACTCGATTAACGGTCCATTGATGAACGTGGTCAAAGCCTTGTCCGCGTTGCTCCATCCAGGAGACCATGCTCGGGCAAGAAGCGCGTTGCTTCCCTTCTCCGATTCGTCTTCAAATACCAATGTGTCACATGGGCACCTCCTAGATGCATCACCTGAAGGAGCAAACACAATATTTAGAGTGAAGCTTTAAGACCGACGACATTATCTGATCGGTAACTCTTAACAATAGACAATATTTAGACCGATGATGTTCTCGAAATCTATACTATGCTTACGCACCAACGTAATAATAAGCCAGAACGAGCCACCTAAAAGATGTAACAAATGAAACTACTTTCTTATTAATCGAGCCATAGGCCGTAATGACACAACAAAGAGCGTAAAGTTACGTTGGGGAAAGGTAATCGTCTCGATTTTCCACCGATAACATGGAACCAACTATGCAACTTTGTGGTACACAAAACACATTTGATATATTACAACATAGAATGAAATAATCAGTTTTCTGTAACTCTTCAAACCTCACAGCATAGACTGAAATCAATTGAGCGTTTTCTCTTACGAAAAAACGTCACGAAGAACAAACAAACACGACAACTGGAGAGTTACCGATCAATCGTATATTCGATAAGAACAGAAAAATTGAAGTAAACACAAGACTTGTTAAACTAAATTATAGAAAAAGCAACCTGAAATTATTCTCTTAGGTGGGAGAAGTGGTGCCTCTGGATCACAAGGCATGCTGAGACATCTCTCCCAGAAACCAGCAAAGGTGGTAAATGGATTGCCATTGGCGTCCTTAACGTCCCATGGTTCGTACAGTAAATCGGCATTGTACGACCTCACGCCGATACCTTGAGCAGATAACACCTCCTTCGCTCGATGATCCCGAACGAGCGATAAAGGATCTGACAAACAAATTTGCTTTCATAAGATATGTATTTCCAAATCATTATCAAGACATCAAAGGAAACTCCATAAGATGCCAATTCTACATGGAAATTATTCGCATCAGAACCATTTAAGGACCTTCCCTCTTTCCAATTCTATGAAATTCTCGAACGATTACGATTTATACCAATAATAAGCAGATTTCGTCCACTAATTAATAGCAATTTACAAGCAGAAGAACAAAAATGAAACGGACGAACGCAGCCAAGAACAATCATACACTGAGCAGAAACTTCATAATTCCAGAACACAGAGAAATCAATTCCAGAAAAAAACTGATAGTAACAATCTCCGATTACTGTACACAATAATCTTAAATAAACAAACAAACAAGAAGACGAGAGAAATTAAAGAACCGATTCAAATAGAGATTTGAAATTGAAGCGAAGAACAGGAAGAACAGACCGTATAAGTGATTGAAGAAGAGCTGAGAAGCACCAGTAGCTTTAACGACGTCGAGCAAAGCAGAAATGGTGTTGGTGGATCTCTTAGTGACAAGAAAAGTACCGAGACTTCTAAGAGAGGAATCGAGAAGAGCCAAGCTCTGTTTGAGCCACCATCGCGAGACTCTGCCGGGATAGTAGTGACCTTCTTCCTCCGGTGCCCAGATGAAGACGGCAACGACGGCGCCGGACCTGACGGCGGCGGTAAGAGCAGGGTTATCTTCAACCCTGAGATCTCTTCTGAACCAAACTATGCTGCAACCGCCACCTGACATCTCACAGAATAAAAGCACGGAACCAACACTCCAGAAAACACGTACCGCCCTTTTTCTGTCACTCACCAATGAACCATATCCATCCTCCGCCTCTCTCTCCTCCTCTGAGACTCTCACCTTTCTTTCTTTTTTTTAATTATTTATTTACCTTATTTTTCCCCCTGCCTTTTTCGCACGTGCGAAAGGGATTAACATACAAATCTATTTGAATCGATGTCTGGTCATACTTGTCAATATAATACTATATTTTATGAATTTAAAATATAAAATTTTAATATAATTTTAATTTGGATATCATAGTTTTTAATTAATATAAAATTTTGATGTATAAATAACAAATGAAACTATACCATATGAATAATTTTATCGATTAAATGTAATAAACATTTAAAATAAATAAAATAGAAATAGAAATTCAATAAAAAAAAATTATAAATAAATATTAATATAATTGAATATAAGCCCAACTCGAGCTCAGACTTTGATCAACCCAACCCAACTCCATAGGTTGGGCGATAAGCTTAGCCGTTAAAAGTCGAGATAGCTCGATCTATACCTAAAGAATATCTTCGACCTGTGAACTTCAAATTAATGAATCGAATTTAATTCTTCATTTTTTGAGTCAGTTTGAATGAGAATATATTAAAATAAATTTAATTATTTTATTAGCTAAACTATACCTATTACAACATATAAATATTTTTAAAAATAAAATATAAAATTACGAATATTCATATTTAATATGATTTAATATATTTTTTTTTTATATGTATTTAAAAGGGTGAGGGAATTGTGTAGGGTGGGGTTGAATGAAATGAATCTAAAAAATTTCAAAATATTTGTATGAAAATAAATAGAGGAAAAAAAAAAGCTATGAAAAGGAAAGAGAGAGAAATGGAAGGAAGTGGACTGATTGATAGAGTAGGGACTATATACAGCAAATTGATGCCCAAATTCTAGCCATAGACTTTTCTTTTATTTTTTTTCTTTCAGATTTTTATTTGTATTTCCTCTTATCCTCAGCAAAATAAATAAATAAATAAATAAATAAATAAATAAAAATCCCGCCCACGTCCCTAGTTCCTTCTATCGAGTCACGGATAGATCATTATTCAAACCTTAAACTTTAATAGAATTAATACCGCTTAACTATGTTGAAAATTATTTTTTCTTATTTATTTTAAAGGGTAGAAATGTAAATTTAATAAATCAATTTTAATATTTTAACTTCTTAATTTTGATATAATTAGTTTTGATTAAAAAAAAATAATAAATATTTTAAATACCAAGAGCATAACCTTATCATAATTAAAATTAAGAGTTTAATTTTGTTAATTTATAAATTAATTAAATGCATACATTTAATTTTAGAAGTTTGTTAATAATTTAATTTTTGTTTTGCCCTATTAAAATCATAACAAGCTTCTAATTAAATTAAATGTTTTTTTTTCTCATTTTAAGAGTTTAATTATTGTTTTTTTTTTCATTTTAGGTATTTAATTATTGATTTTTTATTTACATTATAGGAATTTGCATACTAAAATACATAAATGTAATAGGTGCATTTTAGAAATTTTTTTACTCAAAACTTATTTACTACACTTTATTTAATTTTTAAAATGCATCGAAATTAAATTAAATGGGTTTAAAGATTAAATTTGTACCCTCGTACGAATTCCTTAAATCAGTGGATGTGGACTTTCATCCAACATTTTCCTTTAATTGAGGCTCGACTCTTTTTCTTTTGGAGTCTTAGTTATTTTTTTACTATATCTTCGAGGAGCCTCCACTCCATTTTCTTTTGGAGTCTTTTGTTCGACATTTGAGGGTTCTATTGACATGGCTAAGTTTAGAGCATGACTCTGATACCATGTTAGATGAACACGACTCTCCAATAGTATGATATTGTCCACTTTAAACATAAGCTCTCATGACTTTGCTTTGGGCTTTCCGAGAGTAAAGCTATAATAAAAAAAATTTATGTTATTATTCAAAATAAAATTAAGAATTTTAAAGCGTATACAAAACATTTTTAAAATTCAAACATCTATTAAATATAAAAATTGAAATTGAAAAATTCAATTATTAGACCCATTTTAAAATTAATTAATCAATTAAAGAGTGCTCGTAAGATTCCACACACAAACCCACAAAATCTACTGTCTATAAAGAAGTACTGTCGATACTAGGTTAGTAGTACACCAAATGTTGTCGACTCCTTTGCCTTTGAACACTTTTAAAAGGAATCTGTGACGAAAATAAGGATTTAAAAAATAAAAATAAAAAATAAAAAACTAAACATTTGGTGGGGATGAACATGAACCTAAGTGAAAAAGTCCTCTCCCACTCCACAAAATCGTACCTCTTTGTCTCCTTAAAACACAGAAAATCGTCCCATAAATAATTAATAATCATAAAAGTGTTTCATTTTCTATTTTTTTTAAATTATATATATATATTTTTTAATTTTTTAAATATTTGAATTTATAATTCTGGATTAGTTTTTAAGAATATTAGTAGAAATTAGATAATAAAAAACAAATAATATGATTTAAAATAAATAATAGTGTGCTTGAGAGCCTTTGCCTGAATCCAAAAGCCATTTTTGGGAGACAAAATTTGATTGGTGTGACTCCATAACAACGCTGTTGTTAAGTGCGTGAAATAAAGTCATATCTATAAAGGGGCACGACATGTCGTCCAGATAATAAGCACTGAATCTCCTCTGTCTCGTTTGGAAGCCGACGTCCCACGTGTCCATCCATATACCTCCTCGCATTCTTGCCTTCTCCAACGCATCCTTCCCTCCAATGTTTCAAAATTATGGTTTAATCATCCATTAGTGAATAATTATAGTGTTTTTATTTTTATTTTTTAACGTAATAATTTAATCCTAATAATATTTTACGCGGCAGGAATTAATGACCAAATTGTTAAATATTGAACTTTGGTACTAATTTATTTTGTTTGAAATCATAAATTATAAATTTAATTTATATATATATATATATATATGTATGTATATATTAATGAATTTACTAAAATTCGAAATTAAAAATTTTAAATTTTATTAGACATAAAATTCAATTAAAATATTAACACAACATCTACTTCTTAAAAGAGTGAATAGATATGAAAATATTATTAAAACAATACAGTTAAGAATTGAAAATATTATTACCCAAAGAAACAATATAGCGTTAAAAATGTAAAATAGAATTGAGATTGAATGTTCAATCTTTATTGTTATTCACAGCGTTTATATAGGATACAAGCTATCATCTAATACCTAATATTAACTGATTACTAATATATAAGATATATTCTATAACTAATATATTCTCCGAATTACGAATATCTTAACTAATTCAAACTACATAAGTTGCACTAAATTTTGATATAATATTCGTTTTCCTTCTTTCCTGCTGTTCCCTTTGCCCGCCCGGCCAAGCGCACCCGATTGTCCTAGAGCTACTTGCCATTGCAACTATTGTTCTCGTAGCGGAGAAGAAGTTGTAGGGTTTACCATTGGTAAAGGTGTCATGCGTGAGCCACGACTTCTTTCTTCTCCTTACACTATCAAAATTTTGAATAGAATTTTGTCGTTGAAATTTAAATTTTTGAGACTAAATTGACACAAATTCGATGGAAAATTGTGGATAACCAAAGAAAATGCGGATAGAATTGTGAAAGTGATAGGTTGGTTACAAACATAAACGGAATAGATAGGGTTTCTTATTTTTCTTTGTGCAATTACGTTTCTTCTTGGCGTAGAGGAAAAGCTGTTATTTTTTAATATATATATATTAGAATTAAAATTTAAAAGTACTGAAAATATGCAAATAACTAAAAAAAACTATATATTATAATATATTAAGCTCATACTTCCAAATTTAGAAAAATTAATTAATTTTAGAAAAATGATTGCGAGACTATTAAAATATATAACATAACATATTATAAGCTTAGTTTATTTTAATAATTAAAAAAAGTCAACATAAAAGTTCCATTGACATATATATTATACGAGTACATTATATTTTGAAATAAGCTATAATTAAAAATGTCAATTCTTAATATCAAAGTATAAAAAATAAAATATAAAAAACAAAATATTTAATATACAAAAATATGAACAGAATAATTGTAGGGCGGGGACAAAAACAACCCTTCCGTGCCATCGCAGGCGTCCGTGCTTGAGCCACGTGGGAGTGCTCGAGAAACGTGCCAACGGAAATTAGTCCTAATCCATTTCGTGCACCTGAATGCCACGTGCGAAACATGGGTTGCAATGACCTCTGTCTCCCTCGGCATGCGTGCCAACAAAACATTACCGCCATGCATGCCACGTGTCACATCGTTTACTTCTCCATTGTATATATGTTAAAAAAATTAAATAATAACAATAACTTGGAACTCTCTTTAAAATAGCCCTAAAAAAATATAAAAAATAATTTTATCGTTCATTTTAAATAGAAATAGTTAATATTTCATTTTAATTTATTTTTTTCTATTAAATTTTCAAGAGTTTCACGGATACTCTTAATTTTAAAAAATAAAAATTCAAAAATACGTTTACAGTTAATACAAAATTTAAAAAATACTCGTGATATCATTGGTAGATAATTTAGAGGTTTCATTAGACAGTTTTTATCCATATATTTATAGTAATAATTTTTTTAAATAAATATAAAAGGGTTAATTAAAATTTTATAGGTATTTTAAAATCTAGTATTAAGGGTAAAAGTATTTTTAAATTTGTTGAGGGTATTAACGAACGTTTTAAAGGTTGAAAGGTATTTTTGAAACAGAGTACTAGCGGTTTTAATCTAAAATTAATAATATTTTTTATTTTTAATTTGAATATTATTGAAATTTTTCGAAATTTATGAGCTACTTATTAATTTAGGATTTTAAAAATAAATTTTTTCAATATATTTTTATGGTATTATATATATATATATGTATATATTCGGGAAATAAAATAAAAAGTATTAAAAAAGAGTTGTTACACGCGTGGTTGGAGGGATAGGCTGATAAATTTGGTTTTTTTTTTTTCAAAAATAAATTTAATTACATTTATTTCCTTTTTATAGTAATAATCAGAAAAGTGTATCGGTGGGACGGTTCTGGAATGAAAGCCTCGTCTTGGACTACGTATAAAAGGGAAAGTCGAACTGTGAAAATTAAAACAGCGCCAAAGTAAGAAAAAGAGGGAAAAAGAGTAAATCAAGGAAGAAAAAGGAAAAAGTAAAAAGGGAATTGAGAGCACGCGAGATGCGCCCCTTGTTTGACGTTCAACACACTGCTATTTCCGGTAGTTCGACTTCAAATAGTGATCCAACCGATCGAAGAATTAACGCTCTCGTTAGGCATCTGGTTCAATCGTCTTCATCCGCTATGGCTGATTCACTCTCTGCTTCTGCTACTTCCTCGGTGCAAAGTGATTCGGTTTTCGCTCATGTTGTTCGTGCTCCTGAAGATCCTATTCTCGGAGTAATCTCTCTCTCTCTCTCTCTATCGCTATGTCTTTTGATCAATCGCTGTAGGTTTTTCTTTCCTTGATTTGCCTATTAATCTGCTTTAGAGTTGCATTGTTTTGTTTGCTTGCCGACAAGTTCAGAGGATTTCGTTTTCGTTTTTTTTCCTTCTGTTCTCGTGTTGTTAATTTTAATTTTTTTGCGTCTGATTCTAACTTGTCTGTTTCTATTTTACCGTATATTATGGAAATGAACTATGTCGAGCTTTTGGATCCTCGTGATCGGGAGTTTTTTCTTGGCTGGTTGTGGATCGTGATCGTGGCTATGTGTTTTCCTAATTTTTCTAGTTGACGGTTGTTTCCGATGTCATTTTGTAGTCTTTTGGAAATTGTTCCGCTTATCAGCTGTTTATTATGGCTTTAGAAACGCTGATGGATCATTTTAGGGAATAGAATGACTATCGGACAAAAAACTGCTTGCCTGTTTTTATTTATTGCATATTTACACATTTGCGTCTATCTATCTGATGTTTTGATGACTGTCGGACAAAAAGCTTCTCGCCTATGTTTATTCGTTGCATATTTACGAATTTTGCGTCTATCTATCCGATGTTCTGGAGGAAGTTTTACTAATATATGTCAATTATTGTGTTGAACTTGGAATTGATAGGTGACTGTTGCTTTCAACAAAGATCCAAGCCCGAACAAGTTGAATCTGGGCGTCGGTGCTTATAGGACAGAGGTACGTATCTGTTGCTTTAATTCGCGATGTTGTTAATCTATTTTGGTGTTAAAAATAGTCGGGCTTGATTATACTATCTTATCGCTGTTAAGATGTCTAAGCGGTTCGTTTGTCTATTTAGAAATTTTCTAATCTTGTGGTATTTCGATATGATAGGAAGGAAAACCACTTGTCTTGAACGTTGTCAGAAAAGCAGAGCATCAGCTTGTTAATGATAGGTAATTTTCTTGATTATTCTCTTAAGAATCTTACTTAATGTAGATATATGTTGAGGTTCTATTCTTAATGATCTGCAGTTCACGAGTTAAGGAGTATCTTCCGATTGTTGGATTGGCAGAGTTTAATAAACAGAGCGCTAAGCTTATTTTCGGCGCCGACAGGTAAGCTATACCAAATTTTATTTACTAGTTGTTGCCTTTTATATTTGGTTGCTTATACTCACATCCGCATCCTTCGTTCAATAGTTTTCTTTTAGATCTAATTCTAACTTTTATATAGCCCTGCTATTCTTGAGAACCGTGTCACAACTGTTCAATGCTTGTCTGGTACTGGATCATTGAGAGTCGGTGGTGAATTTTTGGCAAGACATTATCACGAGGTGTGGAATGTTTAGGTGTCCATTATCGTACTTATTAGGCTTTACTTGTACATGGTAATAGCGCTCTCATGATTCCTTTTTTCTTGTTTTCCAGCGGCTAATATACATTCCCCTGCCAACATGGGGAAACCATCCCAAAGTTTTTACTCTGGCTGGTCTGTCAGTAAAAACTTATCGATATTATGATCCCTCTACACGAGGGTTGGATTTTCAAGGTTCGAACTCGTACTCTATTTTAACTGTTTAACGCATCTTTTTTGGTTCTACCTCCATAATGAGTTCCAATGTGTTTTATCTATAATGGAAGTTGTGCCGCAATTAAATTATTCTGAACTTGTATAGTCTTCGACACTGCAGTGCCCCTGGCATTCTATGTAGGAGTGATTTAAGATGATTTGTTACGGAAACTTATGATGTTGTGTATGTTAGTACCTTATTATTACTTACCATTGGGTTGGACAATTTAATGTCACAGGCCTCTTGGAAGATCTTGGTTCTGCTCCATCTGGAGCCATAGTACTGCTTCATGCATGTGCTCATAACCCAACTGGTGTCGATCCAACCCTTGAACAATGGGATCAGATCAGGAAGTTGATGAGATCAAAACAGCTTTTACCTTTCTTTGACAGTGCTTACCAGGTAGAGAGGTCTACATAGTAAAAAAATGAGAAATGACTTGCATGTCAGGAACTTAATAAGACAATCTTGCTGTTTAAGTTTCTGATATTTTTGCCTTTTATGATCCAGGGTTTTGCCAGTGGAAGTCTGGATGCGGATGCACAACCTGTACGCTTATTTGTTGCCGATGGAGGTGAATGTTTTGTAGCCCAGAGTTACGCAAAGAATTTGGGTCTCTATGGTGAACGTGTTGGCGCTTTAAGCATTGTAAGATTTTTGGAAGAATATTCTTACTAGTGATTCATTGGGATGTCATATAACAGCATACCTTAACTGATTGAATCATTGGTTAATTGAGTCTGTGGGATTAAAATCTTTTTTGTTTAATATAGTACTAAGGAAAAGGTTGACTTCGCATTTCTAAGAGAAAATGAAAAAGTTATCCTTCCCTTCAACTTGGATACATATATAATAACCCTTGTAGCATCGCCTTTGTATTATTATTAACAAAAAAAAAAAAAAAATGTTAACTAAATTGGTAAGGATACAATTTAGAATGGTATTATTACTATTGATGAACATTTTCTTCTTTAAAAAAATATTTTTAGCATGAAGATGGATGGGATGGGGTCTGAGCTGGTATTTCAGCTTCACTGCCTTGATCTTACGCTTTGTAACTGTCGCACAGGTCTGCAAGAATGCTGATGTTGCGAGCAGGGTAGAGAGCCAGCTGAAACTAGTGATAAGGCCCATGTACTCAAACCCACCCATTCATGGGGCATCCATTGTCGCTACAATCCTGAAGGACAGGTAATAATTAAAACTTCTCATATGCCCGTAACAGAGATTGGGAAGGTGAACATACATATATGCAAGATGCTCACCTAGACTTTCTTTTCAATCCTGAGAACTTGTATGGAACCGATTTAACTGTTCGTGCATCATGAAATTATTTTCTTTGTTTCAACGTTAGGGATTTGTTCAATGAATGGACTATTGAGTTGAAGGCCATGGCAGACCGTATTATTAGCATGCGCCAGCAACTTTTTGACGCCTTGAGTGCTCGAGGTTAGTGTTCTTGTTCTTATTATTCATTCTCCCGATATCACTGCTGATATTACGTGGTTCTTTTAGTATTCTCGTTCTGAGTGCTTAGTAGCCTCTTTGCTATCAGTTTTGTTCAAAGGCTAAGGTGGATGATAAGAGTATTCTAATTTGAGTTCTAACCCAAAATCTATCTTAATCGTGTCATGTCTAATGTAGTTTTCGAAGTCAAATAAATTAATATACTCCAAAATAAAATTCATCTTAAAAGTTAAAGAATAATGTTAATTTGTTCATCATCCCACCATACTCTAATTTTGTAATGAAGGAGAAATACAAAGATTATCAGTTAAGAACTAGAACAGTAGTGATGAATTGCAGCTCATCCAAAATTGAAGGTTGTTTATTTGAACCCTCGTCTTTGACTAAACTGTAGTCGCATCCAAAATTGATGGTTGTTTTTTTGAACCTTCATATTGATCGAGGCTAATAATCTCGACCCCTTTAAGTTTAGTATATTTGGACCCTTGTCTTTAACTAAACTGTATTCCCATCCAAAATCGATGGTTGTTTTTTTTGAACCTTCATATTGATCGAGGCTAATAATCTCGACCTCTTAACTTTAGTTTATTTGTATCCTCGTCTTTAACTAAATTGTAAATGGAGTAGGGTAGATTTTTTTTTTATTGTTCCTTCACCATATAAAATATAGGTGCTTGATTTAGTTTTTACCTTTGATCCATTTTATCTATTATGATTCATTTAGTACATGTCAAATCTAGGAAGCTCGTTTTAGACTCGTTAGAAAATTGGCTACGATGGGTGAATGATTAAGGAGGGGCATCTGGGGCCCCGGCCTTGTGTATTGATGTGACAGCGATGGTTTTTTCTCGTCAATCTGTTGTGGTTGTAGTGAGAGAACAGGGATTGTTCATTTTGGAGAATTTAAAATATTGTAGAAGATACAATATAATCAATCAAGATTTATTTATCCTATTTAAACATATGCGAAATAATTAGTTGCTAATTTATTTTGGATGAATTGGAGCATATTTTATGAGAGATGGGTTTGTTGTGTGGGAGTGTTATTCACCGTCCATGTGTGGCAGGTACACCTGGTGAGTGGAGTCACATCATCAAACAGATTGGAATGTTTACATTTACAGGATTGAACTCGGAACAAGTTAGCTTCATGACCAAAGAATATCACATTTACATGACCTCTGATGGGTAAGGAACCATCTTATCTTTGCTTTAATATCCCTTTATTTTCCCCAAAATGCCCAATCATTCACGTATGCTATCACCGGAATTTAGTTTCTGTAGTGTTTTCGTTTGAAAATGTTCAAAATTTTCATTTTAAAAAATGAGAAACATTAGATGCTATTAGTAATCATTTATGTTTTTCCAAATTTTGAATTGTTAAAGATAAAAAGATCGCAATTCTTTTAACCCAATAGTTTAGTAAATGAATTTTGAGATGTCTATTAGTCTCTGAGCTTTTTAACTTTCTAAAATTCTCTGATTTACTGAAAGGCTAAATTGAATTTATTAAACACTTTTAAATTTTACTTTTAAATTTGTAACTTTTGTATGTGTTGAATGAGCTTTCTGAAATCTAAAAAAGCGTTGAAAGATGTCTTTACCCTCACTTTTGCGTTTGGAATTTTGATACGACTTTTGCCTTTCCAATTTGTGTGTAATTGGTCGCGATTTAAAAATTTTATTATAGATTTGAACATTTATCAAACATGAAATTGATTTTTTTGCGCTGTATTTTCTTGCTATTTCACAAATTAAATAAAACCAGCACAGAAAAATTGAAGTGAAAAAATAAATAACAAAACATTTATACATCTGTCATATATGTGCAGGAGAATCAGCATGGCAGGTTTGAGCTCGAGGACCGTCCCACACCTTGCCGATGCAATCCACGCAGCCGTGACCCGTGTCGTCTAATTTTGTACGCAACACTCATTTTATACTTTTCACATTTGCTCAGTTTTTACCCTTAAAAATAAAAATTGTTACTTCCCTCACCGGAAGAGAGACACTTTTTAACTCAGTTTTGTAATATTTTGAGCTATCAGGGCTCATCATACGCCTTAATAAGGCTCTTCATTATAGTTGATGGTATCAGTTCAGACGGGTAATCTAGAATTACAAGTAAAGCACATTTTTTATCTCTCTCTAACAAAGAGAGGCAAATAGTATTTTCCTTTCGACATTGATGGAAAAAGAAAAAATAGAAGGAAAAAATGCCGAGTTGGGGTGTTGGTGGCTACCTGGAGGCTTGGAGAAGATGAGGAGGGGAGGTCGCAGCTGTAGTTTTCACACACTCTGTCTCTGCTTTCCCCGGAGAGCCGCATTCGCTGAAGTCAAGCACCCGACACTCGGCCTGAAAAATGAAATCGTACAAGCTTACAGTAATCTCATTTTCGTAGGCCGAGATAACCGACCAACCAACCAAAAACAAGTCAATTGACCTACTTTTCTAATAAAAATCTGCCTTCAAAATGATTAAACCTGCTCTTTCGACTCTGTTAGAGATAATTATTTAGTTTATGTTCTGTAAAATTAAACTACCAAATGTTTCCGACTTTGTTGCCGATTTTTAAAAAATAATTTCAAGAACCAAGCAGAATTTTTGATAACCAACCCAAGTAGCTGTTAAAATATTTATTTTGCTTTTGACATTTGGCTTGAATTCACAATTGTTTTTTTAAAGATGCTTGATTCTCATTTTGAACACAAGTAAAAGCTTGTTAAGATGTAATGTACAAGTCAATTGACACACACATGCTATAAAAAATCCAGATTTCAAATCATTAATTTTGCTTCCTTTAATTTTTAAGATCCAGAAAATGGTTAAAATAGTTAAATTGCAAATTAGAGGTAGACAATGATTTAAAAAGTAATTTTATGAGGTTTATCAAAAATATTAATTTTCGGTCAGTAATTTGCTTTTAGTCTGCCTTGAATTTGAAGAAATGTAAAAAAAAAGTTTCTTTTTTCCTGAAAACTTGATGTGAGGGAGGTTGAAGAAGGGAAAAGTTGGAGAGAATCATACCAGAAGAGTTTCATCACAACGGAGATGCTTCATGCTCGTTCCCTTGAGTAGTGTCTCTGGAGTTTCATTGCCCAACACCTCATGGGCGTTGGCACATGCAGCTGCCGTTCGCTCGCCTACTTGTTTCATTAACCCAATTGCATCCAAGCTTCTTCCCTTGGGGCTCGAAAAATATCCAATGTCCTATAATAAACACAAATACACAACAATATGACGCAATGGCAAAAAAAGTTCATTTACAAAAACTTCTCATCCAACTGCAAATTAACCCAAACAATCTGAATAATTACCTCGATTGATATTTCCGTATCAATCTTCGGGCCGGGTAGGAAAGAATTGAAGAACCAAGGCGACATCCATGCTGAAGGGGATTCAATACTTCTCTTAAATGGAGTTTCACCAGTTTCAGGTCTAGGACATAGAAAAGCAGAACATAAAGACTGGGAACTCTCCATAATTTAAATGTGTAAAGACTAATGAATCTTACAACGAAGCAATTCCCATGACCGTAATCTGTGGCCGATTAGAATCCATCTTCTCATGGAAAGACGATGAAGTGACGGGGAGTTCGTGCGTCGGTCCATCAGGATAACTCCCACAGATGGTAGGCGGGCTGCTGCAAGGTAGCCCATGAGAATTCCCAGAAGACACCTTTGAAACATCGTCTGCTAGTCTGCTTGGACTGTATTGTTTCTTAATTCCCGTACTTGAACTGAGAGTTTTTTGATCAACAGTGTGGAGTAGCAGGTCATTCGCATCATGTTCAGCCAGGATTCCAGGAGGTACCTACCAACAGTAAAATTATCAGATTAATCGTATAGAAGAAAGAACAGGAAATTTGATTCTAATAGGATGAGCTCAGCATTGAATGTCGGATACCAATAAACTCGATTGTTCGTCCAATACACTCAAGATAGTTTAGCAATAAAAAGATTGCTGAAAAACGACTCACAATTTCAGCTGCGGATTGAACGCATATCATCTCGGTATCAGCAGTCTCTTGTTTCGTATAGTCTTGGGAAGAACTTTTTGGAAAATTATTCTCTGACAGCGTTGCGTTTCGAGATTCATTACCGTCATCTGTCTTCTCTTCTCTCACTTCAAAGGTACAATAAACATTTTCTTTATCTTCAGCAGAATCTTCGATACTCCTTTTTAGGTTAGATGGAGACAGTATAGAAGCTTTATCAGCCACATCATTGAACACAACATCCAAACGTGAAAAGTTTTCTGTCAAACTAGATGTGACGTTGGTTTCCAGCTTTTTGTCAATTCTTCTTTCAGAAAGAGGAGACATTAAATCACGGTGGCGTTTCTTCAAAATGGATGGAGTACTGGTAAAAGTTTTGGCAGCACTTTTCAGTACAGCATCTGGACTAGTATCACGAGATGGTGAATCCCATAATCTGAATGGAGTAACAGAATTTAGAGAAGTCATCATCAACTGGCGTATACCAAGTGGGCTGTACTCCTGCATTTCACTTCCAGATTGTATGAGATCACAGCTGAAAAACGGAACATCTAAACTAGTAAAACGAGGAGGCTCGTAACAAAGAGCACCGGAGTCTTGATGTTCGCCATTTTGTTTTGCTCTTTCATCCGAATGAGAACAAGTACCAGTGACATCTGCTGCTGTAGCGAATGGATTTATACACATTGGTTTTGGCAGCTCTTCTGCTCCACCAGGCTGTTCTTGCATTTCTGGGTTATCTGCAACCTCAAAATAGGAAGACTTGGATGTTCCACCATTATAGGCAAACGCATTCTGTTGGCTAGTTACAAATCCGTGCTCTAGGGTTCCTACAAATAGTTGGTTGGGTCCAGTACCACCTAATAAAATCATGTCATTGTTGACAGAAACCGTGGATGGAATCGGCATGCCGGACTGGTGCACGGAATTTTTTTCCTGCACATCAGTTCCTGAAGAAGGATTATGTATTTGTGAAGCTAAGGCATGGTTATTTTCAACTTTTGGAGTGCTGAACAAGTGAACTGGAACTTTGTAATCACACATTTCTGATACAGAAGAGCCTTCTTTAAGATTACTAGTCAGATCGCATCTGTCACTTTTTGCATCTGAGAATAGGACCCTGCAACACTCATCATCAGATATAAACATGCACTCTGCTTGGGCAGAGGCCGCAGCTCCTTTTATCATTGAAGAAGTTTGAGCAGAACTGGAAGCTCCATGACTTTCACCCATCCTAGTGCCAATTGCTTCAAATTGCGATGCTTCTATACCCAATTGTAACGAAGAGATGTTAGGAAACTCATTCAAATCACATTGGTGCTGTCTATTTGAAGATGTTCTACAATCAGAGACATTTTTCTCTGAAGGTGATAAAGAGTGACCCACTTCTTGACCAAACTCAGCAATGGGACAAGTAATTGCTTCCATAGGAGGGTAATAGGGTTCAGAACTGGATACTGGGCTGATACTTTGCTCCTTTCCCAACTCCAAATCCTCAACTAAATGAAATTCCTTTCTCTTGTGCAGAGTTGCACATGCTGAATCACTCATAAAGCTATCAGCAACTGATGGATCTTGACTGCACACTGAAATCTCCTCTGTATCCATTCCATTTAAGCCACTGTCATTTCCACTACCAAGCACTTTTGAAGATGAAACTGGGAGTTGGTTTGGTTGTCCAGCGGGAATTGGATCTTGAAATTGTGTGAGCAAGCCTGAGGCCACGTAAGAATCCAATTTCTTTTTGACAGAACTGTTCCAGTGGTTTTTTATGGCATTGTCTGTCCTAATGATCATAAAAGCACAAATATAACATCATTCATGATCAAGTGAAAATTTTCCGATTAAAAACTGGAAAGAAATATAGTTCTGGAGAATAAAGCTGCAATGAAAAGAAATCCAAAAAAGTTTAGATGGTAACAACTTTAATCTGAAAAGATTTATAGGAATAAAATAATGCACATGTATAACAACCCGCATAATGCCTCAACTTTAAGCTACATATGGGACATACCTTCCAGGTAAGAACTTCGTTAGCTCTGCCCATCTGTTCCCATAAATTTGATGAGCACGAATTAAAGCTAACTCCTCTTCTTGGGTCCATGCTTCTTTGTTTATATTAGGATTGAGGTGATTGTGCCACCTGAAAAAGAGGAAATAATTTATGTAAAATAATATGGGAAAGACAGCTGAAAGTTTAATAGAACATCGAGTACGAATGCAGGAAAAGTTCAACTTGATGACACCACAATATATAATGGCTTCCAGAAAAGAGACTTTCAACGGGCGGGGTTCATCAAAGGGATAATATGTAGAACAGGAAAATCAAAATCCAAAAAATCAGCAAGAAAATAAATCAATTGTCATACCTTTCTCGGCATTGCTTACCAATACGTCCAGGTAGATGAGTTGCAAATGTAGACCACTTTTTTGGTCCATATTTGTTCACCAGTTCAATGATAATTTCATCCTCCTATATACAATTCACAAGACAAACAAGTAAGTTCAAGTATAATTCCATAAAAATAGCACACTTATATAAAGAGTATGTTGATTAAATTATCGTGATAACTGGAATTTCACAAGCGGACCACCTCTTTAGACCATGGACCCTTGACAAGCTCGGGGTTTAAAACCTTTTGCCACCTATGTAGACATTGTACATCAGTCCGATCCTTGAAACATCCAGCTACAAACAACCATCATAACAAATGAACCAGTGATGCAATAGAAGAACATAGAAGTTCATGCAAAATATAATTTATCATGGCGTATGGCCTCCTTGACAAAGCACAATTAATTAGGTTATCTAATTATCCAGAATAGAATTTGAGTTAAGTATAGTTTACATAAGATAAAGCAAACATGAACTATGTTCCTAGATCACAATCACTGCAGAAATCCTCCACTGTGTTAAGAATGACTCATATGGAGAACATCTTCAGTACAATACAACCTATTCTTGGCCTCTACAATATTTCCACACGCCAATAATACCTATTTTCTTCCAGTTTTTGCCTTTGAAATGATCAACTGCTTGCCGCAAAATTTCATCCTGGATGTGAGTAAAAAAATATTTATCCATCAAACATTTAACTATTGGAACAACAAAATTCATTCAAAATACAATTCTTCATCGTGAGAAAAATAGCGACAATGAAGATGAACCCCCCACCCCAAAAAAAAAAAAAAAAAAAAAAAAAAAAAAAAAAA
>NW_019268521.1:4422431-4456085 GCF_002738365.1 Cucurbita moschata
TCACCCCAAAAAAAAAAAAAAAGAAAAGAAAAACAGCATCATTCTTTCCAGAAACCAGAATAATGAAAAGTATAGGATCTCACTAAGATAAATGATAAACTTACCTCTTCAGGTGTCCACTGTCCCTTTGTTGAACGTCTTGTAGGGCCACTGGTTCTCCTAAACATCCCCCAAAAAGAACATACATAGCGTTCAACAGAGAATTTAGTCTACGTCTTCCAAGAAAGTAATAGGGCAACAAATGTGAATGTCAAGCAATAGTATAGGAACATGTGTGGTACAGGACATAAAGTCAATTCAGACATAAAACCACAACAATGGAAACATTTCTAGTTGAACCAATGGAAATCAAATTACAACCTCTCAGGGAAAATAAGAAGAAAGACAGTTGTCAAAAACAGAATTACAACAAGCTAGTTAGTGATAGGTATTCCTCTCCAAACTAAAGGAAGTCAAGGAAATTTTTTTAAGGAAAATAATGTAACAGGGTTAAAAAATATTGCAATTGAAACAGTGATTATATGAGTTATGGTGACAAATTTGGTTAAGAAGACTTGCAAGACTTACAATGCATCAGTAACGTGCAAACAGAAAGGCTAAAACTTGCAGTATGAAGAAATGTGGAGCCAAAGCATTAGAACTGCTTAGATAGATAAATGAAGTTACCCATGGAGAGCACGTATCCTCTGATCACGAATCTCAGGTTTGTCTGAAGGTGTTGAGATGGTCTTATCACCTTCCATAACTCCTTGACATAGAGGGGCAAATGCATAATATCCCAATTCCTACTCGACAATGGCTTGTTCCAAAGAAATCTATCCAGACCATTATATCATTCCAATGTAGAAAATTCTACCATTTCATCTAAAAATTTCTGATCATGGAAGAAAACAAGTCAAAATATGCAGGTAGTGGAACAAAAGAAATAGTACGAAGAAATAAAACATGCGGCTGTTGCTGTAATATACATGTGCCTAATCATTATGCAAACGCAAGAATCAAACCAAAAAACATCAGTTCCAGTAAAGTAAATCCTAGTATTTCAAAGCGGTATATAATCTGAGCTCAACATAATCTTTGGATCGATGATATAGTAAATCAGCCGCGGGACAGACTGGATATAACTTCGGTCAAAGTTCCTTTAGGCAGTGTTTTTACAATAACTGATGTAAAACAGACAAAATCTGATATTCATCCAGGAGCAAAATGAATGTGTATCGATGTTCCCAAAGTTCATGCTACGAGAGAAAATAAAGGCCTCACGATTCAAAGATAACTACTACAACGAGTCTAAATCCATATCAAGAAAAGAAACTGAAAGGTCTAACGATTGAATCCATCTACAAAGAGGAATATAAGCTATCAATCCTCAATCAAACTCGCGCAAGGCAGAACACTTACATCAAAACATATTCACCATACTACAAGCCTCAAAACAACGAAAATGAAGGCTAAGAGCCTATTGAGAATGTAGGTAGTGGAACAAAAGATTAGTACGAAAAAACAAAACATGCGGCTGTTGCTGTAATATACATGTGCATAATCATTATGCAGACGCATGAATCAAACCAAAAAATATTAGTTCCAGTAAAGTAAATCCTAGTATTTCAAAGCGGTATATAATCTGAGCTCAACATAATCTTTGGATCGATGATATAGTAAATCAGCCGTGGGACAGACTGTGGATATAACTTCCGTCAAAGTTCCTTTAGGCAGTGTTTTTACAATAACTGATGTGAAACATGCATAATCTTATATTCATCCAGGAGCAAAATGAATGTGTATCGATGTTCCCAAAGTTCACGCTACGTGAGAAAAAAAAGGCCTCGCGATTCAAAGATGACTACTACAACGAGTCTAAATCCATATCAAGAAAAGAAACTGAAAGGTATAACGATTGAATCCAGGTTCAGAGAGGAATAAGCTATCAATTCTCGATCAAACTCGCGCAAGGCAGAACACTTACGACGAAAATGACTGCTAAGAGCCTATTAAGAATGTAAGCAACAAACAACAGATGAGAGACTTAACAAAAATTCAATTTCCACGTCAACCGTGAAAAGGATCAGATTGAAGACTAATTACTCGATCGAACTCCAGAAACGGAAAACAACACGACCTAAGTGTGCATAAACTGAAACCACGACGAGGATAAGATAGAGAACATTTCATAAAGTTCAGAAGGAAAATCACTCAAAATAGATGGAAAAAAGGTTAAAGAGTTCACGAAAATGGACCGAAATACCTAAGGAACTTCGAACGAAAGCGAAAAATATTAAGCCGACGCAAAGATCATAAAATCAATGGAAGTTTTACAAGATTAACCAAAGAAACCCTAAAGAACTCACCGGCGTCGGCGTCGAGCAGCAAAGTGCAGATAAACAAGAAACTCGATGCAGCGATCGAAACAGGACGCATTAACGAATCTCAATAGAGAAATCGAGGAGTAGAAATTTGATTTGGAGAACGAGAGAATGCGCCAACCAAAGAGATAGAGGAACCAGTAGCGAGAGAGAAATGGCAAGGACTCGGAAACGATAATTTAAACGGTCCGGAGCTCTATTCAAACATAAAGGGGCGGCCTAAAGTGATTCAAAACCAGCGGCTAAGATGACTGCACGTTCGGAAATGGAACGGTGAGGATTTAGACACGTGTAAACCAGGGATGTCGTACTACCGACAGTGTTTACGTGTAATGGTTGCAGTAAACGACAAATCTTAACGGGAAGCGAACTCCGTCAGATAGGATCATTCTTGTTTTTTGAGTGTTTACAGGAGAGTTCCCGAGGGAAAGAAGGGTAAAGCATCCATTTTCACCATTTCTATTCTAAAAAATAATTAATTTATAAAACACTTCTTTAAATGCATGAATTAAATTAAATTCAAATTGATAGCTGCGGTTTCGAGTTTTTTTCTTTCTTTCTTTATTTTTTTTTATTACTTGTTTAAGAAGAATCACGTAATAATTTTTATAACAACTTTAATAAAATTATGAGAAGAATAGTAATTTTATTTAGAGGGAACCTAGAGAAAAATTATTATGAATGGATGAAAAAATATAATTATAAATTGATGAAAAAATATATATCCTCTTAGAATTAGGGGATAGAGAAATAAAAAATAAAAAGAATACGCATTTTAAAATCTTGAGAGGAAGTTTAGAATGGAAAGTTTAAAGTTTAGAAAGCATTTTAAAATTTGAGGAAAAGTTTATAATGGATACAGACAATATTTGTTAATAGTGAGTTTGAGTTATTACAAATAACAATATTTGTTGTTTAGGCTGTTACAAAGAGGCCACATACACGTGTTGGACGCTAACCCCAAAGGAGTTTCCACACCTTTAAAAGAAATGTTTCGTTACCTTCTCCAACCGATGTGGGAGATCTCACACTTATAAGAGCCAACAAGGAGTTGACCTCCAACGGGGGTTTTCACACCCTTGTAAGGAATGTTTTTGTTCCTCTTACCAACTGAGATGTAGGATCTCGCACTTACAGGGCCAGCAAGGAGCTGGCCCTCAACGAGGGTTTCCACACCTTTAGAAAAAAAAATGTATCGTTCCACCCTTCAATCGAGGTGGAATCTTTACCGGAACTATGACTCGATAATGGGAAGATAATAGAAGAGAAACAGAGTGAACCAAAGCATTCAAATGAAACAGAATAAAAAAGAAAAGGAAAGCTAATGGTTTTTTTTACGGTACGATTTACTTTTGTGAAAGGCAAACATGACAGACTTTCAAATTTCAATGATAGCCTTTGCCCCGGAAGAAATTGGGTGTGAGGGGTCTAACCAATCAAACCACCAAAAGCAAAATCACTCCTCATTCTTAGTGGCTTCTTAGAAAGAAGAAATGTAGGCCAAAATGAGCTAACTTATAATCATTAAACAAGAGTAACAGTAATTACAACTTACATAAACACCATAAATCCGCTCTCTTGAAAGCCACAGCCAATTTCTATTTGTATAGTCATCTCATCAGGTAGACACAACAAGTTGAACGTCATCGAGCCTAAACACAATAATTTGATCACGTACGAGAGAACAACTTCGGGCCAAGAACAGCAAATTTCTATTTCTTGCATCGTTCGTACCAATCAATCAATTCGATCACATAAAATCGTCCTCCAGCTCTTGTAGCGATTTGCTTGTTGCAGCAATCTGTTTGTTAGATGTCATTTTCTCAGAGACCATCAAACCCTTGTAGCTCCTTAACTCTGCTTGCCTCTCTTTTTCTAACCTTTCCAGTTCCTCACGTCGTTTCTGCAAAAAAGGGAAGTTTACTGTAACAATACTTTATGGAAACCATCGAGCAAAACCACCATGTCTGACGAATAGATTTGCTACCAAATGACCAAAAACATATCTAAAAGTATAATTGCTAGATAAACACTTCTGACCTTGCGACGCATAACGATTATGAAGCGCGGTATAAGGCTAGAGCAAGAATGTTAATACACAAATATGGAGCTTTTCACACCAGCTTTTTTAGACACTTATGCTAGAACGTTTACACACAAATATGTAGATAAACACTTATGCGAGTCGAGGCTCGTGCCATACATATCAACTAGGAGAAAATAATAACCAGTTAATATATCAAACTAGATTCTGACAACAGGGTATAGTTCAAAAAAGGAGTTATTTCAGAGACGGGACAAAAAAATTGTAACCAACCTTTTCTCTCAGGTGTTGCTTCCTCTCCGCTCTTTCAGCTGCATTCACTGCTTCACGTTCGGCTGTATAATGGAAAACGAAGTGCTTGTAAACTGTTTTACGAGTTCGGATGCACGTGAACTTCATACTTAGGGGTGGATAGAGACGTGCTAGGAATAGAAACAACATACTTTGGAAACATTGGTTCAAGAAAGTGTAATTTCATATTGTATCCTAACAACAAAAAATTCATTTCCAATTTACCTTTCAAATCAGGCTTCCTTTCCACTTTAGTCCTGTTCAATCTATTTACGATGTCGTTGATCCGTTTTTCCACCCTTACAGTTCGGACCTGAATTGTGTATAAAGATAAATGTTCGTAAATCACCTTGAATTCTTACGGATATATCCGCTAGCCAATCGAAAACAACGTAGCTTACCATCTTGGGGTTATAAAAACCAACTTGGCCAACATCCATGGAAGCAGTTTTCTTCAAATTGGACCAAGGTGTATACACGACATCAATGTTGTTTACCTTGTTTCCTGTCAGATAAAACAGACAATAGTCAATAGCTTCTACCTCGTGACACAATTCCGCTGTCGTCTACCGAAACACGCGTGTGTATTTTTAAAGTTTAATTTAAGATCGAACATGCAGACAAACCTCGTTCACTAAAGTTTCACCACGCCAAAGGGTAATATTTTTCTATGATATAGAAATAGATTGCTCAAATTCTACCTTGAATGGAATTTGCCTTGACAAGCTGAGCACAATCCTCCAGCAACCCTTCACTAATATCATCAATGGTCTGCCCTTTTTGCAGTCTCACATAAACATGAGCAGATGACATCTTGTCTACGTGGAACCTGCACAAGACAACCTTTGCTCAGAGAAAAAATCTTAAGCTAAGTCCTCCCTACAAATCAGACCAGATACATGATGAAGGAAGCCCGCAAATAAGTGTAGCAACCCAAGCCCACCGCTAGCAGACATTGTCCGCTTTAGCCCATTACGTATCGCCATCAACCTCACAGTTTTAAAACGCGTCTGCTAGAAAGAGGTTTCCACACCCTTAAGGAATGTTTCGTTCCTCTCTCCAACCGATATGGGATCTCACAATCCACCCCCTTAGGAGCCAGCGTCCTCGCTGGCACACTACCCAATGTCTGACTTTGATACTATTTGTAGCCGCACAAGCCCACCACTATCAAATATTGTCCTCTTTGGGCTTTCCCTTCCGAGCTTCTCCTCAAGGTTTTAAAATGTGTATCTTATGGAGAGGGTCTAGCCCTACTCTGCCCAATGCCTCACACCGTCAGGCTCTGACCATTTGTAGCAATTCAAGCCCACCGCTAGCAAATATTGTCCACTTTAGCCCGTTGCGTATCGCCGTCAGCCTCACGGTTTTAAAACGCATATGCTAGAAAGAGTTTTCCACGCCCTTATACGAAATGCTTCGTTCCACTCTCCAACCGATATGGGATCTCACAATAAGACTAAAGACAACCCTTGAGTTCTTAAAGCCACAAAACAGACAAGACGATCAGTTCGAGTCCTGCATGGCTAAAGAAGGCTTGTGCAACGAAAATTCAAGATTTCAATAAAAAAAAATAAACTAATTCCCTTCACAATCCGCAAGATATCCGTCAGCAATGTTGATTTCCAGTTTCATAAAGCTCTGTTAAATCAAAGAAAATAACAACCACACAAATCTATAGAACTTTGACATCAAATGCCAATTTCCAAAGACATCGGGCGATAACGTGAACACAAGCACTTTTACCCGACAGGATTGATCGTGAGAAATCATTTTCAACCATATCTCAATGAAATTGACATCAAATCAAATAACAATCCGTGAAAGAATCAGAAATTAATAAAGAGAGCTAGACGATAGATTACCAAATATCCTCGGGAAAGCCGTATTTGATAAGCTCCTCGTTCTCGTACTTGTCGAGCCCCATGAAAATGGAGTAATCACCGACGTCAGGCCGGGCTTTGAAATAGAAAACCATGGTGCTTCGATTTCGGCCGCTCAACCCTCGAAAATGGAGAGAACAGAATGAATTAGGGTTTTCAATTGGAGGAAAGAAGAGAGATTGGTCGTCTGGGTTGCGTGTGATTTTGAATCTTTGATCGGACGCTGATATTCCAGGATAGCGTAGAATAATATTTTATTAAATTAAAGTTGAGTCCTTAAAACTTTCAAATTTAAGTCAATCCCTCATTTTATACCCTATAATAAATGGTAAATAGATCGCTTAATTTTCAATTTTATATCTAATTTTATTTTAAATATTTTTTAATATTGATAGATTTAATAAGGTTTTTTAAATATAATATTCAATTATATTTTTTTTTTCTTCATATTTTTATATTTGACATATCAATTTAAAATTATTAATATGAAATTATTTGACACGTTTTGATGTTCATATATCTTTTACAAATTTATAACTAAATTTATAATGATAATCTTTTTAATTCAACAAATTTTTTTTCTTTCTATCAAAGTTGATAAAGGTGTAAGTTAATTGATTTTATATCTATTTTTTTATATGTTTGAATATAATTTTATTCTATTTTTTTTATATAATATTTCATATTTAAATGTGCAATTTATTGATCGTTCCATCCAAATGTTTATCATACTATGGTATATGGATCGGTTGTTGTTAGTTTATTTCTTTTAACTAATGCATATGTCGATTAAAAAAATCATGTTTTAATATTAATGTTTTGAGTTAGTCGTAAATATGTTTATTATATTCAAATGATTTGAAGTTAATATAAGGTTGTAGCAATTTTTTGTTATTTTAGCGTAGCAAATTATGTTTGTAATTTTTTTGTCGTAACTTATTTTTCAATCGACTAAAATTGATAATCAAGGTTGATTGGTATTTTTCGAGATTAAATCGATACCAATTTATATACTACAAAATTGGCTAGTTAAACTGCGAACGTATTTACTCACTCTAAAATAGTTGACCACACCACTCGATCATATTATTTTTAAGAATCTTAATTAAGATATGAATAAAATACTTTTTGTTCTCGAGTTTTGAAAGTTGAGTGAAGTTAGACCTCGTGCTTCAAAATAGGACAAGTCTCTAGCATTTAGTAAAGTGCTTGATTTTGATTCACGAGTCAACGTAATCGGTCTCGAACTTCACATCTGTTCATCTTTTATTATCGTTTTCATTTTACTGACTAAACACGAGACTTTGATCAACAAAAGTTATAGAGATTTTACCTTTAAAACATCAAATAAAACCGTACTAAATAAATTCCACAATTTCATCTATAAAATCTACATCCGAGCACACCTAAGTGCACAGCAATGCGAAGCTCAACTTTTCTCGAGCTTTACTAAACACGTCTAGGCTCTTCAGCCCATAAAACAATCCTAGAATCGATGCGAATCAATAAATTTGAGCATCTAAGCCATCAAATTTAAGAGACTAAAATTCCAAAATAATCATAAGAACCTGAAAACATTAAGTAAATCATATTCCTTTTTCCAGAAAGGTCAAACCTTATGCGTCATATTTGCACAAGTTCTCGAAGCCCATGTATTCGTGACGCTGAATTTGTCCAATCGTCTTCGAGATTCCAACGCCACCTACCAAACAAATCCACAGACCATTTAAGATATATTTATTTATTTAATCATAATAGAGGAAAATGGGATGAAGCAGTTTGGTTGGATATGGCTTTCACCTAGAGAAATTGCACTGACGAATATTGTGAAGGACAAGATGAAGATAATTAAGGATGCTCTTCCAATCAAGTTGATCAGTTTTCTTATTACGTGTTGTCCAACAAATGCAGCTATGGCGGCCACAATGGTGAAGTAAACAGCTGCAATATTACAACTTGTTTAGTCACTCAATCGGGTTGAAATTTTTTGAAATTTCTTACCTCGATCATACGTATGGTTATCTCGGAAGTACTAAGAATGATAGATACTTCACTAGAGATATTATCCACTTTGATTTGCTGTAGTTTCGTACTAAAAGTTTCGATACTTATCTTCACATATATACCATAGAACTTTCGTTTTCTTAACCAGTATGATTTTTTTTTTCACTCTTAACATAAAGAAAGTTGCAGAAAAGAATGTGCTTATGATGAAATTGATTTACCATAAGGAACGGGAAAACGGTCTAGTAGATAGTATTCTATAACGGACATTGACGAGGAGAATGTCATTCCAAAGGTTGCTGAAGCACTCGATACCTGCAAAGTAAAGGAAACAAGAGTTTAACTTTGATATGATTTCTAATGTCTCAAAAGTTTATAACTTTAATATGATCTCTAATTTCTAATATATTGGATTTTGGAACACTAAGTAGTATTCTCATTCATCATAAGGTTATCTATCCTCAAACAATGAAAAAAAAAAGATAAATCAATTTGAAAAAAGTGACAAATTAAAGGATAAGATTAAATTACAAATTTAATAAATAAACTTAAAAGTGTATAAATTTTTTAACTTTCAATAATTTTATATTTAACGGGTCATTACTTTTAAACGGTGTCTAATAAACCTGTACTATTTAAATTTTATAACTAATAAGTCTTCAAATTTTTAATATACGTCTATTCAATAAATCTAAAAGTTTAGACATAAAATTAAATTCTACCAACAAAAAAAATGGAATATATCAACAAACACAAGATAAAAAATTTGAATATCTATAGGACATTTTAAAAGAAAATCTATTACACATGAGAGTGCTGCCAAACTTGTAATTAAACTAATAATATAATATCACTACGTTCAATGAATGGGTCCCACTAGTCAAAGGACCAAAAGTTGGAAATGATTGAAGTCAGGGAGTAACAGTCGTGGTTTCATAATTTTACTTCATAGAAGATAATTTAAAAAAATATGGATGTGAAATATATATAATTTCAATGTATAATTATCCAAATCAAATGTAACATAGGTTAACATCCAATTGCTTCGATTTAAAATATCTGGACGATGCCTTACTATTAGAGTAGAAAGATGAACAATCAAACCTATTTCTCATTCAATAGAAGTCCAAAAAGATGAATAAGAGTTCCAAATAACGAGAGATAGGTAAAAAACAGGTCTGTACTCGGTTTAATAACACAAGTCGAAAAACAAATTGAAAAAAGGACTCGAAGAGTTTTAAAAAAAAGACTAAACGTGTTTATAAATATGTTAAACGAAATAAAAAAATGGATCTTTCTTTTAGTTGTTGAATCTCTCTTTGATTGATCAATGTGTGATATTTCGAATCCTCATTATTAATGGATTCGAAATGATTTTTGGATCGATTAAAAAATCCTTTCAATTGGCTAGAATTATGTTTGAAATTAGTTGTTTAGCATACATGACTTTCATTTACTGCCGAAACATTAAAAAAAAAATCTCATTAATCTCTAAACTTTTACTTCTCAAATTTTCAATTGTAGATAAATTCTAGTCTTAATTTTGTAAATTCTCAAATTTTCAAATAAATTCTAGACTCAAACCTATTTGACACATGAACTGAATTAGAACTAATTAAAAAAAAAAAAAAAAACCCTCCAGTGCAAAAAACAAAATAAACGTTGAGGCTGAGATATGTACCTGCGGGGGAATGCCGAGCTCCAAAAACAGGGGTCCCATTATAAATCCTCCACCAAGGCCAAGCAGGCCGCCAACAACTCCGGCCACTATGCCCAAGAAGCAATATAGAACAAGCTGGTAAACTTGAAAATTAGTCTTCTCATTTCCCAGAGATGCAATTTTTCTCCGTCCTTTGTACAAGCTAACTGCCTCATAGCCAGATGCACCAAAAGCAATTGGTATCTGTAGACCAATTTTGGGTCAACTGTTAAGAGAAATCAACCAGAAAAGGCACACGAGAATTTGTAAAGGGAGCAGCGAACTTACCTGCAGTAAGTTGAGTAGCCAGTATTCCCATGAACAATTGGGTGAATGCTTCTGTTTTCAATTAGAGATTGATGGGTTTCAGTTTATTAAGATTGTAAAATAAAGAGAGAACGGAGAAGGGAAAGAATCCAAATACCTTGATAATTTGGATCGCAAGGAAAGCAACCCAAACTAATACAAGAAGTCCCATTTCTTTCCAGTACACATTCTTCAGCATTGGAACCTGCCATTTCAACAGTTCATTGTTCTTATTTCTGGTCAATTTTTTAACAAATCAAGGGGTTTATTATAGGATTTGAACTTAGCTCAACGGTATTAACATGTATTTCTCGTACCCATTTATTGTAATAATAATACATCCTAAGGTAATCCCAATTCAACATTCTCATTTCTTGTATCACTTATGACTAAGAATGAACTTACCTCTCGATCAGCGGGGTCTGTTTCGGGCCGATGGCTCGGGCCACTAGGAAGAGGAGCATATGCTGTATTGGCTTGAAGATCTAATGTAAAAACGTGTGGAGTATAAAATAAGAACAAGGATTGCCACCATTTCGATACGATTGACAATAGATTAGCTCACCATTTGATTCAGCACGCCTAGCAGCCTCCTAAATTGAAAAGACGTGACATCCAATTGTTAGAAAAATAGACCATATTTGAACCATAATATTGAAGATTCAAGTTTAAGTGATAACCGTTTTCATTATAGTTTCCTTCTTCCAAGTTTCAACTCCCTTAAGAAACGATTTCGTGGATGTAGCTGCAGAACACGCAGATCAGCCAGAAGATAAACAGAGCAGAAAATATGACCATTGAAAATTACCTAAGAAGAGAACGATGAGGAGGACAGTAACCATCCAATCAGCAAATATGACATTGAAAACCACCCCAATGCTGATGCCCAGCATGAGCATAGGCATGATAAGCAGCACCAAATCATAGTCAATGATAGGAAGATCAAGTGTTGGATGTCTTAGCTTAAGATTATAGTAGACGGTTGATACCGATGCTCCCATAATCATACCTTTAGCAAACAAACGAAACAAGAGGATTACACAAGTTAGATATGTTAAAGAGCAAATCCTAAGTTCGGTACTCTTAAATGCCACAATCAAAATGTTCGGATACCAATTATTGTACCTTAAATACCACAATAACAATGTTTTGATACCAATTGTTGTAGTGAAAGCGGAAGTAAGATCGATCACACTCACACATCAACAAATAGCAATCAAACAAAGAGATAAAGATTTATGTAGTTCAAAGAGAAGAAATTGACCGATCTTGCTTCTGTTTTCGCTACCGATACAATAATTGGTATCAAAACAGTGTTGTTGTGGCATTTAGGAGTTGGTTTGATATTGTAAAGATCATTCCCCATACATTTTGATATAGCTGTGGATGACTTTGGATCGAACCCAATGATTAGACTAAGCATAGGAACATAAATTCCCCCACCACCAACGCCTCCTACACTCCCAAATGCAGCACCCAGAAATCCAATAACAGAACCCAATACAATCTGCCACCCAAATTCCATTTCCTGTAAAGAAGATTATAATACACTATTAGTCCATCTACTTTACTCGTGATTAGTAAAAAATTTGCGGTGAAAATCTTGAGAAGCTGTAATGAAAACATGAAATCGTGTATTATAAGATATAATGATTGTTATTATAAAGCTGGCTTTGTTTATTCGATGAATTTGTTTATCATCGAAGCATATGACCTTGAATAAACTATAGTTTTGGCAGACGCTAAAGCTCAAAGCCTTTTAAGACATTGAATATAATTCTTTAAAGATCTTATTTGAGAGTCCAAAGCATGATCTTCAATGAAATCACCGGCAAATTCACAGATGAAAAGATTTTATCAAGCAGGATTCCACTTTTCATATCGAAACTATGAACAATCCGAAAAAATGTGCACAATGAGTTAGATCTAAACCGAGACAAAGCCTAATCATGAGAATTTCAGAAGCTTTTCCAAAGAAAAAGTTCCGAAATGACGAAAACTCCATTCATGAACACGAGGAGTTGAACATTCCAACACCAAGATTTATTCTAGCCTAGCAGCTCAAAATTAAGTGCGAGAAGCATTGAAATGGTTAGAGAATCAGCGAGCAGGAGTGCGCGATCCTGAAAAATATATTTCCGAAGAAGAGTAAACGCAAACAAAACAAATTTGATTGCACTAGGATTTTTGTGTAAATCTACATGAATAGAGAGGTACACAGGTTCTTGTTGTAACTTACAGGCCAAACGTGATGATACCCCGTTCTGTCCGATTGCCACAAGAAATTCAAAGCTCCTCGGATCAGATTCAATCCATCAGAACCTCCTTCTCCGTCCAACCTCGCCGTTTCGAGCTTCATTTTTCTCTCACCGGAAACCATAGCCAACGCTATGGCAAAGTTGAACATCGTCATCGCCATTGACCGAAAACCCGCGCATATTCCTCCAAATTCGCGCGCCATTGAAACTCCGAAACGTTCCTTTCGCCCTCTGAGATACAAAAACCAAAACGCTATTCCGCTGAGACCACCACTTGCGAAATAGGAAATGATATCTGTTTCTTCAAAAAAAGAGCAATGGCTTATATTACGAAAAACATGAATCAAAAAACAAAGCGCTCAAATCAATGACAATGAAGTTTGACGAACGATTATGGTTGGTTGAATTTAATGGATTGTTCATTAATCAGAGCTACAAATCATTTAATGCTCAGATAATTTATCTCTATCCATTTCATCATGATAAACGTTCCACTCGTTGATCTAACATCACAAATGTTGTTTGATTCGAGCGGTGCAAAATCAAATCAACCTAAAACATCAAAAAAAAATCGGAATTCGAAGCGAAAATAAACATGGCCATCAGCTAGAACAGAAAGTTTTATCCATCCGTGTACGTCAGTGGTTAAAGAAAAAAAAAAATAGCACACTATACTTTCTGCACGCCTCTAAGAATATATTTATTTTTATTATTCTTCGTTTTCAAATTGGGAATTCGCTCACTACAGAATCAGAATATTGTGTATTTTAATTTTAAAAAATTAAAAAAAAACTTCAAAAAAAATTAAAATAAATAAATAGGTGTAGTTTTGTTTTTTTGTTTTTAATATATAATAGTCCACTTGGCCCACTTGTGCCCACTTGCCAAGTATCTTGTTTTAAGTTTTTTTTAAATAACATTAAAATCTTAATTAAATTATAAAAATAATTAATTTTTAAAAATATTAATGATAGTAATAACATGACTAAAATACTATTTTAGTCCATATATATTTTTTTACTTTTATTCCATTTTAATTTTAAATTTAAATTCCACAAAAAAGAGGAAGCATATTTATTAATAATTTGAATTTATATTTTTTCAATAAAATTTGTTCATCCATAATGATAGTTACCATACCAAAAAAAAATATAAAATATATATATATATATATATATATATATTTTTTTTTTTTCTTTTTTAACTCTAGTTAGGAACGAAAAGAGGATTTTATTCATATCACCGACTTTTAGTAAATCAATTATTTTACATGGTGTGTTTGATGGAGCTATCAGGTTGAGTAAATTCAATAATAGAAGCTTGTTGGTCATTCGTTGGGCAACCTGATAGCTCCATAAAAAAATTACCCTATAAAAATACCCAACCGACAAGTGTCTATTATAAATCTATTTTTTTTTCAAATAACTAACTTATACATGAAAATTATTAATACCTTATTTTAAAAACATCTTTTTAATTTTCAAAAATTAAAAAAAAAAACCTTTAAATTAAAAAAAAAACTTTTAAAGAATATCATTGAGTTTTTAAAAGTTAATTTTTTATTTTTTTTTAATTTAAAGGTATTATAGAAATTTAGGTAAAAGATCCTTAATATATATTTATTTTTATTAATTTAACTTTTTAAAAATTAATAGTAGAGATGGATATTTATTTTTGAAAGGGTCAGGGTTCAATTTTAAAATATATTAAAAAAATCAAAATAAATAGGGTAGACAAAGGTTTCAAATTCAGAATTTTATTATTTTTATTATTTCTATATGGTACAATTCATTAATTAATCTTAATTGTATTGTACCAACATGACCTCAGAGGTAGGGTGGGGACAGCTCACAATCGCTTGGTCAAGCCAGCAAATAATTCGCCTTCTCACAAATTTCTGTTTTAATTTTTTTAATTTTTATTACCATTTATTGTTTGTTATAAATACTATTTTCTTTTATTTATTTTATTCAATTTTATTTTTAAAATATATAATTTTTATTTCTATACTTAAAAATGATTATTTTAATCTCCGCTTATAAAATTTTAACATAATTTTTATTTATAATACAAATATACAAGCATAAATCAATTTTTAGATCCGAGTTTAAAATTTCTCTGTACAAAAAAAAAAAATGACGATAGGTAATTTAAACATCATAATAAAATTTTGGATAAAAATACATTTTAATCCATATCATTATTCAATTTTAATTTGGGTTTTTTCAATAAATCTTAAATTTAGTTTATTTAATATAATTATTTACCTTAAAATTATTATTATTATTTATATTTAAAAAAATTCGATTCAAATAATATTTTTGCCTAAAGTTTTAGATTCTTTTCCACGTCACTAGTCCAGTTGACAAATCCAAACAAAAATTTTAATTTATTATTTTTTAAAAAGAACAAAAATTTTCAAGGACGGGATTTCAGGATTTTGTTTAATATTATTGTTTTATAACCTTTTGTTTTTATTTTGGATTATAATAAGTTTGAAATTTATTTTAAAGATATTAATTGGGAACATGTCAGCAGTGATGTCATGTTTAATTAAGTTCTTAATTTGGTGTAACAGCCACTCGACTCCCTTGTATTTTTTAAGTTATATTAATTTATTTGGTACAACATCCTTATAATAAGTTTGAATTTGTATAAATATTGGTATCAAAATTTTAAAAAATATTTCGTTAAAAAAGTCTTTGAGTGGTATAAAAGAAAGCTACAAATTTTGTCAAATCTTGTTTGAGTGGTTAAGAAATTTTGTATAAACGCTGTTAATTAATTAATCTAAATTTTTCTTTATTTCTTTATTATTTTTGTTTTTCACATCCCACGCAACCCATTAATAGTCTCGGCAAGTTGAATGTTGCTCGTGATAAGATAAAAAAATTCTTCTCTCGGCCTCTCTCGGCCTCACTTATTAGAATGAATGTTGCTCATATCTAGTTTTTATTTATTCGGTTCAAGTTATTATTTTGTTACCTAATATTTATTTATTTATTTATTTATTTGAACTTGTTATTATTACATTATTATTTTGTTACCTAATATTTATTTACACATTATCATTATTATTTTGTTACCTAATATTTATTTATTGGATAAAAAAATAAACTCTGCCCATAATGGACCTAAAGATATACCTATATTTTTAGTCTCAAATTTGAAAATGTTACAATTTGTTGGAAATAGTATAAATATTTTATTAATAAATTTGTCATTTGATTCTTTTCTATCTAAGATTGAAAAATTTAATGGAAAATTTAAATATACATGGCCTATATGTTTGAAATAGATTCCATTTTGAAAAAGTTGAAAAAGAGATAAAGAAAAATAAAAAACAATGACATATATATATATGTTTGGAATAGATTCTTTTCTTCCCGTCTACATCAAATAGACTCACGAATGGATGGATCAGACCAACATTATAATCTTAACTTCAAACTTGAAAAAATGTTGGGTTTCTTACCCTGTTTTCTTTTTTTCTATTTTTTGTTTAAAAATTGTTTAAAAAACTGTTATGAATTATAAAATATATACGATACAAATAAGAATTTGATAATATTGCAAAAGATGGGGTTTATTATTTAAATTATAAAGTTAGTCTAAGAATTAATCTCTACAGGTTAGAAGAAATTGGAGGATCAGATTCTGATGTAATATTTTAAAAAGAAATTATAGATCTAAAAAAAGGGCAAAAATTAGTTTAAAGGGGGGAAAGGGAAAAAGAAGGGGGGGGGGGGCATTTATGGAAATTGTAAATTTGGTGTAAGAACCCCAGACAAGGGGGTACTGTTGCAATAAAATAAAACTAAGAGAGTTAAAAGGAGGAGAGAGGAGAGGAGTTGCTACGTGGATACAGGACTGTAGAGTAGGCAAGGAAAGCCGAAGTTTTGGAAATAAATTAGGCCCATGTTAAAGAGAAGGTTTAGCTTACAGGATGGATGGATGGATGGATGGAAGTGGATATGATATGATGCTTTATATATAGCCCACATTGAAAAGTATGCCTCCCGCCCCCTCCTCCTCCTCCTCCTCCTCCTCCCCCACCTTTCTCTAAATTTCTTATTCCTTCTTGCTTCCTTTGTCATCTTCACCGCCATCTTCAGATGCAATACCACTCTTCGACTCATCAAACTCTAATAACTGCACAATTATAATATAACAACAATTTGAATCAATGAACAACCATGCCATAAATTTCTATTTTCTTTTCTTTTTTGGTAGGGTGGGGTGTCGGGATGGGACGGGACGAGACAGGTGATATTCTCTAAGCGTATTTGAACGAGAGTGAAAACGACAATGGCATCAAAGATAGAAGAATTTGAGAGAGAGCAAAAAAGGGGAACAAACCGGTTTGACTTCGCCATTCCATACGACATGAGCAGCCAAGAATCCAATAACAGCAGGAACAATGTAAAGAAGTGCAGGCTGAAAACAAGAAAACAGACAAAGATCAGGTCATCAACTCCTTGATGTATATATATATATATAGTTCGAGGAAGCCGCTAAAATGTTAAAATTTAATGCAAACTTCACCTGGGCAGCTTGAAACCAATTCATGACCACTATTGTGAGGACCAAACCAACTGTGTATCCCATAAAAGCACTCTTAAAATATTGACCGTCTTTTCCCCTGGATGCATCAAATCGTAGAGCCAGTGCAACAAAGATCCCTAGAGGAACAAAAATATTATCAATACTTAGCGAGAGGAGGGGGGGGTTGTTCAATTATGTACACCATCATTAATCTCACTATACTGATCATTATACTTAGTTTTTCTTCAAATACCTCACCTTGGATCAAGATTAGATGACAGAAGTAACGATGGGTATTAGGATTCAAATAAAGTGTGAACTTTCATTAGGAAAAAAACGCCAGAAATATGTCGATCGACATTCAAACTCACCGGGAATGACAATGTCACCAAGTCCAAGCATGGAGAATGGTCGAGCAGCATCTGCAGTGGGAAACAGAAGCTGCAGACAAATTTAGAAAACCATAATTAGACAGTCTGCTCAGCCCAAATCACATTTCACTGTGACGCGAACATCAAGCATTCGAGTTTAGCAAGAGTACAGACCTTTATAGGTGCATCAAACGATTTCGCGACACTAACCATCACTGGAGTAAAGAAAACCCAGAAGATATCGTATACAAACAGTCCAGCCTATGGAGAATTTAGACCAAAAAAAAAAAAACACACAAATTAGTAACGGGAAAAATAAAATTACATGATTGATCAGAATGTGTGCAACGGGACAATTAAATAATTGCACCAATAACAAAGCATTTATTTATCATAACGGCCGATAATATCCAGGGGATTATAGAATACATAGACCAGAACGTATCAGAGAGATAACATGAAACTCGAACAAACTGAATTGCCTCGAAATAGAAGATCATGCATTCATGCCACATCCTAACCGTTGCACTCGAAACAAAGAATAAATCAAGTTGGCATAATCAAATTCCAACACATGCTTGGTCAAAGAGCAGGATGATTATCCAGTAGCATGTTTTATGAAACACCTTAAGTATTCTATACAACAGTAACCCAATTATCATTAACTTTCATTATCAAATCCTTATGTTCCTCTTCTTACCAAAAGTATGGCACCAGTCTTAAAGGAACCAAGAGAAAGCATTTCAATTCCCTGCAAATGGAAAACAGAGAATTAATTACTTCAACGAATGCTCAACCACATATAGTTAATTTTAGAGATACTTAGAGAATGATTATTTGATTTTTGAATTAAACCCAACAAAAATCTTGCCAGTCAGCAAAGAACTTCCAGCCACATAAAGGAATTACAGAAGGAAGTATTGCTCAATCCGATGGCTACAGGGTCGTTTATTTTAAGAGGTCGCTACTGTACCTGGATACAAAAGGCAAGGCCCAAGATATTGTTAGCCAGCCAGTGTTTCTTCAAAGCATACCATGCACAAAAAAAGGTTCCAGGAATTGCTGCAACGACTTGAGACCTGGTGAACTCGATCTCCAAAGCTGTGTAAGAAATGAAAGGAAAAATATCATTCTGCATGATGAAAGGAGATAAGGTCAAGCAGATAAAATCAGCTGAATCTTGAAAGAAGCAGAAGAATCCAAAACAAAAATAAGGTTACAATAGTACAAAATTGAAAAAATCATACGAGTCTCAAATCAACAAAAACCATTGTCCATAACTCAGAATAATTTGGCGTTTAACCAAACCTGGCAAACAAATATAGTCATAAGGGCAACTGTAATGGAAACCATTAATTTCAATTTCCTTAATAGGAGAAGTGGCAAATTAAATTCTTCAAAGCCGACGAAGTGCCCTGAACCACTGATCGACCAACGTTCATTTCAAATAGTTATATACATTATTATAAAAAAAAACTTGGAAATTTGCTCGTTTTTTGCGAAAATACATCAAGCGAAAACAAAATCACATACCACGGAAATATGGAAAAGTCCATACAATAGCATCTTGATTCCAATGGTCTGGCAGATATCGCTTAATAGCAGGCAACAGAGTCGCTCTAGATAGAATGGAAAGAGGATATCATTAATAAAATTATGACTTAGAGCAGCATACTTAATAAGATGTGCTTATGACCAACACATTTGAATACATACGAAAGAGCAAGGATCCCAAGCACAAAAAAGTAGCACGTCAAGACTGCATTGACCAAGTCCTTCGATAGAAACTTGAAAAGCAAGAAAAGAGATAAAAGCATTGCACTCCCAACAAAGGGAAAACGCATGGCGTGCTCACTGGACATCGTCTCCTGCATATTTGAGAATAAGACATTGTAAGCAAATGGAATTGTAACCATGCAAGAAAGGAAGAAAGCGGAAGCAATAAACAACTTGGCGTAACTTCCTCGTTACACTTACTGAAGGTGGAGTGGGTTTCACAGACCGATAGCAACCCACGTAAACAGTTAGACAAGCAGTCAGAACCACATTCACGTTAGGATCAACCTTCATAACAAGTGGAGCTAATGACAATCCTGCACGCAAAAAGATTAAGAGGTTAGGCTTAACCATACACTGGAAATTAAGATATTATGTTCAATTTTCACTAACAACTTTCTAGTAGGTACTGTTGCATTTAGTTCTATTTGATAGAAAACAGGGTACAAATTCATTCATATCAATAGAGATCAATGAATATTCATACAATTTCTAGGGTTACTCAAGTCTTCCAAAGACGATACAAATCCACATCTAATGATTTTTAATGAGAATGAATGTCCTAATATGACGTGATGATTTCAGAATACTTGTAATTCTCATTTTCTGATTTTAATTTTATGCAATTTCCAGACGTCAATTTTCATACCAACTGATAACTGATAATAAGAAAACCACGATAGCTTGCATACATGATTTGTCTATTCTCTTGCACAAACTACAGATACCAATTACCTAAGAGAGACACAGATCTTGCAAAGAAGTCCAAGAAACTACAAATGGAATTCAGTCAAGATTATATAATCTATCTAATTAAGTAATGTTACGAACGCTCATTCGATTGACAATATACCCATTCGCTCGTCATTCATAGAATTTCAGCTGTATTCATAAACAGCTAAACACAAAAGAAACAAAGATCTCCAGATTTACATCGGCGAAAAAGCAGTACAAGAAATTGGTTACCCACCGGCTAAAGCAAAATTCGCAATGCGCTCGGCGTTCTTCATGTTAGGCGATTCTCAATTGAACACTTTCCACCAACACTGTTAATCTTGAAAACTAAGATAATTATGTCGCAGTTGCTCCCTCTGCAATCAAACTCGCACACAAATACATTGATTAAAAAAACAAAAGATCAATTGCACTAACACAATATGAAACATCAAATCATTCTCAAAATGCCGCAATTTCGCAGCGGAATTTAAACTACGTGCGTAATCAAATAGCGATAATTTTTTTTAACAAAATTCGAAATGGAATCAACAAAAAAAGAATAAAATAGTCGTTAAATTGGATAAATGAACAAAAAACCGTACCAATCATCGGCGGCTCGAAGACTTCGAGTGGATTTGACCACGCAGAACGGAGAGCTCGCCGAAGAAAGAGAAGGAAAATTTTCACAAAATTTTCAGATTTAGGGTTTAACTTGACGAATGGAAAAAAAATGACAAAGGGATTGAAAGGGTAAAACTAGAAATTAAAAACGACATCGATCCACCGGACTGCTGCTTTAAAGCCTCTGACCTCCTAAGACGACCGGAAATTTATGGAAACGTGACGGAAATGCGTTTCTTTTGAAACGTGGCGCTTTCTGATTGGTTTATAAATGGCAAATGATGCGAACGGTTGTTTGTGATTGGACGTGGTATTTAGGCAAAACCAGTGAAAATAAAACAATAAATTTATTAAAAAAAATTCTTATACAACAGGACAGGTATGGGTACCGAAATGAAGCCACGTCTTTTGCTGATTTTTATCCACTCACGTTTCGCCACGTCGGTTTTCTTTTTTCCCCTCCGTATGACATGTCCTCCTGCTTTAAGTTTTTCAATTTTAGTCTTTTGACCTGCCAAATTAATTTTTTTCCAAATTTGTTACAAAATAATAATAATTTTATAAATATATATTTTCATAATTTATAAAGATTACGTTGATAGAGCTGTTTTTATGGAAAGAAATTAATCTAAATTAATAATTGACTAGAATTTCAAAAAACCTTACAAAAATATCTTTAAACTTTAAAAAAAAAAAATTAAAAACATTACCACTAATTTTAGATGAAAATCATTAATATTCTGTTTATAAAATATCTCTAAATTAACCATAAAAAGCTTCAAAAATACCTTTTTTAACATTTAAAAATACAAAAGTTTCTAAAATTTCACTAATACCTTTTAAATTAAAAAAAAATTAAAAATACTAATATAGTAAAGTAAAAAATGGAGATATTAAAAATACTAATAAATTTCATAGTACCTTTTGAACATACAATAACCATAGGTAAGGATATTTTTAAATTTTTGAAAAAAATTAATAGATAATTAATAAAACCTTTTAAAGTTCAAATTGTATTAACTATTTTTTCTCTAAAATTAAAAAAAATTAACAAAAATTAACAAAAATTTAAAAGAGTTATTTTTTTAGATAAAGTCCCAAATTTAGGAGTTTTTTTTTTTAATAGGGCTAAAAAAAACCTAAACAGGATGCATATGAAAAATATGAAAAGTATATTAAAGGAAGCACGACTTCCTTGCACAGCCAAAAGAGAATGCATACGAAACCCAAGTACTGGTTAAATCAGTCCTCAAAACCATAAACTAGCACGATAAAGGTAAAATTTCACATCGACTGAAGAGAAGAACGAAGTATTCCTTATAAGGGTGTGAAAACCTTTCCCTAACATATGTGTTTTGAAATTGTGATACGTAACAAACTAAAACGAACAATATCTGCTATAGTGAACTTGAGCTATTACAACAAACGTGTGCAAATATTTGCCTTTCGTGCAATCAATAAATGAGTCTAGTCTATTATAAGCTTCACCTGTAACAAAAAAGTTACCTTGACGACCCCATCTGCCCATTCAAATGGCAAGCCATGTTTAAAGAGTTCCATCCAATCGTTTGAACATGGGACATACACGTTGTTATCATTCTACCGTTTCTTTACGATGATATGCTATTGAGAATCGAATTCAATTTTCTTTCTCTCTCTCAAGCCAGAAGAAGAAAATGAAAGAAAAATGAACTCCCAGTAAAGCTGCTAAACTCGGTAAAGCGGCTGGATGATCAGCTCCTCTTCTTTACAGTCGAGCTGCTTCGTTCAGCTTGGTAAGGATCTCCTCCATCCCTTCCGCCTCCCAGATTCAAACCATATCGGAATGAATTTCTCTACCACATTCCAATTGATCTCCCATCCTTTGTCAAGCACAACAGTTAAGAACTTCTTGAGTTCATCCAAATCTTTCCTTTTACAGAACCCTTCAAGCATATTATCCAATATGATTGCGTTGGGCACAATGCCAGATAACATCATTTCATCAAAACATCTAACAGCAAAGTCAAAGCACTTTGATTTCACACTACCATGTATAAGAGCTTCATAGGTTCGAAGATCAGCAGAGAATTCAAACGCTCTGTTGGCTGAATACCATGCTTCCATGGAATTTACATCGTGTCGTTTGGCGAATGCCGAAATGAAATAGAAGAAAGTGTCAGCATTGGGTTTAGAACTTTCAGAATTTTTCATTATTTCAAACATGCTGAAGGCAGTTATCATGTTATGCGAAGATATACAAACCTCTATAAGTGAATTGAAAGCAGTCACCGTGGGTTGAACTCCTTGAAATTCCATAGCTGTGAAGACACGCATTGCAAGAGGGACATTCTGAAGCTCTCCGCAAAGACGTATTAGGTCGA
This sequence comes from Cucurbita moschata, assembly GCF_002738365.1. Lineage (NCBI taxonomy): Eukaryota > Viridiplantae > Streptophyta > Magnoliopsida > Cucurbitales > Cucurbitaceae > Cucurbita > Cucurbita moschata. The sequence goes on from NW_019268521.1 coordinate 4,445,673, forward strand.
TGTAAAAGTCGGGATCCCTCTCGTTTTCTTTGCTCATTTTCTCCAATCTCCATTCCAAAGCCTGATAAAAGTCAAAAAAGGCTAATCACGAGATACTCATGATCCCTAAAACATAAACTTGCCAATCACTAAAGTCATTGAAAGAAAAGACGGCTGAAACATGAAACCTGTTTCTTCCGAAGATTACTTAATTGATCGGGATGAATCTAAGGGCATGTTTGGGAGTGAATTTGTGAAACCCCACATTGGTTGGAAATGGGAACAAAACATTCCTTATAAGGGTGTCGAAACCTCTCCCTAGTAGACGCGTTTTAAAACTCCAAGGGAAGGCTAGAAGGGAAAGTCCAAAGAGGGCAATATCTACTTGCGGTGGGCTTGGGTTGTTACAAATGATATTAGAGCCAAACATCGAGCGGTATGGCAACCCCCAAGGGGTGGATTATGAGATCTCATATCAATTGGAGAGAGCAACGAATCATTCTTTATAAGGGTGTGGAAACATCTCCCCAGTAGAGGCGTTGATGGATTGTGAGATCCCATATCGGTTCGAGAGAGGAACGAAGCATTCCTTATAAGGGTGTGGGAATCTCTCCCTAATAGACGCGTTTTAAAATCATGAGATTGACGGCTATACATAACGGGTCAAAGCAGACAATATCGGTTAGTGGTGGGTTTGGGCAGTTAAAAGATTTGAGATGGTTAAAGTTACTTTTGTTATGTTGAACATCATGCTAACACATGCTTTTAATCATTCAAAAGATCAAATTTCATATCAGCAAAATTGTGAAGGATTAAAAGCATGTTTTCAAAGTGATTTTGAAGATAGAGAAAGTAATTTGAATAATTTGAAAAGCACGCTCAAACATTTCCCAAGTCCCAATCAAGTTACATAATCCCTCCAAATCTTTTATTTGGCTTCAGCTCTTTGAATTTGCAAGCCTGAAAGCTTTCTTATATGGACTCCCTATCCAAATCGTTTGCTGCTTTTGTTTTACAAGATATTCAGGCCAGGGTTGTGCTTAATTGTTTATCAGTCCATAATTGGCTCCAAAATCAAATACTTCGTGGTTTCGCTGTTAAATCTTCTCGTTTTGAATTATAATTTGAAAGAACCCAACGAATCTTCTCTATCAAGCTCGTCCCACCAATTGATCCATTGTAATTCTCTTTATTTATTACTTTCATTTACTGTTTCGTATTCAAAGAAGAACAAAGATACATAATCCCTCCATTTCAGATACAACCTACAGACACACAGAATCCATAGCTTTTCTTTCCCTAGATCCATTCAACAACCAACTAAACAGACAACAATGGAGGAAAAAGAGAGGGCCAGAAGCGTTACCAGCTGAGCCTTCTTAGGCGACGAAGAAGATATAAGAGACGTAACAAGAGCTTTCCAGGAAAGCCACGAACTGCCGAGAAAAGCATTTTCCGGCGAATCAAGCACGGATTTCACAGACGAACTTGGCTCCTGAATCAACCTGAGAACCAGAGGATTCAAAATCGAATTCGACGGATCAGTAGAAACAAATCTCCGGCAAATACATCGATAATGAGGTTCCTGTAACCGTAGCGGAACCCTGGAGGAACCGCCTTTGGCCAATGCCAGAACCCTGTTTCGCGCTACCGCCATAGTTCACTCCGGAGTTCGCTATCCGGCGCCTATTTGCGCAATGCTCTAGGTTTCATACGTGGCGTGCATTTACGATTTTATTGCTTCTTTTTTTTTTAATCATTATAAAAAAAAATTGGGGAAATATCAAATTTTAATAAATCGGTAAAAAGTGTATCAAATTTCATCTTAATTTTTTTATTCCATCAAATTGCCTAGAAAATAATTAAATATAATATATTTATTTGTTTATTTATTTATTTATTTATATATCTGTTAACATTATCTGAAGTCCCAGAACCCGCCGTTTTTTCAATCTTGAGAAACCTCCACAGAGAGGCGAGCAAATGCTCACGAACTCAGAGATGGTTCTCTCCCAGTTCTCTAAAATCAACATTTCTCTCTTTACTATACCAATCCATCGCAATTTTAGCGCATTTCCGGCCAATAAACCAATTATTGCGGCAACAGCAGCCCCCATTTTCACATCGACTTCATTCCAGTTGCCCAAATCCACTGTAACTCCGGCCGAACCAATTCCGATCACCGATTTTTCGGAATATCCGGAAGAAATCCAGTTATCCATATCCCCTGATAAGCTATTTGTGCCGCCGGAAACAGATATTTCCGGCGGCGGTGGTACGGGGCCGAGAATCTTGAAAGGGTCGAACATTGTATTAGGTCGGTACGCGAGGGATGCGCAGGTTTCTGAGGCGGATTTTGTGAAGAGTAGTGTGACAACTGAGGATTGCCCTTCTGATGGGCTTCCTGAATTTGCGCTTGTTGGGCGCTCGAATGTGGGGAAATCTTCGCTGTTGAACTCGCTTGTTCGGCGGAAGAAGCTTGCTCTTACCTCCAAGAAACCAGGTGAGTGGTTTGTTCTGACCTAAGTTCATCTTGATTGTTTGGGTTCTGTTCATATGTTGTAGCTGTTGTGATGTGTTTGGTGTAGTTTCAAACTGTGTAAGAGATGAATATGGATCAAAGAATTAGAGGGCTGTTCAAGGAAATAGAAGATAATTGTCCAACATAGCTTAACAGAACAAATAGGGAGAGGTTTCCACCTTGTAAGAACCTTTGTTCCCCTTTCCAACCAATATGGGATTTCACAATTCATCCCTTTGGGGTCTAACGTCCTCATTGGCACACTACCTGGTGATTGACTCTGATACCATTTATACTAGCTCAAGCTTGTTAGATGAACACGACTCTCCACAATGGTATAATATTGTCCACTTAGAGCATAAGCTCTCATAGCTTTGCTTTGAGCTTCCCCAAAAGGCCTCGTACCAATAGAGATAGTATTCTTTGATTATAAATCCATGATCACTCCCTAACTTAGCCGATGTAAGACTTTCATCCAACAAAGCCCACCGCTAGCATATATTGTCTGCTTTGATCCATTACGTACCGCCGTCAACCGCACGGTTTTAAAACGCGTCTAATAGGGAGAAGTTTCCACACCCTTATAAAGAATGTTTTGTTCCCCTCTCCAACCAACGTGGGATCTCACCGTTTATCAATTATGTAAAAAGAAAACATAGAATGTAAAGTTTTGCTTCATTTTGTGAAAACTTCTAGCTTAGCAATTTGCGAACGTGTGAGAGAGAATGGGTAGAAAAAGGAATAAGCGAGTTAATTAGAGACCAGAGAGTTTATTTGCATCATAATTGTGAGGGAGACCTTGGTGCGGGCGACAAGAGGGGTACCAAATTGAGGCAAACTCGGAATATTAGATGTGATTTCAAAATAACAAGGGTTAAGGTCGTCTCAGTGAAAATATACTTTCTGCTTTCTCTGTATTGTCTCTTACTGTACGCACCTGAAGCCATTGATATAAACCTTTAGCCAACGTTCACCTTTGCATTTTCACTCTCCCATGCTTTATGTTCATCTAAATCGAGTGTGCGTGTTGTTGTGTGATCTTAAACCGTCACAGATATTACAAAAAACGGTGGGGGAGGGTAGGCACGTAACAATATTTTTGTGAACTTTAAACCTCGAATGTCCGAAATCTTTTGTACAGTTTAATCTCATTATCAGAATGTTGGATATGGATATAAACATTCTCCATGTCTTCTTGCAGGAAAGACACAGTGCATAAACCACTTTCGAATTAACGATAGTTGGTACTTGGTCGATTTGCCGGGATACGGGTATGTCTCAGCTTCAACGTGTTTCGATGTCGGTCAGAAAATCGTTTTTCGACTTTCAAACTTGCTTTTAAGTGATTTGAGTTCACTGTCCGACTTTGTTCCTTCTATGCGTTTAGGTATGCAGCTGCACCACAGGAACTCCGAACGGATTGGAACAAGTTTACGAGGAACTATTTTCTGAATCGGTCGACGTTGGTTTCGGTTTTCCTTCTTATAGATGCAAGCATTCCTGCCAAACAAATTGATCTTGACTATGCTAGTTGGTTGGGTCAGAATCAGGTAATTTAGTTTTTCCTTCAACTGATCTGATGCCTTGGTTTTTCAGAAAATTTGATATGGAATGGTTTCTGCAGATTCCAATGACGATAATATTTACAAAATGTGACAAACGAAAGAAGAAAAAGAACGGTGGAAAACGACCCGAAGAAAACGTGAGCGACTTTCACGAACTGATAAGTGGTTTTTTCCAAACGACTCCGCCGTGGATCATGACTAGCAGTGTCACCCATCAGGGTCGGGATGAAATACTTCTACATATCGCTCAGCTGAGGAACTACTGGCTCAAGCACTGAAAAAGCACCTTGCAGACTCGCCTTCACGAGTCAACCAGGTACAATATCTTATCAGTTATGCTCGTGTTGGCAATATATAAAGATCGTTATTTATCCAAGTACAGAAAATAGGTTCTCACGATTTCGAGCGTGAATCAACAATGACTGCAAATAAAAGTGCTCGATCTCGAGTCGGATTGATTGAAAATGAATCTTGAATTATATATTGAATAGCCTGCACTGTTTGACAGTGTCCATGAATTTTGGAGAGTTTACAAAGCAACAGCGCTGGCAAGAGTGTCCCAATGCTTACTTTAAACAGGCAATAGAATGGAAGATTGGTGGAAGTTGCTGTTATCTTGCGAGTGCTATTCGCTGTTGGAGCCACTGAATCCCATTTATTCATATCCTGGATAAGGATAACTTTGCCCCTGTGTCCAAACACTTGTAATATGATGTGTATAGCAAAGCTGTCTGAGATATTTTAACGGGTGAAATTGGGATTTTTTTTTTTTTTTTTTTGAATTTACGGTGTTGTCTTTTTATATGAATTAACTTAATGTAAAATTCAAAGATTAAGACTTAAATTTTTATTAAAACTGAATATTATCACTAAGCTCGGATTAGTTTGACAGGTGCATTTTAAATGATTACAACAGATAATCTGTAATTTCTTTTTATTCAAATGACTGTTCAACATTAAACGATAATAATTTAAACGTCACGTCATCATTTATGGATTAGATTTCAATAGCCTTATAATGACCAATTCGGGCCACACCAGCTTCTCGTTTGCGTCATTTTCTTCTCCACGTGGTGCACTCCCTCTCACGTGCCCCACTCTATACTAACGGTAGCGATATATTTTAAAAATTTTAAACAAATTTAAGGGTATTAATTAAATTTTTTTAAGATTAAGTATTTAAAATATAGATATATATATATATATATTATTAATTTAGGAGGGGAAACTAAAATTGGGTATCATTCCATGTGGGCGAGAACCACAAATGGTAAGGGCAGACATGGTAGAGAAAACAATACCCATGCTGCAGCCACCCCCAAAAGTTCAATAAATATGGGCAGCTGTTGTGTGTAACCACAATTAATTACATATTTGAAACAAATACAATTAATTGTTTTACTTTAAAATATTACCTCATTTAAATAATTTGTAATTTAATAAAGCCACATGAAAACTTTGGTCATGATTTTTAATATTCAAAAGATTGTAGACATAATTTATGACTATTTAAAAAATTCGAACGATTTATTATTATTATTTTTAAAAAACGGTATCTCGAGACAAACAAAACAAATACACAGGAGACAAGTCTCGTCTACATTACGTTTTTTTATCTTAATATCTATACTTTTATTTTATTTTAAATTTTAAAATTAGTCGAATAAATTTTAATATGGGATGACATTCCAAATTGGCCGGCAACCAGAAATAATTAGGGAAAGCTCCGTGGATCAATAAATATGGCAGTTGTTAGGTAAATAATTAATTAATTTTTAAACAAATCCAATTAATTGTTTTTTTTCCCTAAAAAAATCATATAGAATTCATGAAATAAAATAACAATAATTAAATGTTGAAGAAAATAAGCATGTATCACGTAAAAAATTTATAATATTACCATAGTGTGTGTATATATATATAAGCATTTATTTTTAAATGTTTATTATATGCTTAATATAAATAAAGGTATCATAGTACTAGAAAAATTCCTTTGTAAGGAGCCCTTGGATACTGAAACGTGGCAGAACGTGATTGGATGTTGGAGTGAGCCTTTCGTGGCATATAAATATTGGTCTGGGATCAGAAAACGTGGCACTAACTAGTTGGATTAAATTCTGTAGGGGCATACTCGTAATTTACTGAAAATATTCACGCTTAATTAATGAAGGTATGATGTACCCAGTAAGTTTGGGGGAAAGTAGTCACATTTTATTAATGGATGTAGGATGATGGATTAAATTATTAGTTCATTTAATTTCATTTTTATGGCTATGAATTTTTTAAATGTCAGTACAAATTTCGGAATATTTTCGTGACCTATTAAAGTTTAAAATTTGAACTAAATTATTTAATTAATTTTGAATGATTAAAATACAAATGGACTAAAAATACTAATACTAAATTTAAGATTTATTTAAACAAAAATTTAATAATTACAATAAATCAAAATTACTCTGACAATAAAAATGAGGGTTTATAAATTTGTGAGATTTTAATAATTTATTAAATGGGTCGGGTAAAACTATATTTCAATTTATTCATATAAATTAAAAATGTTCATTTAATTTGTAGGTGGAGTTGCTGTGAACGGGATGAGAAATCTCTGTTTAAAGGAAAATGAAAAATGAAGCAAAGAAATTTCACGTGATTTAGCTAAATGGGGTCGCAGACTAAAATTATATTCCTTGTTCTTACCCAAAATTTTGTGGTATTCATTATAGCTCTCCATCACCCTTGGGCCATGTAGCCTAAACGAGCTACCATGTGACACGTTGTGTGCTCCAATGAGTGCGAGCGCACCGAGACGAGTGTCTCAGACGACTTTCTTTTAAATTAATATTTCAAAACAGTACCAGCTGACACAGGTGTGTTGATATTGCACTCCAACTTCCTCTATTCGATACGGTATCTGTAAATAACATGACATAGGCATTAGAAGGCCAATACCTAAATAGAACTCGATAGATAAATGTTCCGGATTTCTGGATGAAATGAGCCATATGTGGGCCCGTTACACACACATATATATATATATATATTAATCCACCTGTCCCATACGACATAATGGGCCATTTAAGTTGGTGAGGCGGAGGCAGTTGGAAGTTACTATTTTGACAAAAGTTGCCTACCCTTCTGATGCCATCCTCTTCTTCTTCCATCCTTATAAATCTTCCCACTCATTTCCACTTCTTTTAGCACAGTTTTTTAATTTTATTCTCTTTAATTGCTTCGAGCCTTCGTGGTTTGTTTCAATGGAGTCTCGCTTTTCACTTGTCTTTGCTTTACTTTTTGTAAGTCATGAACATTTCAAAATTACCAAATTTTAAAATATTATTTTCATTCATTCGCGATTCTTAAAGACCGACTTTCTTTTTATTGCAGCTTGCAGTTGCCATTGGTCATGCCAATCACTCGCCCGAACAGTATTGGAGTTCTGTATTACCGAACACTCCGATGCCAAAAGCCATTAAAGATCTCCTCAATTATGGTCAGTATACAATTATAAACTGTGATATTTTACGACGGTTGGGGAGGAGAATGAAACACCCTTTTATAAGGGCGTGGAAACCTCTCTATAGCAGACGTGTTTTAAAGCCTTAAGGGGAAAGACCTTACGGGAAAGTCCAAAGAGGACAATATTTGCTAGCGGAGGGTCTAGGCTATTACAAATAGTATTAGAGCCAAACACCAGGCGATGTGTCAACGAGAAGGCTGTTCACCGAAAGAGGTAGATACGAGGCGATGTGCCAGTAAGGACATTGGACCTTGAAAGGGGTGGATTGTGATATCCCATGTTGGTTGGAGAGGAGAATAAAACACCCTTTATAAGGGTGTGGAAACCTCTATCTAGCAAACGCGTTTTAAAACCCTGAGGGAAATCTCGTAAGAGATAGCTCAAAGGACAACATCTGTTAGCGGTAGGGCTAGATGAACATACTCCAAACTCATTTTAAAATTTTATTTTCATATCATTAAAATTTATTTTAAATTAAAAACAATAGACCAATATATATATATAACCAAAAATATATTTTGTAGACCTTCTAGAAGGCAAAAGTACTTCGGTGATTGTCGGCAAAGGGGGCGTAAACGTCAACACCGGGAAGGGGAAGGCCGGAGGCACCTCCGTTAACGTCGGCAAAGGTGGGGTTAACGTCCAAGCTCCAAAAGGGAAGACCGGAGGCACTTCCGTTAACGTTGGCAAAGGAGGGGTTAACGTCCACGCTCCAAAAGCGAAGCCCGGAGGAGGCACCTCCGTTAACGTCGGGAAAGGAGGCGTCAACGTCCACACCGGTCACAAAGGGAAGCCAGTTTACGTCGGAGTTAAGCCAGGCTCTAATCCCTTCAATTACATCTACGCAGCCACAGAAACCCAACTTCACGACGACCCAAATACCGCCCTATTCTTTCTGGAAAACCAACTCCGGCCCGGTTCAAAGCTGACCCTTCATTTCCCCAAACCAACTTCCCCGGCCACGTCCACTTTCTTGCCACGTGAAGTAGCCAAAACCGTTCCCTTCTCATCCCAAAAACTCCCCCAAATCCTCGACCGGTTCTCAGTTAAACCCACGAGTTTTTCGGCCCAGCTGATCCGGAACGCCGTCGAGGAATGCGAGGCGCCTGGCATCGCCGGCGAGGATAAGTACTGCGCCACGTCGTTGGAGTCGATGGTGGATTTCAGCACCTCTAAGTTGGGGAAGGAGGTGGCGTTGGTCTCGACGGAAGTAGAGAAAGAGACGGGTTTGCAGCAGTTTACGGTGGCGAATTTGGCGAAGAAATCGCCTCCGGCGACGACGACGGCGGTTGTGTGCCACAAGTTGAGCTATCCGTACGCAGTGTTTTATTGCCACTCCACGCAACACACGCGAGTTTACAAGGTTGGTCTGGTCGGTGCTGACGGGACCAAAGCTGACGCGGTGGCCGTGTGTCATACCGACACGTCAGCTTGGAACCCAAAGCATTTGGCTTTTCAAGTGTTGAAGATCAAGCCAGGGACCGTTCCAGTCTGCCACTTCCTTCCACAAGACCACCTTGTATGGGTTTCAAAATAGATAGAAAAAAGAAAAATAATAATAAAAAAACTTACTGTGCTTCTGGTTGGTCCACGTGGCACGTAGGTTACAAATAAACCTAAATTACTTTTCTTGTAATATTATTACTACTATGCCACTCATATATTACACTTTGTTTTTCTTTTTTGGTAGGGACTTTTGTGTAATTTGCGATGTTAGTTATCTGGTTAAGAAATTAGTTACTGTGGTAAAACTCATATGGTAATTTTATAAAGTTACGATGGTTGTGCATCAGCAATGGATCGTCTTCTCTTATCCTTATTTTATATTTTTTTTCGAGTTTATATAATTATTATCACCAAAGTAATTTTTATTAACTTAATTATTACATATATTTTTTTTAGCGAGAGAATTTGAAAAGATATTGGTAATGTTAAGTTCGAGGTTGAACGTAAAAATCACGTAAATGATATGCCTACGAGTAAAAGGTATTAAGAAATATATGGTTAAAATATATGACAAAGTTTATCTTTCTTATTAAAAAAAAATGACAAAAGGTAAAATTTTAATACTAAATTGAATTTACTAAAATGACTAAAGTAAAATTGGGAAATAATTCAAAATAGACGGTAAAATTAGGAAAACGATTTAATGTAATAAAGTAAAACTGTAAATAATATATTTTTACCTTAGCGATTATACACTCCAATTTTCCTGCAGGCCCAAGTTGTTCGTAGGAAGTCCACTAGCCCTAATTTTCAGTTCCATCAAATTGGAGGAGTTTTTCAGACCAATACCACACGCGCCTCACGCGCCCGCTCAAACGCAGGTTGGCGGTGCCTTACCGCGCGTTTGCGATTAGGGTTCTACTGGCTGAGTGAGTTTACGTCCACTGTTAATTTCCCTCCAGATTTCGGTATCTGTGGTTCGCGCCTCTTCCATTGTTATATCATCAGAGATCTTCAGCACTTTCTTTCACCTTTCATGGTCGCTTTCAGGTATCAAAACGATTCTGTTTGTGAATTTGTAAAAATGTTCATACATTATCGTTCTGCCATTCTTGATTGGTCTTGATCAATGTCGCGCGGGTTTCTGTATTTTATGTGCTGAAAGAAACACTCGGTCGGTGGATTTTGGAGTTCTGAATTTCTCCATTCGAGGAATTGAAGTTTTGAAATATCGATTTTACCTTCGCTTGCACATCGGATTTCTGTTTACTCAAGTGAAATTAGTTTCTCTTGATTTCAGGGTATGCTTCAAACAAAATTGAAGTTGAAGTAGTTTTTTTTTTTTTTTTTTTTTTTTTTTTTTTTTTTTTTTTTTTTTTTTTTTT
>NW_019268521.1:4456772-4470313 GCF_002738365.1 Cucurbita moschata
AACAAAATTGAAGTTGAAGTTTTTTTTTTTTTTTTTTTTTTTTTTTGTTCTTGCAAATTTGTTCTTTTGATTTCTTTTCTTGACATTCCTGTTACATTTTTTGAAGCTATCAAATAATGTGTTACTGTCTTTTGTTCCAGCTGCATTTCTTATTGTGGAGGCCCGCATTGGTATTATGGTAGAGATAGAGCAATTGGAGAATATTGAATTTCAATGGGGCAAAAGGAAAGGGATTGGTGGGAAGAAGAAGGACGTGACCTTTTATGAATCGTTTACTTACGACGGTGTAGAATATTTTCTTTATGATTCTGTCTACCTATATAAGGAAGGTGAACCAGAGCCTTATATTGGCAAAATTCTTAAAATCTGGCAGAATCCTGATAAGACAAAGAAAGTAAAAATTCTTTGGTTTTTTCGGTCTTGTGAGATTCGTAATTATCTTGGAGCAGAAGACACACGGGAAGATGAATTATTTTTGGCATCTGGTGATGGTGTTGGCCTTGCCAATATTAATCCTCTGGTAATTTTTAGCTTGTAACTTTACCGTTTCGTGGCAAATGTACTCTTTCAACAAGTTCACTTTGATTCTTTTACCTTGTTTGTCCAACAAGTTCACTTGTTAATTGCAAGTCATTGGTAACAATTATGAAACAAGGAAGTAAAGAAAGAATTGAAGTCTATTCTAGTGATGGTTAACGAGGACATGGATATGTTAGCAATGCCTTTTTGTCACCTCTTGATTTAAGGAAATTAAGAGACTTACTGAAATGGGGCTGTCTTGCACTTTGAAAATACTGGTTTTATATCAATGGGTTTGTTTCTTCATTCAAAAGAAAGAAAGGAAAAAAAAAAAACGATTGAAGGAATTCATTGTGTGTGTGTGTGTGTGTGAGTGAGACTGTTAATTTCTTTTTAACAACTCATTTCCGTATATTTTGTGTCTCAAACCAGGAAGCAATTGCTGGAAAGTGCAACGTTATCTGCATTTCAGATGACAGCAGAAATCCACGACCTTCAGATGAAGAACTCGAAAAGGCTGATTTTGTATTTTTTCGTACATTTGATGTTGGAAAACAAGAGGTCTGCAATGAGATGTGTGCAAAAATTGCTGGAGTAGAAGGTTCGAGTTCAGTTTTTCATAACAATTTCTCAATAGTTTGACCTTTGGCTGATTTGTTACAATGGGATATCAAAACTGAGTGTTTCTTTTTCCATCGCAGTTAAATTTTTACTTAATAGATTAGATACGTCAAAAGATGTTACGAGGACCGATACGGATGGGAAAGATGCAAGTGTCATTGCAATTGTAAATACTGAATCAGAAGATCCTTCTGGACGTAATACTTCCAGTGGGGAACTAACTTTGGAGACTACCGAAAACTCTTTCAAGACGCCCACAAAGGCAAATGTTGAGTTGGAGGAGCCTATTGAGAAATCCTCCAATGGAGAGAGGTCTGGTGTATGTGTGATTGATGGGGGAAATGGAATGGCTAGAACTAGTAGTAAACAAGAAAACATCTTAGATGATAAGGTATCTTCGAAGCCTGAAATTGATTCTAATGAGATACACGGTAAAGGTGTTGAAGCTCGAGCTAAGGATGCTGACGGTAGAGTTAAAAGCCCCAGGGCCTCTGCTGAAGATGAACATAGGTCAGCAAAGAAGGCAAAACTAGATAGTTCTGTTCAATTATCTCATGGAAAGACCAAGAGTGACATTGAAGGGCTTGCCCTCAATTGCAAAAATGGCGATACACTGGCTTCCCCACCTAAGGTTCTTGTTTCTGAGACCAAAGATTATCATGAAACCAAAGATAGCCTTATAAAGAAGCCCAAGCTAGATGAGAAGCCAACAAAGGTTTCTAATGGCAAGAACCTAAAGGCCTCTTCCCAAATATCTTCAGTTACAGACTGCAAAATAGATGGTGAAATTGTGGAAGTTACTAGAAGGCCAGATGCTGTAAGTTGTATTTCTAGTATTGTCGTTTTGCTATTTACTATTAGCTACTTCTGTTGGTGGTTTTTTATTTTTATGCTATTGTATATTTCTCTCAACTACGCTAAGTTTCTCATTAAAATCGGAAAACATAAAATAGTATAATTCGTTTGGTTGTTTGACCTATAGAATTAACAGATGTGGAGTATGATGACACACTTAATATTTACTTTAATCAGTTTCTTATTGCTTGCACAAATATTTTTTTGTTCATGAAATGAAGCACTGCATTTGCGTCATGTTAGTTGTTAGTCATTACTGGAATTAATTCTCAGGTCTCCCTTGTCCAACCCATTTTAAGTTTTACTTGATACAGTTCCATATTATCAAAAGTTCCACGCTTATTTAGTATGGAATAGTATGGAACTGTAGTGGAAAATGGATCTTTTACTATGGCCCGATATATCTTCTTGTTTATTTTGATACAAAAATTCTATTGAGATTGATTTTAAGGTTCTGATTGTTATGATTTTCAACAATTGGACAGGATAGAAGCAGATGGTTCAAGGGACTGGTAAGTCAATCTTTCACTCTTTGGTCGCGTATCATTTTAGTTATTCATGTTGTTAATGTCAGGTTCTTTTATTTTACATTAGTATTTGTTTAACTGCACGTCAATCTAAGGGATCCGTTTGTCTTTACCGCTGTTTCTAAACATTTATTTAGTTATTCTATTTATTTCCAATTTGGAGTTTAAATAGCCATGATTCTAGGCCTCTACTTCCTTTTCTTTTTAATGAGGAGCACAAAAAAGATTTCAGAGAAGTAAGGAGAATGAAGGTTGAGAAGACCGGTGATTTGAAGGATGTGAAAAGGTGGCAAGAACTATAAGAGTGATACCGTACAAATTGAGTAAGATTCTCTGTGCAAAACTAGAACCGAGATTTAGAGCAAGAAGATCTAAGATCTCAAAATGAAATGGGATATTACATTTTCCTTTGGTTTGGTAGTTGCTCTGTCACTCTCATCAACATTCCACTTAATCATAAATTCTCTAGACAGTTGAAAAGTAATGATCGTGTGTTCTTGGGGAGGGAAGTCTTCAAAACATGGAAGGTTTTCTTGCTAAAATGGTAAACTATAAATATTCACAAAGGTAAGAAGAAACAAGGTCCCTTAACCAGAAGGTGTTGAAAGAAAAGGTTGGACCTCCGTAATATCCAAAAAGGAGTCATCATGGATAGATTTTTGTAGCTCTTATTCGGTGGCTGATGCTAATTACAACCTCTTTTTTGTGATCATAACTGGCCGAACTTTTTGTAATCTTCCATTAGGTCGGTTGATGCTTTCCTCTCATTTTTGTATTTCTTTTCACTGTATTGATTGATGAAAGTTTCTTGTTTTGTACCTAAAACTAGATCCCATTTACGTGGCCCGTTTTTGCGATGTTGTTATCTTGCTCTTTCTAAGGTTTGATGTAATTATTCTAAACCAATTAAACTGATCATCTCTATGCCAGCCGTGGGAAGAAAGAATAAAAGATGCATATGAGCAAGGAACACTTGTTCTAATTCAGAATTTGGATCCTGCTTACACTTCAGGTGAAGTGGAGGTAATAAATCAATTTTTTGCTTTGATTATTTGATGTGACGTGCTCCTGCATTGTATTGTTGTTCGGTAAAAAAATACACTTTTGGTCCCTGAGGTTTCAAAATAAACACTTGAGCCCCTGAGTTTTGAAAAATAGTTCTAAACGGTCTCTAAACTAAATTTGATCTTTAGTTGACTAACAAAAAGCTAGTGTGGCGTATTTAAATGGGTGAGGAGACGAACAGTGGAACAACTACTAGAATGCGAGATCGGCGATGGTCAAGGGAGAAGTAGGGGAAGGGAGAGAGAAAAAGCCACACTAGGAAAAAAAACAGTACATAATTAAAAAATATCAGGGATCAAGTATCCCTTATAAACATCAGGGTTCAAGTAGGTACTAATCCCAAATTTTAGGTACCAAAAGTGTATCTTACCCTATTATTTAAATTTTAGACCAGTTTAATTACCATAAATGAAACCTACTTTATATGGTAGTAAGATATCCCCTCTTGTTATTTCTGTACAACATTCCAGGATATTGTCTGGCATGCCTTCAACGAGAGTTGCACAGCTAAGATGATTCAGCGTACTGCAATTTCTATGCCTCACATAGGTATGAGTTTAGGACATTTTCCCAACTCATATTCCATATTATCGATAAAACGACCCTGTGCTTTTGAATTCTATTATTGTTGTTTTGAGTTCCTTGAGAATTCTGCTGCCCATTTTTTGTAGGTCAAGCTCATGTTGTATTCAAAACTAAGGAAGCAGCAGAGAAAGTGGTTAGAAAATTAGATGAAGGTTGCTTATTACTTGCAAATGGGAGGTAAGCTTGGATTCAATATAGTCTTTACTGCTCTTACTTTCAGCTCATCTCCTTTCTTCTAAGGTCTTTCTCATTAAATAGTGAGTGTTATTGTTCGAAAGCATTTGGATCTGGCCCTCTGGACTAGTTTAACATGCCGGTTTCGGGTCTTGATTTGTCATAAGATGGCGGTTTCTGATTTCATAGCGGCAGTAACTATTTTGATACTTGTCTTCCCCATTTACTTTTCTCATTTTAGTTCGACACATTTTCCATTACTGGTCATCAATTTTGGTGCATTCCTTAAAATCTCTTGTTTTATTTAAATCGTCCAATTACTTCGATATGAACAGAGATATGTGGGGAAATAGCCTGAAAATTATCAAGTCTATCATCAATTAAGCTGTAAAAATAGCTCAAAAGGTGTGTTATCTAGCTTTTCCAGCTAAGTTTTTTCCCTTGAATTTTCTCAGAGCTCTTGTTGGTAGCTTTGCAATTCCTCAACTTCCGTCAAAGAAACAAATTTTTTTTGGGCATCACAGTATTGATAAGCTTAGACATCTAATGCAACGTGAGATGGTAATGTGTGCCTCTTCTCTGAAATACACCGATTACACTATTTAAGACCATGCCTATTCATTCCCCCATTTCTTCATCTATTCACTGATTTTTGGTTACTGCCCAGAAAGAAGCTGTATCAACTTCGCATTGTTCTCAGCCGAACACAGTAGAATACGACATGGCCATGGAATGGTGTTTACTACAAGAAAGATCAGAACGCGCCTGCAGAAAGTTGTTTAAGGTTTAAATTTCTATATATTGAACTTAAATGATGCAATGTTATCATTGAAGTTGGTATCTTTTCTTAACTTGTATTTGTTCTTTTTACTTCTAGCAACAAGAAGAGGAGTTAAGAGAACTCAAGGGCAAGCTGAAATCTAGATGAGCTCCATTGGCCTCACAGTGGCGTTCAACCAGTTGAGAATCCTGTTGATCTAGCACATTTTGAATCATGGGAGTACTTTTGTCTTGCTAGCACCAGAGAGGACAGACTTAATTATCTTGCTCCTGGAAGTTATCAAAGTGGATTTATCGGCAATTGTCCATTGGTAACCTTCTTGATCTTACTCAAATGTGAAATATCTACCTATTTTCTGCTGTAATGGCTTGGTGGTTGGGTGAAAATTTGTTGTTTCCTTGAAGATATGGCCTTAATGTACCACCCTTTCAAGAATGCAAAAGCCCTACTATAAAAAAAACCTCATCATGACTTTCTTTTGGAATCTGTGAAAAGAAAGAAATTAGAGAATATTGGCAGAAAAGACACGGACCTACACAAAACTTTTCAACAAGGTTGTTTACCAACTGATATTCTGGTGTAAAGTGTCTAATATTTTACTCCCTATAGTTATAACTCCCTCCTTGTAAATTGGGAAGGTCTTTTGTAAACACCTTGGATTATTCATCCCTTTTGTAAATTTCAATCATCAATGAAATTGTCAATCATCAAAAAAAAAAAAAAAAAAGTTTCCTTCTCGTTAGAGAAAGAAACGTTCGATTTTTCTATAATATATCGGTCTCATGGTTCATAATGTAGTTTTTATGGAATTAATGAATTAATACAATCTTCTTCTGTCAGGTGAAGTCCTAGCTTTCCAAGGATCAGCCTAAACATCATAAGGAACTTAATGTCAGCAAGCTGAAATTTTCTGGTGAGTGGCTTCCGGTTTTGCTGGTAGTCGTTGTCTTTTAGCATAGGTGAAGTCCTAGCTTTCCAAGAATCAGCCGAAACATCATAAGGAACTTAATGTCAGCAAGCTGAAATTTTCTGGTGAGTGGCTTCCGATTTTGCTTGTAGTCGTTGTCTTTTAGCTTATGTAGTGGTCGGCCTTCCCTTCCTACACGCACATGCCCAAATATTGAGGCTTTGGAATGAAGGCAGCAGCTGCATGTGGATACATGGAATTCACATATTTGTTCTAAACATTGAGGCCCAGGAAGTATGTGAGATGGTCACTATCTATCTATCCATGGCCTTCTTCCTTCTCTGCCTCTGCTAAAATTAGTTCTTAGTTTAGGTTATGATCTTGATGTTTTGATGATAACTAATGCCTATAATTAGTTTTGGTGCTCAATTTGTTGTAGCTGTATAGAACATGAGGGATCAATTAAAGCAATTTTAAATCATCCTATGTAGGGTTGTTGTCTTGACCCATACAAACTTAGTTTTGGCTTGGAATAAGTCAAGTAGAAACTACCAAAATTTAAATTTATATTAAAGGAAAATAAACCTAAAAATTATTATCACCTTTATCTCATTTAATCTAATAAAGATAAAACAAATTACATGATTAATTAATTTAAATTTTTTTAAAAAATACATCAATTTTGTTGTTGATTGTTTATTTAGTACATTGGTAGTATTGAAATTGGCATAAAAAATGATTTTTTTTTTTGGATTTATAAAATACCAATTAATTAATCCTAAATATATTTATGAATAGGGTAGGTGCTATAGACGCATTAAACTTCATGCCGTCCAGAATAAAAATTCAATAAAAAGAACTATAAAATAATTTTTTTAAATGGATAATTTTATTTAAATGATTGAGTCGAGTTTTATACTCAATAACAAATAATCTAAATTGATTCATTTATAATATTTTTGAATTTATATTAATATAATTATTATTTTTAATATATAATTCACACAATTTCCAAAATGTACAGGTATAAATGGACATTTTTCCTAAAATTTAATATAGACAATACTATTAATATTTAATTATATTTATCTATAAGAAAAAGGTAATTAACAGCTCATTTTTATTCTCAATCTTGGAAGGATTAATATTTATCGAATCAAATAAAGAGTAAATTTCAATCTAACTTAAAGGTATTACTCGTTGGAAGTCCCACATCGACTGATGTAGAGAATGATCATGAATTTATAATCAAAGAATACTATCTACATGGTGTGAAACCTTTTGGGAAAGTTCAAAGCAAAACCACGAGAGCTTGTACTCAAAGTGGATAATATCATAGAAAGTCGTATTCATCTAATATAGTATTAGAGTCATGTCCTAAACTTAGTCATGCGAATAGAATCTTCAAATGTTGAACAAAAGACTCCAAATGAAAGTCTCTAAACTTAGTCATGCCAGTCAAATCTTCAGATGTGGAACAAGGATTGAAAGTCTCTAAACTTAGTCATGCCAGTAAAATCTTCAGATGTCAAACAAAGGACTAATATAGTATTAGAGTCATGTCCTAAACTAAATGAAAGTCTCTAAACTTAGTCATGCCAGTAAAATCTTCCGATGTGGAACAAAGGACTAATATAGTATTAGAATCATGTCCTAAACTTAGTCATACCAATAGAGTCGTCCTAAACTTAGTCATGTCAATAGAGTCTTCAAACGTAGAACAAAGGATTCCAAATGAAAGTCCCACATCCCAGATCGGCTAATTTAGGGAATCTCGGGTGTTCATCTAACATTACCTACCCTCCTATTGGCTATTCAAATTATATAATGTTTTTTCCCTTTTTTTGAGTTCATCAATTTTGTATCATACAAAGGCTTAAAAGTCAAATAAAGGCTTAAAAGTCAAATAAGAATCCAATCGTCACGTTTATATTTTAATCCTAATTGCCGAACTCCCATCATTTTTTCCGTTAGATTATATATTATACAATCAGACGAGGGTGTCACTCTCTGACTCTTTCTATTTCATTTCCACACACGAGAGAGGGAAAAACAGAGCCTCTTTCTCTTTCTCTTTCGGCGGCTCTTTTCTCCAGTTGAGTTTCAATTCCCTTTTAATTAATTCATCGATTTTTGCTTCCGATATTCATCGTTTGAGAGCCTTCAATCGGCAAATGGGAATCAAATGGCGCAATTCACGTAGCCAAAGCATCAGGTTAGGTCAAAGCTGTGGGTCTTCGAATGAACAAGAAAGCAAACGGCTCTTCGGATGGCAGATTTTGTGGCAGAAATTCAAGAAGGAGAAGAGAAGAATCTTCAGTTGTTCTTCAGTTGAATTGCGTTCTTCGTATAATCCAAATGCTTATCGGTTGAATTTTGAACAAGAAAATTGGGGCTCTGATCCTGATGATCTCTGCAGATCCTTCTCTGCTCGTTTTGCGGATCCATCCATCGTCTCCAGGAGCTTCAGATTGTTGGATTGAAATTTTATTTATCCATTTTCGAACTTCCAATGATCGGATTGTGATTTGGAGTTTTGGTTCAGTCCTATACTGTGATTATTATGTGTTTGTTTCAATAGGACTGTTTTTGTTATTCGGTTCTTATTTTTCTTTCGAAGGAAGAAGAAAAGAACACTTTGTTACAAAATATTGAACGTTTTAAAAGTTAATTCTTTGCTTTTGCTGTAAGCAAAGTAAGATGCTCTGTACAATTCGTTATGAAATCTCTCAAGATTCTGCTTTTCCTGTATGCATACATACATACATACATAAGTATAGATACATATACATACATACATACATACATACATACATATAGATATATATATATATACATACACACATATATATATCTATATATATAATGTGTTGCTTTTTCCAGCTAAGTATATTTAAATATTATGTAGAAAAGAAAATAATGGTTAATATATATATATAATATTTATATTACTTTACTTAGGTTCAAATGCCCAAATTTAATCTTAAATTTTAAAATGAGTCCTTTGAAGTTAAATTACTGAAATCGATTGAATAATGACAAGAATTTTGATGAACAAAAAGATGTAATGTGAACATATTTTCAAACTTTTATGTGATCTGAGTAGTTGGAGGAGACTGACTCGACCTACATTCTAGTAAATATATTAGTGATAAATCATAAACTAAGTAATTATTTTAAAGATTTGTTGAAAGTATATAAACTAAAATAGAACAAATTCTAACCAAGAAAAAAAATTAGATCCCGGAAACCTCAGAGGCTTGAGGTTAATTGAAGTAAAACGATGAGTTCAAAGACTAATTTTACCGGTCAAAACAATTAAATGGTTCAAATAATTTAATGTGGTTTTATTCTAGGATTGAGGGAGTTAGAGATGTCGGCATGGCCATTGGAATATTAAGAGAGTCAAAGAGAAAGCCAAAACGAATTTCCAAATTTTCAGAAAAGAATCTTTGAATTGGATAAACGGTAGCCATCATTGACCATCAACCATAGCCACTATTGGAGACCAAATAGCCTTCAAACTAATGGATCGATTAAAAATTTTCTAGCCATAGTAGGGCTCTTGGGCTGTAACCTGTGAGGGTTGATCAGTGCTAAAGAGATTTTCAGAGGCAATATGAAATATTAAAGAAAGCAGAGAATTGAGACCTCGTTCCTCAAGTTCGATGCAAAAACGTGACATTTTTGGTCAAAACTATAAAGTTCACCTTTTGGTCGATGATAAATACCTTAATCAGTTGAGTCTGTGCACCGCTTCTACTAAGCTTAGATGGACAGTTAAACAACAATTTTGCGAATACGTCTATTAGCAACGGGAAGGAAAAAATCGAAGAAAGCGCAATAACATTACAGATCAAAGACATAAACCCAAATGGAAATCGAGATAAGTTTTCTTATAGAGAAATAATGTTACATGTGTTTAATCTAAGAGTTGGTAGTTGGGTAGAAAAATGCAAACGACTCCAATAAAATTAAGCAAAGTCCTATTTTTACATTAACTTGAATAGGCTATCGGCTCTGGCTATCTCCTGATAAAACTATACAGGAATAACAGAACAAGGGGTCTAAAATGCTAGCACAAAAGATCAAAAAATATGCTGCAGGACATCTTAAAGGAAAACAAAACTTAAATTATTAGTTTATGGCCAAGAAGACATACAATAACCACGAAAGCCCCCGTGTGAACTGCATCGGCAAACGATTGAACGCAAACAAAAACAGATTCAGATGACGAAGATTGTGCTATACATAGAATATTACTTTTAGATTTAGGAATGATCGAATCAAACCTCAAATAGATCCCACTGAGCTTGACAAATAACACGATGCTGCCATTCTACTTGTCGGGATGCCCCCTTTTACCCTTACGACGTGCATGGTGGGCAGTGTTTCGAGTAGGTTTCTTTGTTTTTTTCCTGCAAGTGACAAGGAAACTTGAGTATTATATGCATACATAAGAAAGAACTGTTTTTCAATACATATATAGAGAGAGAGGGAGAGATTTCATAAGATCAATGGAAGAACTAAGAAAAGTAGTTGCAGTTGTATCGACATAGAACTGTATGTATGATACTGACCAGAAAATGGCAGAGCACATATTAAACAACAGAATAATAGGAAGAGCCAACAAAGCAGAAGCCTGCAGCATTTTAAGCGGACTTCAATGTTAGAAAGATGAAAGGGTATGGAAGAAAAAGAAAAAAGGGGGGAAAAATCATGTTGAGTAACATAAAATGCATACCGCAAACCATTCCAATTCTCTAGTTGCGAGTGGCCTGGTCAATTCGTGTTTATTTAGGTTCTCTTTAACAACACCTTGAACCTTAAGAAACAAAAAATGGCTTACTTAGACACAGTAGTTATGAGAGAATATATATGTATATATATAATACATACACACACGACACGTATCGCGTAGTTTGACTTGAATAAATAACAATCACCAGTCTATTATTAGGGGGGAGATTTTACATTTCCAGCTGAACATTTTGAGCAATTCAAAAACTGATGAGAATTCAACAATCACCCTTCTCACATTTTAGCACCTTCAGATGATCAACAATAAATATACCTTCTAAGTAACGTGACCAGACAATTGCAATTGCATGCGTTCAAAATTGGAGCCAATTACCATATTGTTTCCCCATACAGCCATCTTGTTTGAGAGAGTAAATAAGGAATGTCGAAGAAAAGAAATGAATAATATAATGAAGCTAACAGTTAGTCTAGGTGATAGAATGGAAGGAAAGGTACATATACGGGATTAATGGGCAAACCTTTTATTCCATATCAGATCCGTTCTATATTTCCTCACCAACCAAAATAATAATAATGATAATCCATAAATAAAGTAAACAGTAACTGTGAACAGGAGAGGAAGGGCTAGGACTGGAAATCCAAACAAGAGACTGGCGGACTTGGAATGGGGAAAAGAAAAGCAAGACTTTCAAATGTTTAGGTTAGTCTATAAACTCGATAGTATAGCAGGCAGTTCGAAGTAATATATAAACTCGATAGTATAGCAGGCAGTTCGAAGTACACAAGCCAGCACATCAACACAGTCCATAAATGCATATCCTCTACAATTCTTAAAGAAGTGGGGAAGAATGCATAAAAGTGTACCTTATGATGATATACAGCCGCGGATTTTAGAAATTTTCCGTATGCGTGAACTAATTTCTTTGTATACGGCTTCAAGACCACCCTAACCTTTTCGACATGAGGTTTCGTAGCAGTAGCAACCTGATCAATATATGGCTTGCTGAATTTCTTAACTTCCTGTCAACAAAACGTGAAAAACGAGAATTTGCGGTGAATAGTAGACATTTGCATTTAGGGGAAAAAATGAAGACAGTATAGACAACATACCAGATAGTACGGCCCTATAGCTTCTTTAGATTTAATTGCATAAGGAGTTATCACACTCTTTGATGTCTGGTAAAATTCTTCAGTTTTCATCGTTAATGTCTCGACATGTGGTTTAACATTTGTTTTTACCACCAACCATCTTTCCTTCACAGCAGGGATATACTTCTGCAAGCGACGTCATGGCATATGAGAGAGCAATCCACTTTAGGAAAAAATATTGTCAGAAAGACTTCATACTGTAAAAGGAAAGAAACAAATATATATATATATCAAATGTTGTTGCTCTCATTTAAATCAGCAGCCTGGTAACAAATCTTTTGGTGTTCCAAACCCCTTTTTACTTGCTTTCATGTATAGTTAGGTCTATTCCTATCGTGTCAATACAGGGGTGTATGACTATTCACCAAAATCATGTCTACACCCACTAAGACTAAAATGTACTATAGAGGGATGTGACACGTCGTCAATTCTTCCTACTTGGATTATATGCTATCAAAGTTGTGGTTATTGCTTATTTGCTTTTAGCCTACAACATTGCTTTCTTACAAATTGTTCTCAACGCATTTCATCTCTCACGTTTTCTGAATGCTATCTCTCAATCATACGTCTGAATTGTCCACGACTTATGATTTTCATACAGCTGACTTGTTTGTTGGGTTAGAAAAAGTGTCGAACAATCGTTGTTTCACTGCCATAAGAGTGTGATTGTGACACTATGCATTACCTTTATATATCCTATCTGCCAAAACTTTAGCAGCAATCTTGTACAAACCAGGGATGAACTATTTGGTCAAAAGTCTTCGACCTTTATGAGCATTTGCATTTTTAAGACGAAGACAAATGTCTTCCTCATTCATGGAAGATTCTTATACAGACTTGTGACTAAACTAATAGGCCTGAAGAATTAGAAAATGGTGAGCATACTAAGTGGACGAGAAAATCGGTGCTTTCTGATTATTAAAGAAAGCTCTCTCTAGATTGAGCATCATGGAAGGAGAGAACCTTAACAGTATATGAATGAGAAGCTACAATATTGCATAACACGATATACTGAAAACTCTCTAGATTGAGCATCATGGAAGGAGAGAACCTTAACAGTATATGAATGTGAAGCTACAATATTGCATAATGCATCCTCTATTGTAAAATATGTGAATTTTAAGGTGTTGAACTATTGAATTAAGATACTAGAGAATTGAAGTCCAGAACATCATTAACTGAGATACCATGTCATTTTCAAAGATATCAAAGCACAACAAGTAGACAATAAAAACTAGAGGCTTACTACTTTCACTGTTTTGACGTGGGGTTCAGCCCATTTTGCTGCTTGCGCCGTCTTATCTGAAGCCTGCAGCAAATTGAAAACATGAGTTGCAGCTGATTAATGTATTAAAAATCATACACTAGATTATAAGTAAATATGGGCTTACTAACAAACAAAATATATGTGTACACACGTACATACACGCATATAAAGAAAAAAAAAGAGCATACAGCCAAGAAATTCAATTATTTTCAGACTCGAGCTATAGAATTATAAGCACTAACTAAACTAGCTCAATTCATACAGATATTTTGTTTGTTAATAAAACTTTGATTCCAAACCAGTGAATTCAGGGGGGGGGGGGGGGGGGGG
>NW_019268521.1:4471361-4478598 GCF_002738365.1 Cucurbita moschata
GGGGGGGGGGGGGGGGGGGGGGGGGTGGATGCCACCGGCAATTTGTTTTCTTGCAAAATTGTTCACAGGAAGTGAAGCTTATATAATATTACCTTCTGAATTGCTACATCAATTGCAGGCTTTGCATGCTCATTCCAATGTGTTTTGATCAAAGACTGCAAAGAGTAAACCTTCAGAACAAAACTCAGAGGAGCAAATGTTAGGGAATGGAAACAAAATACTAGAGCATTACCTCAAAATGGCCATAATGTGAAGCGAGCCAAGGAGGGAGCCATGCACCATGAACCTGCGGACGAAATAAAGTTAGCATCCCCCTCACAATTGAAGTTTCATCTAAAATAATATCCACCACTCTATATTATTCAAACACATTACCTCTGTTAACTCCTTAATTTTCAAAGTTGCCTCAAACTTCGCCTTCCTCATCTCTTCCTAATTTTTTTTTGAAAAATATAAGAATATACAACAAAACGTCACTGTCATTGATAAGTTCAGAAGCATCATGAAGTACCTTAGTTACTTCAAGAGCTCGTTCAGTTACACGGATTCTACTTTCCTGTTCTTCATGAATCTTCTGGAACTGTTGAAGTCAGAAATATCTTCCAATATGAGGATTTTTCATAACGTGTACAAAGTTGGTGTCAGAAAAAATAAAAGCAAGATTATCATAATCAGAACGATAGTTTCAAAAGAAAAACTACATCCTATAAAAGAAAAATTATAGCAGAAAATCTGACACTACTTGACTGAAGTTTATACACTGAACTGATTTTAATTTTTTACACACTAGCTGTAATGACAATGCACCTAAAGAACAAAAATCATGCATTTCATATTTAAGAATCTGCAAAATAAACAATTGTCAGAAAAGTGATAAAAATCTAAATCTAATAAGAGAGTATAAAGCATTTGAATGAAGCCTGCATGGAGTACAATTTTTTAGGAAAGCATGTGTCATAAGTATGTGCTCAATTCATCGAACACCCAGGAAACACCGGATAAATAATTACATTGGGCGTATGTCATGAAAAGCCAGCAGTGTGGGAGAAGAAACTAGTGAAATAACTTCTTACATTCTCTAATCTTAAAATGGCTTTCTGCATTTTCTTCTCAGCTTCATTTGCCAGAGTTTCCCAGGATTTTTTCTCCCCATTGAGCATCTCCAATTGTCTTTTGAGATCATCGACCTGCAGAATGGTGGTACATCATCAAGCGAAGACAGTGGTTTAAAATTATAATAATAAAAGTAATGATTTTCATTTCTCACCTGTCTTTCTAATTCATGAGCACGTGCATACGCCTTCACAACCTGCTCCTCCGCGTCTAATTGCCCTTTTTTCTAAGTGTGACAATAGTTTAAAAAAATTCAGCATTTGAGTGATGTATACGGGGTTTTAGAGATAACTACGGCAGCAAGATCGAGTGTGTTCAGAGGGTGACAATTTAACCATCCTGAAATACTAAAAGATTAAAGCCTAGACTGTCACAAACCTGAAGAGAAGCAATCTCACTTTCAAGCAACGAAATGCTATCTAGCTTGGCACTAATGATATTTTCCTTCTGAGCTATTGCCTCGTCCTTCCTCTTCAATTCTTGGCTTTTTTCATCAAGGTGGGATTCTTCAGCATTGGGTAAAGGCAAGCGTTAGCAACCAAAACAACAACATGAATAACAGGATACCAGTTTAGATTTTGAGAAATCTTCCCAACCATCATCCAGTACATTGTTCGACACTCACAAGAGTGAAAATTAACGTATAATTCGATGCTATATTTTTGTTCCTCAGCTAATCAACAATACAACAAACAATTGGAACCCAGATTTCGGGATACAGCACACCGATATTGTCAACTTCGAAAATTCCTATATCTTACTGCCAAAAACTTGAAAAATAACTTCACAATAGATCTATCTATCAGATACATATAAACACAAAGCAAAATGGCGTTTTAAATCTGGCCAGACAATATTAAATTACCGACTCCATGAATCATAAAATCATACTCGAATGAACTGGTCTAAATTCTCCATGCAATTAGATTTCCTTCTCACTTTTTTCTTTTCTCAGACATCACAAAAATAGCAATTAAAACTTATTAGAAACGATAGCTAGAGTTAAGGATAATCGAAATCTAACCAAGCTTTTGAATCTTGGACTTAAGCTCGTCCAATTCAACCTTCAAATCAGAAACCTCGGAATCATCCGATCTAATGACTTCAACTACATGTTCCGCTTCTAAATCAACCGATACATTAACGCGGACCTGCGTGAAAACTAGGACAAGAAAAATAGATAGACTGGCGAGCTTTGAAATCGCCATGGGAGCTCAAATCTCTGCACAGAAACTCCAAAGGAATGGAACAAATGATGAACAGACTCTTCGAAGTTCAGAACTGAAACTTGAAACTAGCCACTGCGATCGACTTTTATTTTGTCGTCATCTGTTCCACAAGATAATTGTGAATACCTTTATTTTATTATTGTTTTTAATCTTTTTTTTTTCCTTTTTGCACCCTTTTGTTTATTCATCCTTTTTAGTATAAAATCGTATATTCTATTTTAATTCTTATGATTTTTAATATTTTTCTATATAAATCAAACTTTACTATCTCATTTAAGTTTCCCTATGTAATAAAATTACCTTTTTAGCCCTAGAAAAATTAATTATTCCTCACTAAAAGATAACCAATTATAATATATAATAATTATAATTCAAATTTACTATATCAAACGATATATAATTAATTTATATTTAAAGTCAGATAGCTACTATTTAATTAAAACTCCATTTCTCACTATATAATTACATTATTTAAAATTTTAAATTAACTTATATTATATTATCTAATTTTTTAAATTATTTTATTTTATATTTTTATTTATATAATTTGAGAATAAAAATTAAATAAAATTATTGTTAATTAAGATTTATTTAATTAAAAGGTTTTAATTTAAGCTTCCATAATATAAAATAAAATTACCTTTTTAGCCCTCGAAAAAAATTAATTATTCACCCCTCAAAGGTAACAAATTATAATATATAATAATTATAATTCAAATTTACCCTATGAAACGATACATAATTAATTTATATTTAGGTCAGATAGTAACTATTTAATTAAAACTCCATTTCTCACTATATAATTAACTATTTAAAATTTTAAATTGATTTACATTATATTATCTAATTTTTTAAATTATTTTATTTTAGGCTATATTTTTGTTTATATATTTTGAGAATAAAAATTAAATAAAATTATTGTTAATTAAGATTTATTTAACTAAAAACTAATTTATTAGGATAGGTCTGACTTTATAAAACTGTCGACTAATTTAGTTAAACCAATTTTCTTTATTTTAAAAAGAGTTTACCAAACATCTCCCAATATTCTAATCGTACGGCGAAGGGACGGTCCACGTACTACTTTCGTTACTTTCCAAAGAAGGAGACCCAAGTATTCCACGTAAGCTGCCACATCGGGACCAACAGTCCACGTGTCTATTTCTGATTGGCTTTAGCTAAGGTAAAAGATTGCAATAAATCTGTTGAAGTTAGGTGATGGGATTGCAAACCCCGTAACTGAGCAAAAGGAAGAGGAAGAAAAGTCAAATTCAAGAAAAGGACTGAAAACGACAAAATTCTGATCGAGTTGCGAAATTTCGATTCTTATTTCGTTTGGATTCTTCACAATTCTTCCTCTTGGAGCAGCCGTGGTTCGAGACTCTCAGCTTCCCCTGATCTATCTGATTTAATTTCCTCCTCTGAAGTTCCGAGTCATTCCTCAGGTCAGTGATGAGTTTTCTCGCTGCTTTTTTGACGATTTTAGGGATCAACATGCTTATAGTTAAGCTCGAATTGTAAGGATCGTCATTTTCATCGGCGATTTCCGAAATCTCTATTGTCGATGAAGTGATTCTTCAGTGAATATTCTCGGAATCTTTTTGTTTGTTGAAATTGATGCTTTTTGTCAAATCGGTGAAGTGATTCTTAGAGAACACACAATATTCTCTAAGGATCATCATGTTCATAGGTATCTAATCTGCATGTGTGAAGTCATTATGTGATGAGCGATGCTTAATTTAGTTGAAATCGGAGAAAGCAAGGTAGCCTAACTTATCACGCAATGGATGGAACAGTGTTTGCACTCATTCCAATTTCTTAATTTATTCGCCGCTTAGAGGATTAAGCTTCTGCTCTTGACTTTGAGGCTGTCGGATGAGAAACTAAGTGTATTAGTCGAAGCCCAGCAGATATGGTCTTATTTGGGCTTTCCCTCAAGATCTTAAAACTCGTATGCTAGGGAGAGGTTTCCACACTCTTGTAAAGGTATTTCGTTCTCCTCCCCAACCGATGTGGGATCTCACAATCCACCCTCTTCGGGGCTCAGCGTCCTTACTGGCACTCGTTACCTTCTCCAATCGATGTGGAAACCCCCAATCCACCCCCTTCGGGGCTTAGCCTCCTTGTTGACACATCGCCCGGTGTCTGGCTCTAATACCATTCATAACCATCCGAGCCCACCGCTAGCAGATATAGTCTTTTTTGAGCTTTCCCTTTTGGGCTTCCCCTCAAGGTTTTTAAAACGCATGGAAAAACCCCCCATCCACCCCCTTCGGGGCTTAGCCTCCTTGCTGGCACATCGCCCAGTGTCTTGCTCTATTGTAACCATCCAAGCCCACCACTAGCAGATATTGTCCTTAAGCTTTCCCTTTTGAGCTTTCCCTCAAGGTTTTTAAAACGCGTCTGCTAGGGAGTGGTTTCCACACCCTTATAAAGAGAATTTCGTTCTCCTCCCCAACCGATGTGGGAACTCACAATCCACCCCCTTCGAGGCCTAGCATCCTCGCTGACACTCGTTCCCTTCTCCAATCGATGTGAGACCTCCAATTCACCCCCTTTCAGGGCTCAACCTCCTCATTGGCACATTGCCCGGTGTCTGGCTCTGATACCATTTGTAACCGTCCAAGCTCACCACTAGTAAATATTGTCCTCTTTGGACTTTCCCTTTTGGGCTTCCCCCCAAGGTTTTTAAAACGTGTCTGCTCCGACGTGTGAGATCTCACGCCAAGGATGCTTTTTGAGTCCTTTAATAGTTACACATAGAATTTTCATCGAGTTGAACGATGAAGGTTTATAGACGAGCCTTTTTCAGGCCCATCAATTCTAAGTTGCAAGGTTCATTTGCTAAGTAGCCTGCAGGCTGCAACTCCCAGAAGTTATCAGGATGCAGTTAAATTCATTTATTATAGGATTTCATTCTAAAGTTTCTATGATCGCTCTAAGAAAGTGAAAACTAAAGCAATTGTTGTCTTCTTCTCGACCTTATTTTTTTAGATGGCATGGGGCAACATATACAGAAGAAGAATGAAAGTGTTCAGCCTGGCTTTAGTGATATACCTCGATTATAAGGTAAAGTTCACCTGCATTTATTTTCGTATTTCATGTTTATAAATAATAATTAGTTAATTAATAAAATGTTTGTGGTTGTTTCCAAAGGCATTAGAACAAAGAGAGAAGTGGATTAGCAAGTCTAAAAGAGCAGCCTTATGGGAAAGAGGACATGAACGTAATGCAAAGCGGGCATTGAGTTTGATAATAGAGTTGGAAGGCTTGTGGGTGAAATTTGGACAGTATTTATCTACTCGAGCAGATGTTATCCCCGATGCATACATACGTCTTTTCAAACAGCTACAAGACTCTCTCCCTCCACGTCCTCTACAAGAGGTTTTCTTTTGTGCTTGGATCAAAATGCATAAGTTAGACAGTTTTTTATAGCTACCATGCTTATTCTAATCATAATTTCTCCATTAAACATGCTTCATTTTTCTCCCTTATAAATATTTTCATACAAAAAGTCTTCGAATATTTCAATGGTGCAATTGTACTTGTGTTCCATGACAGGTTCGCCAGACCATACAGAAAGAGTTGGGGAAATCAATCACTGATATGTTTGCAAACTTTGTGGAAGCTCCCTTAGCAACTGCGTCTGTAAGATCCTCTTATTGTAGACAGTTTTAGGATACAAATGAGTTGATTCCTTTATTTTGTTGCATTTGATTCTGTCAGATAGCGCAAGTGCACCGAGCGACTTTGCTTGATGGAAGGGAGGTGGTTATCAAAGTGCAACACGAGGGCATTAAGACTGTTATATTGGAGGTTTAGCATGCTCTAATAGACACTTTAAGACGTTTGATCGAGATATTTGATGAACTTTCTGCCTGATTGATGAGCATTTGATGACTATTTTCAGG
Organism: Cucurbita moschata; assembly: GCF_002738365.1. Taxonomy (NCBI): domain Eukaryota; kingdom Viridiplantae; phylum Streptophyta; class Magnoliopsida; order Cucurbitales; family Cucurbitaceae; genus Cucurbita; species Cucurbita moschata. The sequence continues at coordinate 4,477,615 of NW_019268521.1, forward strand.
ACTTGAAGAATGCAAAGGCGATTGTCGATTGGATAGCGTGGGCAGAGCCGCAGTATGACTTTAATCCCATTATAGATGAATGGTGCCGAGAAGCTCCCAAAGAACTCGATTTCAATCTTGAAGCTGGTATGCCTTTACTGAACTTACTGGAAAAGACACTTTCCCTATTGTTGTTGAGTGAAGGACAATGTTATCCACAGTTATTCAAGTCACCTAATTCACTTTTTCACTTGCCTCTTTTCTTATTTCATTTTGTAGAGAACACAAGGACAGTTTCTAGAAACCTTGGGTGCTCGGATGGCGATAAAGGCCTTGGAATTGTGAATGTTTTTATTCCAGAAGTTATTCAGGCAATTTTCCTACCTTATAACATCAAATTACTAGAGTGTCTAGTTACTATTGAATCAGCATATTATCATGGACATAAGGATGTAGCACTATTTCTAAGTAATTTGTAGGAAAATCTTATTCGTTACAATATTTATAGGCCGACAAATGACAAATGAAAATCTTTAATCCGTCTGAGATAGAAAGAGGTGTAATGTGGCTGGATGTGATTTGCATGAATTACTTTTTAAGCCAACGTGGAAGAGTGCATTTTGCAGCTCTAAGATTGATTAGTGGTATTATATTCGTACCGTGTAGAACAGGCTCAAGAGAGCTAAAGAACTTTTGAGGAACTTCTTGAACAACAACGTTATACCGTCTCAGGTTAATAGTTCGTTTGTAATAGCCTAAGTCCACCGATAGCAGATATTGTCCTCTTTGGGCTTTCCTTTTCGTGCTTCCTCTCAAGGTTTTTAGAACACGTATGCTAGGGAGAGATTTCCACACCTTATAAGAGATGTTTCGTTCTCCTCCCCAATCGTTGTGGGATCTCACAGTTCACCCCCACTCCCCTTTGAGGCCCAGCGTCCTCGCTGACACTCGTTTCCTTCTCCAATCGATGTAGGACCCGCCAATCCACCCCCCCCCCCCCCCCCC
>NW_019268521.1:4479467-4490801 GCF_002738365.1 Cucurbita moschata
CCCCCCCCCCCCCCCCTCCCCTTTGGGGCCAGCTTCCTTGCTGGCACGCCGCCTCGTGTCCACCCCCTTCAGGGCTCAAGCCTTCTCGCAGACACATCGCCCGATATCTGACTCTGATACCATTGTAACAGCCCAAGCCCACCGCTAACGGACAATGTCCTCTTTGAGCTTTCCCTTTCGGGTTTCCTCTCAAGGTTTTTAAAACGCATCTGATAGGGAGAGGTTTCCACACCCTTATAAAGGATGTTTCATTCTCCTCCCCAATTGATGTGGGATCTCACATCGTTCCTCCACCCTTGCAATTGTTAAACTTTTCTTTAAAAAAAACATTTTAAATTTAAGTTTTATTGCTGTAATGAGGAAACATTAGTCATGTTAAAGGCTTCCCAATTTTTAGCTTATATGAAAAATTTTCAAAGGATACATATACTTCTATGCCAAGCAAGTCTACAAGATCAAAGTCATCATCTTAAGGATTGATTTGTGCTCATAACTTAGCAACATGTATAACGCTTACTGTATATTCCATTCCAAGCAAGTCTACAAGTTCTGCATATGCATAAGATTAGGTTGCTTATGTAGTCAGCTGTTGTTCTGTGGGTTTCTGTGGCAGTCAACAGAGAAAGTTCTAATTCTGGAGTATATGGATGGCATACGTCTAAATGACTCTGCTAGTCTGGAAGCTTATGGTATTGACAAACAAAAAATTGTTGAAGATATCACACGGGCTTATGCACACCAAATTTATGTCGATGGATTTTTCAATGGCGACCCGCATCCTGGTACATTATCATCTATGCGTAATCGTTTTAATGTAAATAAATGTAGATTAATAAAAAAATTTAGCAGTAGAAGATTTATTTCTGGTAAATAATTCATTAATGTAGGAATTAGACAATGCCCAAATATTTTGTAGTTCCATTATATAAATGAATTTGTTTCTTATGAGAAACAAATAATGTTTTTGTTCCGTGATGTTTTCTGTAATGAATCTGTAATTAGAACTTACCTAACGAGATAAGTTTTTTACATTAAAAAAAAAGTTTCTAATCATGATTTCTTAATGTACCCTCAGAAATTCAGAAAGTTGGATTAGTACAAGAATCATTAGACTGGCCTTCTGGAAATGATAAGGATGTAACAAAAAGCAATACAATAGTTGTTTTAGTGCCTTCTTTGGTACTTTGTGCAGGGAATTTTCTCATCAGCAAGGAACCTCCTCATCGTCCAATTTTGCTCGACTTTGGGCTTACAAAGAAATTACCAAACACCATGAAACTAGCACTGGCAAAGATGTTTTTGGCAGCTGCAGAGGTTTGTACGATATTATTATTTGGGCAAAATATTAACGAATTAAACCTCAGATCTACGATTTCCTTCGATCCTTTGGTTTAGTTTAAACACAATTGTCAATTTAAAAGTTTGATGTGTGTCACTCTCTAAGTGCAACATTGCAAGGTTGAAGACTTCATGATGTTGATACTATGAATACACAGTTTATTTAATTTTCAAAACATTATCATCGATGGTAAATTACATAATGTATACAGTAAACTGTCTGCATTTTACTCTTCTAGTGTTTTAAGTCAACTTTAGGCTTTGGTTTTACAAACATATTTGATCAGTTTGCCGCTTGGTTTATAACTGTAACAGCCCAAGCCTCCCGCTAACTGATATTATCCTCTTTGGGCTTTCCCTCAAGGTTTTTAAAACGCGTCTGCTAGGGAGAGGTTTCCACACCCTTATAAAGGATGTTTCGTTCTCCTATCCAACCGATGTGGGATCTCACAATCCACCCCCTTCGGGGCCCAACGTCCTTATTGGCGCTCGTTCCCTTCTCAAATCGATGTGGGACCCCCCAAATCCACCCCCCTTTGAGGTCTAGCGTCTTTGCTGGCACACCACCTCGTGTCCACCCCCTTCAGGGCTCAGCCTTTTCGCTGGCACATCGCCCGGTGTTTGGCTCTGGTACCATTTGTAACAGCCCTGGGCTTCTCCTCAAGGTTTTTAAAACGCATCTGCTATCGGAGGCTTTCACACACTTACAAAGGGTGTTTCGTTCTCCTCCCCAACCAATGTGGGATCTCACAATAACATAGCTTAAAACACCCAGGGGAAATCATCTTCCTTGACTTTTTAGATCTTGTCTATATCTAGTTATCTCCTAAAGAAAAGCTCAAAGCACACCCATGTTTGTTTATGTGCTTACATTCCTGATCTTCTTTGATAGGGTGACCATGTTGCTCTTCTATCTTCCTTTGCCGAAATGGGACTTAAGTTGCGTCTTGATATGCCGGAGCAAGCAATGATGGTGACAAATGTATTATTTCGAGCAACAACTCCTGCAAAAGAATCACAGGTAAGTGCATCCCAAGCTCTTGAGAGTCATGATTATCTCTGATGTTACTTACAAATTTTCATTCTCTGATATCTTTCATCTCGAGTCCTACGGATAAATTAGGTTCATATTTTTACTTCTTCAGTTATTTTACAGGTCACCCTTAGAGCTATGACAGAGCAAAGATCAAAGAACGTGAAGGAAATACAAGAAAGAATGAAAATGAGTCAAAAGGAGGCTAAACGTTTTAATCCTGTAAGTTGATATAGCTTCTAATTATTTCTCTGTCATGATTGTCTGTGTTTGCAAATGGTGAGAACCCATCTTTATCCCAGGTTGATGCATTTCCTGGTGATATTATAATATTTGCAAGGGTCCTTAATCTTCTAAGAGGTATTTATTTAAACATTAGCTGGTCTTAACTTGCTGAAGTATTTGGTTCGTGCTTTCTGAGCTTCGAGAGATTGACGCAGGTCTTTCTTCCTTGATGGATGTGCACATAGTATATCTAGATATCATGAGACCATTTGCTGAATTTGTTCTACAAGGGTGAGTTCCGAATCGACGTTTGTGTGATTATTGGTGCGTCGTCTTACATTCAGCTTGGTTTAATATTGGATGTTTCAGAAGTATTAGCAAGGAGCCAAACGTAAATGATCAATGGATCTGGAGAACACCTGCCCATTCTGATGTGGAATCTAAGCTGAGACAACTCTTAATCAAGCTGGGGAATGAGGATAAAATACTTGGAATCCAGGCATGTATCACATATTTGTTATGTCGAAGTGCAGTTTAATGCAAAATTTCATTGCATATTTGCAATTTCGGTTTTGGTAAATTCTTGTTTATAATTTGACAACGTTTTTTGTGCAATCTATTACATTCATTGCATGCAAAAGCAGATATAGCATGCACCTCAGATTGGCCCATAGCATTTAGCTGTGTGATTGAACTGACAATTATTCAGAATCCAAATAGTAACATGGATTGTGGATCCTGAAAATTTGTTCAAAGTATCATTCAGTTGTATGTTCTTTGGTGAGATCACACATTCTTTGGAGAAGAGAATGAGTGCTAGCGAGGATGCTGGGCCTCGCAGCGTTCGAAGGGGGTGGATTGTGAGATCCCACATCAGTTGAAGAAAGGAACGTAGGGTAGCATATGCATTTTAAAAACATTGAGGGGAAGCCCGGAAGGGAAACCCTAAATAAGACAATATCTGCTAGCGATGGGCTTGGGCATTACAAATGGTATTAGAGCCAGACCCGAGCGACGTGCCGGCGAGAACGTTGAGCCTCAAAGGGGGTGGATTGTGAGATCCCACATCGATTGGAGAAAGGAACAAGTACCAACGAGGACGCTGGGCCCCGAAGGGGGGGTGTATTGTGAGATCCCACATTGTTTGGAGAGGGGAATAAGTGTCAGCGAGGACACTGGGTCCCGAAGGGGGGTTGATTGTGAGATTTCACATCGGTTAGAGAGGGGAATGAAGCATTCTTTATAAAGATGTAGAAACCTCTCCCTAGCATATGCGTTTTAAAAATCTTGAGGGGAAGCTTGAAAGGGAAAGCCCAAAGAGGACAATATCTACTTGTTGTGGATTTGGGCTTGGGCGGTTACAATTACTCTTATTCTGAGGTTCACACTCCATATGTGTTTATATATCTCTCCATATGTGTTTATATATCATGCAAGTAGGTAAATATCAATGCTTGATAGAAAACATGCTTTTGCTGATTTACGTTTGCATTTGCAAGATAAGTCGGTTCGATTTTCAATACTTACCTTTTTGATTAATTAAGCTAACATTTTATGGCCAAGTAACAGTCGAGTACGAGGTTGGTACACTAACGATCGACTGTACATAGCAGTTAAATCCCACCCTTCAATTCCTCATAAATGCTATATTACCACTCTTCTCTTCTTATTGAATTATGATACAATTCTGTTAGGTCTGTGCCTACAAAGATGGAGAGGTCATTATCGATACTGCTGCTGGCGTTCTAGGGAGATACGATCCTCGTCCCGTTCAACCCGATAGTCTTTTTCCAGTGTTCTCAGTAACAAAGGGCATCACAGCAGGAATGTTGCATTGGCTAGTTGATAATGGGTAAGACCAGAATTTATATTAAGTTAAGTGAGGGTTTCAAGTCCGTATAAAACGCGCTATGTCCTTAATAGGCCGTGCTGTGCCTTCATTTACTGAAACTGCTTTTTTCCCTCTTATGAATTATCTTGAAGGAAACTGAATCTTGAGGAAAATGTTTCTAATATTTGGCCGAATTTTGGATCAAACGGTAAAGATATAATAAAGGTACACATAGTCTCCCCGAAAAGTTGCTTCATATGTTGTTGCAGTGTATTTAAAGACATTTTTTCTATTATTGGATTTTATTTCCAGGTCTATCACGTGCTTAACCACACGTCGGGTCTGCATAATGCCACGGTCGATGCGAGGGAAAATCCTTTGTTAATTTGTGACTGGGAGGAATGTTTGAATTGCATGGCTAAATCAACGCCAGAGACTGAACCTGGGCAGGAGCAGTTGTATCACTATCTATCCTATGGCTGGCTATGTGGTGGGATCGTTGAGGTAATGTCCTTCGTTCTTTCATTCAATTAAACTATTGGGGTATAACTCTAATTTCAAGACTATTATCTGCTGAGGAATCTAAGTTGGGAAGGAAAATGATCGGAGTTCAAACTAGTAAAATCATTTCATACTTCATCTAACGGCCTAAGCCACCGCGAGGAGATATTGTCCTCTTTGGACTTTCCCTTTCGGGCTTCTCCTCAAGGTTTTTAAAACGCGTCTGCTAGGAAGAGGTTCACACCCTTATAAATAATGTTTCATTCTCCTCCCAACCGATATGGGATCTCACAATTTACCCCTCTTCAGGGCCCAGTGTCCTTTCAGGCCCAACGTCTTTGATGACACATCGCCCGGTGTCTGGCTCTGATACCATTTGTAACGGCCCAAGCCCACCACTAGCCGATATTGTCCTCTTTGGGCTTTCCCTTTTGGGCTTGCGTCTTCTAGGAAGAGGTTTCCACACCTTTATAAATAATGCTTTGTTCTTCTCCCCAGCCGACGTGGAATCTCACAATCTACCCCTCTTCGGGGCCCAGCGTCCTCGTTGGCACTCATTCCCTTCTCCAATCAACGTGGGACCCCCAATCCACGCCCTTTCAGGCCCAGCGTCTTTGATGGCATATCGCTCGATCTCTGGCTCTGATACTATTTATAACGGCCCAAGCCCACCACTAGCCGATATTGTCCTCTTTGGGCTTTCCCTTTCGGGCTTACGTCTGCTAGGGAGAGGTTTCCACACCCTTATAAAGAATGCTCCGTTCTCCTCCCATCCGATGTCATGGGTTTGCCTATCTATTGCTGTCCTTCACCAATTCTCTTGACACGTTTTAATGGATATTTACATTCTATTCCCTGTCTCGTTTTGTACATCTTGTGGATAAATTACGATCCATATTTTATCGTTCTTCGCGTTGGTTAATTGTATGGTAAAGAAAGTATAACACATTGATCAGCCAGGAGACAATATTTGTGGTGCTTGGTTATCACTCATCCCTCAACATATTAACCATTGGTTTTAATCTGATCAGAGCTCACAATAGCCTAAGATAGCTTATTTTTCGTCTCATTGGTTTTAATCTGCTTAAACGAAACAGCACGCAACGGGGAAGAAATTCCAGGAGATTCTCGAAGAAGCATTAGTTTACCCACTCCACGTAGAAGGCGAGCTGTACATCGGAATCCCTCCTGGTAATCCTTTACTGCATCCTCTCAATCTATTGCATTCTTAACCATAATTTCTACCAGTTAAGAGATAAACTGTTGCAGAGCTTTTTTATTGTTCTTTGCTTGTTTCCAGGAGTTGAATCTCGTCTTGCAACACTAACACCAAATCTTGATGATCTTCAAAAGTTCACTGGGATCAATCGTCCTGAACTACCCTCCACCTTCCAGCCAGCCATGATTGCCCAGCTTGCCACAACTTTGACACCTCTATTTAACATGCTCAATACTCGCCGTGCCATTATACCAGCTGCTAATGGACATTGCTCTGCTCGTGCACTGGCACGTTATTACGCAGCCCTGGCCGATGGAGGCGTGATACCGCCACCACATTCCTCATCATCCCAACCACCTCTCGGAAGCCATCCTCACATCCCTAAATTTTCTGTCGAGAATCCTAAGAAGCAGAAAGCTGCCAAAAGTAAGGACAGTCGTACCAACGTAAATAACAACCACGAAAAGAACTCGAGTTCCCCCGAAACAGCTGAGAATAATAGTATCTTCAGCAATAGTGGTTACACTAGGCTCCCTACCAATGATCCCAGCACAAGAGTTGGACCAAAGTTTGTAGGCAAAATGTACAAAGACCCCAGAATTCATGATGCCTTTTTGGGTATAGGAAAATACGAGAATTTGACCATTCCAAATGGCAAGTTTGGGTTAGGATTCTCAAGGTTGAGATCAAAGGAAGGTTCTTTTATTGGGTTTGGGCATTCAGGAATGGGTGGATCCACAGGTTTTTGTAACATAGAACACAGGTTTGCCATGTCCGTGACCCTCAACAAAATGTCTATTGGGGATGTCACTGCCAGCATAATTCAGCTCGTTTGTTCCGAGTTGAATATCCCGTTGCCAGCAGAATTTTTGGCGCTCGGGATTTCTGGACAGCACGGTGGAGTGGAAGCTCCTTTGATTAACTGAGGATGAAAGAACAAAATTTTCCATACTTATACAACTCATAACCTTTGATGTAACACTTATCAAAATCATAGTCTACAAGTTATTATAGCATAGCAAACTCTTATGAATATCAAACAATTATGTATAATGCACTCAAATGTAACGATACTGATGAGTCGATAAGATGAAATTCAGGAACCCTATATTAATTATCTATTTTGCTAACTTTAATGACATTATTTATCATATTCCTATGCTTTCCTCTTGTTCAATTCAGAAACCATGAAAAAGAACCAATATTATTTGGGGTCGGCGGTCAAAGATTTGAGCTCGTGGGATCTCACACCTTTAAGGTATTGAGGTACGAGATGTCTTTGTTTTTGTTATCCTAATTCTGTGAGACACAAATGGAAATGCTTTCTGATTTGAAAGAGAAAGAAAGGGATAAGGTTTGTGACAGAGTATGGATACATCATATGAGTGGAGATATGTGGGTTACGGGTCCACCCGTTTCCGCGACCATTTGAAATACATTTCGATCTTGGGACCTATGGGTTATGGGCCCACCACGCTTCCGCTGCGCCACTCTGATTTGTTGGTACTATAGTTTCAAAAAGAAGAAGTCGAGTATGGTTTCAAAAAGAAGGAGTATTGTGTTTTTTATTGTTGGCCATTTATAGGGTTTACTATAAATTTTCTCTTGAGATTAGACCATTTGAACCGATCAAAATACTAAACTTAATAGAAGGTATGTACCTCCATACATTAACTAATTTAGATCATTCAAAAAGTAGATATCAGAGCCAAGTTTTGATCTTGGGACCTGTGGGTTATGGGCCCACCACGCTTCCGCTACACCACTCTGATTTATTAGTACCATAGTTTCAAAAGGAAGAAACCGAGTACCGTGCTTTTCATTTATTGTTGGCCATTTGTGGGGTTTACTATAAATTTTCTCTTGATTAGACCATTTGAACGGATCAAAATGCTAAAATTAATAGAGGGCATGTACTTCTAGCTTAGATAGATTAAAACGTACCTTAACTAATTTAGGTAAATTATTTATTAGGCATTTTATCAATTTTCACCTTGTTTCAAAACAGTGTCCAAATGAATGATGGAAAATTTATTTTCTTAATTTTTTAAAAAAGAGTTAGGCCATTAAACTTTTGACTGTTTTTTTAAAAGCAAGGCTAATTTTTTTTTTTTTTTCTTTTTGCTCACTCATTAAGCATTATTTCGTGTATCATGTAATTTAGGAAAAGAAAGAGCATAATTATTGTAAAGTATTAAAGCATAAATAATTATATTAAAAATAATTAGTATAAAAAAAATTCTTTACACATTTCTTCGTAATGAGTTGAAATATAATATTTAAAGAATATATTAATTACGTAGTTATAGTATATTTTATTTTATTCTCAATATTTAATTAATTTATATTTTTTTTTACGAGGGAATACACACCTCCCCATCATCGTAAATTAACACAAACAAAAAAAAAAGTCTATTTTAGAGGTGAGAAATTAGAGACATTTGAATTTCAATTATTCCCATTTAAAAGTCAGTTTCAAAACCTACGGACACAAACACCGATCAATTTACACACAAATATCACATCCATACAGAGAAACCGACCAAATCAACCATTGTTCGAAGCTCTAAACATTACTGAGCTCGCCATTAGCGTCACCGGCGGCGAGCGTTTTCCGTTTTCCGATAGCGTCGGAGCAAACAAAGTCGAGATTATAAAGCACAGGAACCATGGAAACAGAGCAAACGAAGACCAAAACAGGGCCAAAAATCCAGAGGAGCATCGGCAGGGCAGCGTAGAAGAGGCGGTTGCCGACGGTGTTGAGAATAAAGCCTTTGTCGAGGAGATCGGAGATGTAACCGGAGGTGACGGCGGCGGCGCCGGGCGGTATGTTGATCAGAATATTGGCTTGATTTATGAACCTGATGGAGAGTGAATGACAGAAGAAGGAGAAGAGGAATAGTGTGAGCAAAGTCACGTATTTAAGAGCCAACATGAAATCACCATGGGCCCCATAAACGGCGTCGTTTAGAGGCTTTTTTATACTGTATGTGCTGCTCAATACCGCCGCTAGCCCCATACAGAGCAGAATCGAAGTGGTGGCCATTAGGGTGCATCCCATTATCGTGTTCCTTAGGGTTTGGACGGCCAGGATGTTTTTCTTCTCATTATCCTGTCAATAAAATAATTAGAAATTCAAATACCCGATCTAAAATTCGACTTTCGTAGCTAAAGTTACACCAACCGTCATCCCGAGCATAATTCAACCAGCTAAATATATTCACAAAGTATAAAGCTTCAAATCTTCCCTCGATTATATTCAAATTCCAAACAATTTGAAATTATGCTTTATTATCATAATATGTTCGAGCGATAATAGAATTCAAAATCATTCAAAATATTTATTTAAACATAATTCTTACACGATAGAACGTATAAATTTGACCTGTAAAATGGCAGCGATCCAAAAACGACGAGCATTAGTGTTGATACCAATGAGGGTAGTGAAAGGCTGAGTCCGAACTCTATGCCAAAGCCATGCATGATATCCAGCGCTCATCAAAAACCCTAAAGGAACCAAAATTATGTCCAAATAACAGCTCCTCCATTCTGCCCCCATTAATTATTTAATTATTATTATTATTTATTATTTATTAAATAATAATAATAATAATAATTCTCTCTTTATATCACCCCTTTCCACTGCCAATCTGGCTGCAGAAACAAAGCACACTTATTTATAGAAGCCCATGGATGCATGTGGACTTGATTGAACACGTAATTCAGCTGGTCAAGAAATTAAGAACACAACTTTTTTTTTTTTTTAATTTAAAAAAATTTAAAGAAAATAATAATAATAATGTCATTACACCACAAAAGCACTTCTTTCTTCACAATTTTCCTGTTTATTTTTGTCGTTTTATGCTACTTTTAAATTGTTTAAATTTAGGTTAGTTTTGCGTAGAGAATAGTTGGAGTGAAATGATAAATGAATTGTATGCGTGTTTAAGTGGAAAGTAGATGAATTTGAACCAACCCGATACATTTCAAATCAAGTTTAGATGACACGTCATAGCTATATTGGGTTTCGTTGTATCTTTTTCAACTACTGGTGGGTAAAGATAAAGAGTCCTGAGATATTAAATTTTACTATTTATGGGATAATTAAAAATTTTGTTAAATAATATTCGAATATTGATGGATTTGATATTTTGGGTTTACGGTGATACGTATTGGAGCGAGATATTGTATAATAATAACAATTATTAGAAACATTGCATATGAGATTTCAAATAGGGCGACGAAGATACGTAACTGGCTGAATCGGACAATATCGGCTAGTTGTGAGCTTGGGCGGTTACGAGGCTAATTGATGGATAAAATATCAATTATCATTTTAAAAAAACCGGAGAAATTAGAGATTCCCAAATGGTTAAGTTCGAAGAGAAAGAAAGAATTTACAGTTAGTCGAGATTACGAGATGCTAACTAAATTTAAGTTCAAAATCGTTGGCACTCGATCGGCTCGATTCTCTTGAGGTATAGGAAATTGGGTAGTCAACAGAAGGTCGAGAAGAGTTTCCACTAGATCGACTAAGGCCGTTACAAATGGTTTGGGAATCTAGTTAGGTCTCTTTTTCTCGACTAATAAATCAAATATTTTACTTAATATTATTATTATTATTATTTAAAAAAATTATCACATGCAACATCATATGATAAGCAATGGAACGTTTGTTATACCTCAAAATATGCATAAGTCCAAATAAAAAAGAATAGGAAATTAAATATTCCAATAAAACTATATCTTAAAATTCTCAATGGAAAATTACACCTTCCAATTCTTAGATTCTAAATTTAGTTGGGCACATAAAGTGCCCTTAAAACTTTTGTATTAAGCTGTTACAATACCTTCTTTGGTGAGTCGTGGAATAACCCTTTTTCGAGCAAAATTCTTAGGAAAACGTATAGCATCTTTGTTCTTTATTTGTGAGCTAAATCCTAAACATTTACACTTCCGTGTTAAATGACATAAATACCCATCAGATTAGAGATGTCCATTTAACCCATGGGTCAGAAAATCCTCGTTTAAACTCGAGAAGGAGATAGAATACATATTATCTAACAAAACCAGGGACATTCTCCGTTCCCGCCCCGACCCCACTTCTATATATATAGACTATTACAAGTAGCGTGGGACAAGAATTTAGGTAGAGTCGGGTGAAAAAAAAAAAAAAAAAAAAAAAAA
>NW_019268521.1:4491192-4527571 GCF_002738365.1 Cucurbita moschata
AAAAAAAAAAAAAAAAAAAAAAAACTCTTTATTCTCACAAAATGGTTAATGAAGCATCATTCTTATTCGTTATTGGCACTCGTTAATGAAGCATCATTCTTATTCCTCGTGAAAAATGAGATCCACTAGACACTCTAAATTTTATTAAAAAACCATGCACATATATTTAATTAAATATTTTATTAGTTATCTATAATATTTTCAAGTATACGTTACATGCAAATACTAACCTGAGTTAAATATTAACTATCATCGAGTATGCTCGTATAGTATTCGGGTATGTTACATAGAGTTGTTATCGAAAATAAATAAATAAATTTGTAAAAAATATTAAAAATATAAAATTTCCTATTATCAAATAGAGAGGTACGTAAGCTGACCCGAACACTTAAAAGCTTTCTACGTTGAATCAGAATCTCACCGATATATTTCGATGTTCTCCACGTGGCACCCTTGGTTACCAAATAAAATAACCCATACTTTGTTTCTGACTCATTGCCACCATTATAACTCCCATCATTGAGCCTTTGATTATTATTATTATTATTATTATTATTTCTTTTTAATAACTTTGTTATTTATTTGTGAGATGGAATCTCTCTTTAATCTTTGATACCTTAGCCTTTTCTTCTTTTTGATATATCATGAAATATGAATAATTCTTTTTGTAATAATAATAATAAAGTAAATCATTAATTACAAATAAACTTATAAATATATAGTTTATTCTAATTATTAAATAAAGAGGATTCTCCTATCATAATACGAATTTTTAATTTATTTTTTTAAGATTGAAATATTTAAAAGAAAAAAAAAACAATGGATCGTAGATAATGTAAAAGTTGAATTTTTTTATTTAATTTAATTTGTTGTATTTTATGGATATTTTTTTTAATGTAAAATAGAAGTTACTACACACCTGTTTTCCCAAAATTAGAAACAGAAATAAATATATATATATATAATTAAAATAGGCCCTCAATTTTCCAAACCATAATTATTACTTTTGAATTATTTAACTAAATTAAAAATAAATAAAAAATAGAATTTAAGAAAAAAAAATGATTGGGCAAAAACATTGCAGTTGTCCATGAAAATTCGGTATGTAAATGTGACAGGAAGCGAATATAAGGTATTGTAAGTGGAAGGAAGGTTAAGAATTTGGAGCATTTTGTGGCCGACAGTTATTTCCATTTAATGCCTTGTGATTTCCACATAAGCCCAATATTTTTTGCTTTCTTGAATGCGACCTATCCCTCCATACCATAATATTATTACATATTGATAAATAAAAATATTATTATTAGACACGAGCGAAACTAGCCACAAATCTTTAAACATCTAGAAACTTATTGATGTAGAATATTAATTTTGTTCGTGTTATAATTTAGAATCTAATTTAATGAAATTAAAGTCCGAAGAATATAATTTTATTATTTGATTATTTTAATTTTATTTTATGAGCTATTAGAATTGTTTTGATAGAAATATTATTCGTTAGTTTTTATTAATCTGAAAAAAAAAATGCCAAAGAATTAAAAATTTTAAAAAAAAAAAAACTCTAATTTATTTTATTTATTTATTTTTCTTTATTTTCTGGTGAAATTATTTTATGATTTTAAATTAAATTTAAGGTTTGTGAAGGGATCAGAGTATACGTTTTGGGCTTCTTTCCGGCAATAATGGGCTTTTGTGGGCCGGAAACAAAACTGACCTCAGGCCCAACATCGAAACCACAAAATCCGCCTTCTGTCATGGGCGCGCAAAAATATCAATTTTTTTTTAATAAATAAAAGAAGGAAAATATATTAGAAATATTATGTTTATTTATTTCTTTTTAATTTCAACCTCAAATTATTGAGAAAAAAAGTGAATATATGAAATAATAAATTCAATCACGAAATTGTGAATTTTATGGAATTGATTTTTTTTAAGAAATATTTGGATATTTAATATATTAGTTCATTAATTACTTAACTATGCAAACTAATTTATTTAATTAATTGGTTGCTTTAGGGTATCGATTTATTTATTTTTAATTTTTTGTATTTTTATAATCCAATTATTAATAGCTGTTTCTTTAGTAACAACTTTGACCCAAAAACAAATTGTAACCACCATATTTAGATTAATCCAATATAAATCATTGATTGGCTAATTTATAAAATAAATATATATATGATTTTGTTACAACTCCTAGTAATTAATTGCCCTATTTAAATATTTTAATTTTGATATATTGACCTTACAAATTTGTTGGTAGGTAATGTAACTCGAACATAAAATTAATTGGTATGATCGACCTTAAATCATTGGTTGGTCGAAGAATTAGGAATAATTTATATATTTCAATATTATGATAATTAATAATTATATAGTTCATAATTTGCTTCATAGCTACTAATTATTGGTAGGTTCGTTAATTGTCAACGGATTATTCATAAACAATTTTTTAAAGAAATATAATTGCAATATTAGTTAAATTTCATATATTTTATTTGTTAAAATAGGAAACTTTAAAGACTATATTATTAAATCGCCCCAATAAAGCAAGAAACTAATATTCATAATTAATATACTTTATTTGTTATTTTATTTTATAATTATTGATGTGATAACAGCCTAGCTATCACTTATATACTTTAGTCAATAAAATAATGTAATAGAAGAAGAAATCCTAAGATTAATCGATAATTAATCATTAAATAAAAAATTACACTAAAAAAGTCAAAAGAAAATTGGTAGACCATAATCAATTATTATCTTATACCTAATATCAATCATGGACCAATTTCTATAAAGATAAAAAAATAAATATATATATATATATATATTATTTATTTATTAAAGAATTAGAAAGTTGAGAGATTAAATTTAAATGATTTTATTTTGAATAAATTAGCTTCTTAATTAAGCAAAAGGGTGAAGAGTATGAGAGTTTGCGTTACTGCGGGGGAGCCAGAACGAAGCACGTGTTCGGTACTCCCATCTTACCAGTCCGTCTGAACAAGAAGCACGTGAGGACTTTTTTTTTTTTTTTTCCTATTTTAATTTTTCTTGAACTAATCAATCATAACAAATTGTAATATTTTAAAGTATTTTATTGACTTATATTATTTTAATTTATTTAAAAATGTTTTTTTAATTAATTTTTATCAATCAAGTCCTCATCAATAATAGATTATAGTACCACAAGTCCCTCTCTTAAATTTACATTATATATATATATATATATATATATATATATATATTATTTGGTTGCTTAATAACAAAAAGAATGTGGATTGATGATGGTTAATGAGTGGTATAATGATTTTGGCTGTTTGGGGTATAAATTAATTGGGATCGAACGGAATCTCCCTTTATTTCTTTCAGTGAGGTGCTGTCGTGCGGATCACGTTGCCGTTCTCATCTAAGCCCTCCATTTATTTGGGTCAAAGTCAAACATTTGCCCTCTTTTTACCGTTTAAATTGCGGTAACCATCCTCAATACTTTCAATTTTAACTGTGCCTAATTTAATAAAAATATTAACATCTTAAATTCTCTTAAACCTATTTTAGCATTTTATAAATTTCAATAACACTTCAAACCTTTAATATATATATATATATAATTACCTTAATTTTTAGGAGTAACGGTTAGTATTTTATTTCAATAATACTCTTAAATTTTTAATATTATTTAAAAACTACCCTTAATTCTAAAAAGTTTTATTAATATCTCTTCAACCTTTTTTAAACAATTAATTTTTTTTTTATAATTAATATTATATTTAAAAAAATATCTATAAAATTTTGAAAATAACCTTAAAAAAATTAATTTTTTTTACTGTCAATCTATAAAAGAAAACTATCTATCCGCACCTCATAATTTATCTATAAACGTTTTAATATTACTTTATAAAATTTATGAACATTTTTTTATTATAATTATAAATGTATTTTTAAAGTTTTAAGTCAAATTATTAACCTTTTACCTCTAAAACTAAATTATGGATATTTATTTATTATTATTATTATTATTATCTTTTGTATTTTAAGATAATTTTTAAAAAGTTTAAATATATTATTAAAAAAAATTGGAGAAAGTATAAATTTAATGTGATTTTTTAAAAATTAATTTAGCATTCAATTATTTTATTTAGAAAATGGCATATGGCATCAAATGATGAGAACCCATTTAATAATTAAAAAATGAAAAAAATACTCGGAAATTGTAGCAAAAGATGGACATTGAAAATTGTAAAAAAAAAAATAAAAATCACATGGGATTCCATCGAAATCAAAGCAAAAGGGCAGTTAGGGCAGTTAAAATATTTGAATAATGATAGTACAATCGAACGGTACGAGACTTCCTTTGCCTTTGACTCTTCGCCTCGGGGAATCAAATCAATCTCCCAACGCTTCTTTCACCAACCATATATATCTTTTCATTTTTATTATTATTATTTTAAATTTATAAATACAACTAAACTGGATCTCCACCTAAACCATCGCTTGCTTCGATTAAAATTACCTTTTACTCCCTATTTAATATTCAAGTCAGATTTAAATAAAAATTAATATATTATTCATATATATTCAAAATGTTTTCCTATTATTATTATTTTTAATTATTTATTTTATTTTATTTCGTTTGTATAACATTTAAATCGATTTAGAGAAAATATAAATTATAATAATTCATTTGATTTGAGATTAAAAAAATAAAACGTAACAGGTGTACGGCGATTATAAAATGGAGGTTAGACTTTGGGGTCATTATTGATATTTATATTAATGGCTTAAATTTGCTAACCCCACATGGGTTATCTTCTACCGAAAATAGGAGCCGAGAGATTAAATGCCATACCTGTAAAAAGCTTCACACTTTTAATCCATTTTTTTAAGCCTTGGGTTGCGCACCCCACTTTAATAATAACGCTTTATTATATATTTTATTTTTAATTATTAAACTCTTTAACTCTGGAATATAATTAAATAAATATTTAATTCAAGTATCTATTCTGATTTCCAACTTTATATCATCAATAACAAATCGAGTTATATTTATGACTATTTAAGAAAGTAAATTAAATAAAATAGTAAATATGACGCAATAATTATTTTTAAAGAAATGACACTGCAAGAATTAATATATATTAATTATGGATCGGATATCAATAGAAATAATAACTATAATGTTGATAGTCACTCACATTTTTTCTATGAGTGCTATTTAAAATAAAATAAAATATAATATTTAATTAAAAAAAACTAAAATAAAGATGGCAAGGGGTATAATGGTAATTTCAATCAGCGATTTAAATATTATTATTTGTAGACGATTTAGGGAATCTCAACAGAAAATACGGATAAAATTACTCAAAATTAATGAAAATTTTACGTTTTTTTTTTAAAATCCGAGTTTCGGAACTGCCTATAAATTCAGAGCGTCGAGAACAGAAACGACCCCTCCCCATCTTCGTTCATCACTTTCCTCGGAAGAAATTAATTGCGGAATGGATCCAAATTCGAAGAAGTCGAACAAAATCAGAGACATCGTAAGGCTTCACCAGATCCTGAAGAAATGGCGGAAGTTAGCGGACTCATCGAAAACGGCGAACAAAGCCTCCGGCACGGCGGCGGGATCGGGAGGCAAGAGCATAAAGTTTCTGAAACGAACGCTTTCCTCCGGCGGGGAAATCTCCGGCGGCGCCGTGCCGAAAGGCTATTTGGCGGTGAGCGTCGGAGAGGAGCAAAAGCGATTTGTTATACCGACGCAGTATTTAGGGCATCCGGCGTTCGAGATTCTGTTGAGAGAGGCGGAGGAGGAGTTCGGGTTTCAACAAACGGGGGTTTTGAGGCTGCCGTGTGAAGTAACGGTGTTTGAAAATGTGGTGAAATTGGTGGAGGAGAAGAAGAACGGGGATTTGTTAGGCGGAGAGGAGGTGGTGAGTTTCTGTTCCTTGGAAACTCTGCACATTACGACGTCGCATCGTCCGCAGAGTCCAATGTGCAGATAAATAGAGTTGTAGGACAAAAAGGGAAAAATTAGAAATCTTTTTCTTTTTCTCTCCTTTGATTCCTCCTTTATTGGTTTTTTTTTGGATGAGGCAGATCAAATGTATGAAGAAATATGAAATATATGAATAATTTTTGTTTTTAAAAAAATATAATTAAATTTGTGATATTTCTCTCTCGATCTCTTTCCAAATCATCATTATATTAAATTTAAGTACCTCAAATTTCATCTTTATTATTTGTTTGTGTTTTAATTATTATTAGTATTTTTTTTTTTGGATGTGGTTCTTCGCACCTAGATAGTACCAGGACCCTTGTGCCCCTGCCCTTGATCAGATAAACCCCCCTATGATCTACAACGCAAAATGAGCCTTGCAACGAGACGCGAACATTCTCCATGCTGCGATTCCCTCTAGTCCGTTCCCGGGTTGGGTTAGGAGAACATCCGAGCGATTGCCTTCGCGGATCCAAACACGCTCACAAGCCGCACAATAAGAATAAGATTGATAGAGACTTCGTAAGGTACCATTTGAGTTGCAGATCGTAATACTCCTAGAAATGCATATTTTGAATATAGAGGAGTTATCCAAATATATATATATATATATATATTATTTAAATGAAAGATAATTACAATTACCAAGGTAATCCAACTTAGGAGGAAAAAACAATACTTTATCAATTTTTCATTTTGAAGATATTTCTCAAACAAAATATAAGCATTAAAAAAAAAAAAACTACGGTCAATGGTCAAAGGTAATTGGGCGAATAGAAGAATTGCATTCAAAGCTCAAATGCAAATCACGACAAAAAATTTGTGACCTTCAAGACTTACAGGCAAGAATTAATATAATTTATGACTAATTCATAAAATACCATTTATGTAGTTTCATGCATTTTCAACTCATATACAAATATCGTAATTTCTAACATTATGGTCATTTAGTTTTTTTAGAACATATTGTTGCACTGAATATTACTCTTATTAATTGATTGTCACGTGTCATGTGAGCCATCTTTGAGAATAACTTTTGGTTCAATTTTCAAAGAAAATTTTTAGTGTAAAGCATGTGAATATTAAAAAAATTATAAAAATTATTGAAATGGATAATTGAAGTATAATTATTTTATAATAATTTCACATTTGTAGATATTTTATTTATTTATTTTTTTTAGGAAAACTCTGCCTCCGTTCTTATTCACGTTCTTCCCATTTTCTTTATGAGCCAAGGAGTAAAGTTTACGCATCAGCTCGACACGACGTCGTTTAATGAAAAAGGAGATCAAATAAATTATTATTATTTTTAAAAAAAATCTAAGTGCGTATATGATATTGTTTCTGCATTGTGTTCAGATCTGAAGCAGAAGCAAGTGGAAATGAACTTCAAGTCACTAACGATCTTCATCCTCCTCTCTTTCTCCACCGCCGTGTGCTCTCTGCTGAAAGCAACCGCCGCCGCGTGCGACGCCGAATCCCTGCCGGACCGGCGGAATCTACGATCGGATCAAATCACGGTCCTCATCAACGGCTATTACGAATCCCGCATCCCTCTACTCCAATCAATAGCCGCCACGTATGCCGCATCCCCAATCGTACAAGCCGTACTGATCCTTTGGGGAAATCCCTCAACCTCGTCAAAAACCCTAACGCAATTGGCTCAAAACCTCACCACTGGACCCATTTCCGTAATCCGCCAATCTTCAAACAGCCTCAATTCTCGTTTCCTACCCCATAAGTCCATCCAAACCGGCGCCGTTTTGATCTGCGACGACGACGTCGAGATCGACATATCGTCCCTGGAGTTCGCGTTCAGAGTTTGGGGGAGAAACCCCGAACGACTTGTTGGCTTCTTCGTCCGGTCCCACGATCTAGACCTCTCGAGGCGAGAATGGATCTACACCGTTCATCAAGACAAATACTCGATCGTGCTCACGAAGCTGATGATTCTGAAGATGGAGTATTTGTTCGAGTATACTTGCGGAGGCTTAGCGGCGATGGCCGACATGAGAAGAGTTGTCGATCGGGAGCGCAATTGCGAGGATATCTTGATGAATTTCATGGTGGCCGACATGTCGAACGCTGGGCCTATTCTGGTTGCGGCGCAGAGGATCAGAGACTGGGGGGACCCACGGAATGATTACGATGAGAATGAACGGCTGGGATTGGGGGAGGGGGTTAGTGAGGTGGGGCTAAGTAATAGGAAAGGGGAGCATAGGAAGAGAAGGGGACGGTGTATAACGGAGTTTCATAGACGGCTGGGGAGGATGCCGTTACGGTATCGTTACGGGAAGTTAGTTAATTCAGTTGGCGAGCAGGCTTTGTGTAGAAAAGGAGGGAAGTTGGTCCCTTGCGATCATAACGTACTGTGAAGTTCCCTCTCAATAATATATATTTTTATTTTAAAAAATATATATTAAAAACCAATATATATTAAAAACCGACCCAAACAGATCAACAAAATGGTCGATTGATCAATGACAAACTGCTCTTACAACCGTCACATTTTCATTAAATAGAAATAGACTGATCTGTTTTTTACATTGATTTTCTCTCAAAACGTGTCGGTCTACCAACGAATAGTCCTAATTCTTCGTATAAATTGATTGTATCAAAACATATATTACTTAGGTTGACAATTAATAAATTTATTTTATATTAAAATCATTTTTTAAAAATATTACAGATTTTAATCTATGTCTCCAGTTTGATATTATAAATTGTTATGCTAGTACATTGTGGTGTACTGTGTTTTATCTACTAATATTTTCATAAACAAATCATAATAAATTATAGTTTATCGAAATTACCATCTTAACACGTACCATTGACATTTCTATCTTCTCTTGTTATACACGTATTTTTTTTATTTATTTTGTACTATATTAAACTTTAAATAAAAATGAAAATTTCTCTCATTCATTAACATTTTCAAACATAAATATAAGAAAATTTAATATTTAAATTAACAATTTGTTTTTTATTTGGTTATTTCCTAACAAGAAGATAACTTTTAAGAAATTAGTTATTTAATTGATGGAGTTGTTGGAAAAAAAAAAAAAACTTCATATATTAACAATTTTTTTTAAGTTTTTAAAAATATAAGGGTATTAATAATATTTTAAAAAATAATGGTATTTTAAACAGCAATACTAATGCTTCTATCCACGATAGTAAAAATATTTTTTAAGTTTTAAAAATATTTAAGGATATTAACGAATTTTTTGAAAATTGAGTTTACAAAATTTAAAAATATTTTTGAAATATTTTTTAGTTTAGATTATTATTTAATTTTTAAAGAAATTAAACTTTTTTCAAAATTAATTTAGCCTTTTTTTTATCAGTTTATTTTTATAAATTATAGTTTTACTTACCTTTTATCTTGTTTTATTATTATTATTTTTTCCTCTTTTAAACTCAATCGGAAAACTAAAAAAAATAATTAGTTTATAAAAACTTTTATTTTATTTTTTAATTTACTTAAAGTCAACTGTTTTGTTTTTTTTTTAAATGGTAAGGAACATAACTTTTTCTTCTTTTAAATAATTTATTGTGTTTATTTGATGTGTCACACATTTATTACATGCCTTTTGTAAGGCTAGCAAATAAGAAATATAATATGAACAAATTTCCATAATAATGATAGTGCTTAAAATGTTACCATTTTCAGGTTCATCCTAATCTACTCTTTAGCAATTTCCAAATGATTATCAAACTAAATTTCATGATTAAATTAATTCTAAATTACACGTCAAAATTTAAATTATCCATATATTTAGCACAACCTAAAATATAATTTGAGGGAGCTAATTTTAGAAAGTGTTGTTATTTTTTCTTGATGGGGAAGAAAAGACAGCTTGATTTTCATCCCGTCCACGTCATTTATTTAAATTAAATTCAAGCCAGATAAATTTATAACCAAATTGAAATTATGGTTTGATATCGACCCTTAACCCATACCACCTGGTCCCTCTTTTTATTATATTATTAATTTTTCCTTTTTTGAAAAGAGTATAAAAGTCGGAAATAGGTAAGAGGGTTCAATTGGATCTTCGAAAGGAGTTCCTCCCGCTCCTAACATAATTCTTCTTCCTTTTATGGCGGGAAATCTGGGTTAGATAACGCTGAATGACGAGGCGCGACGTCCATTCCAGATCCATTCTCGAATGAGCGAATAGCCATTGGAATTATCCTTGATTTGTTTCAACTCCAATTCTGTCGTGTATTTATATTCTCAGTAACCGAGGGAGCGAAAATTGAAGATAATCTGTTGGACTCGATCGAGAGTTGAGAATACAAGGAGCTAAAGGAGAGTGCAGATTCAGCCGGAGATGGAGGCGGATTTGGCGTCGGGGAATCGTTTGGTCTTCGCTTACTACATCACCGGCCATGGCTTCGGCCACGCCACTCGCGTTATTGAGGTTAGATCTTCCGTTGAAGAATGTTGATTGAATGTGTTTTTTCCGCTGGATATATGCGATTGATTTCGGTCTGGTTTGAATTCTTCTGTTCTCAGATTTGTGTTTAGAAATCATGCAAGGTCATTTTTGATGTCAAATTTCGTTAGTTTTGGAATGTCGAGAGATTTCTTTAGTGCTTGATCATATTGTCTTATCCCGCTCGAAATGTTGATTAATTTTGATATTTATTTCCTGTAATGTTGTGTAACCTATCCTTCTGACAGTCTTCTTCTGTTTTGATTGAATGCGTTCGTCTATGCTATGGAGTTTGGATTTCGTTCTGTTATGAGCTCGAATTGGCCTCTCAGTTCTCGAGTCAAATTTCTTTAGCTTTCAAATGTCGAGAGATTTCCACATGCTTGATCGCATTTACTCTTCTCTCGCCTGGAATGTCGTTAGTTATAAAGCGTTCTTCCAGTAATGTAACTCAAAACTTCACGAAAGTCTTCCTAAATTTTATTCGGTTTTGATTAAGTGTGTTCTATTGAATGGAGTTTGGATATCGATTTATTAAAAGCTTGAATTCTTCTGTTCTCGGATTTGTTGTTTAGAAATTCTACAAGGCACGTCCTCCCGTCAAATTTCATTAGTCAATGAATATCGAGAAATTTCTTTGTTTCTTGATCACTTTTTTTTTTCTTCTTTCGTTCGAAGTGTTGATTTATGTTGATCTGCATTTCCTGTAATGTTACTTGTCCTGCGTTTCCTGTAATGTTTTTCTTCATGGAATTATTTTTATTAGTTATTATGCATTGCTTTACTACGTTCTTTATCTTCTTCTTCTTCGCTTGAGAATTGTTAATCCTACTTGTTCTGTGCAAAAAGGTCGTTCGGCACCTGATACTTGCTGGCCACGAGGTACATGTGGTCTCCGCTGCCCCTGAGTTTGTTTTTACTTCTGCAATCCAGTCCCCTAGGCTATTCATTCGGAAGGTAAGTTTGACCAAGACTTGCGTCTGACTGCTAGTGATTGCTGCTAAGATGTTCATCAAGCCAATTCGTTTCATTTTAAATATGTTTTCAATTATTTATCATTTTAATAATCGAACGTATTCTGCTAGTGGATATAACGCAGAAGTTTCAGTTTTAATTTGACTTTAGACATCGTACTTCTTATTTTCTATGTGCTACGCTTCATAGTTCATATTAATATTATTGATTACTGTGTTATTTTTTTTACACATTGCACACCTCCTCTCATTTGAGGCTCAGATTTTCTTTCTTCGGTCTCGCACTGAAGAGAGACCTCACGCTTTTTAAACGTAATTGGAAAAATGAAAACTTATGTGATGCATTCTTCTTGGGGACTAAGGCAAATATTGTTGATGTACTTGATCAATTAATAATGATTAACATTTAGATGTAGCTGAAGCATTGAACTAAAGATGATAGTTTTTTTTATAATATAACATGTTTTCATGAACTTGTAGAATTTGAAGTTAAGTGCTTGATTTTCAGTTGGAACTCAAATCGCATCCACTTAAAATATTGTGGCATGATTAGTTGCAAACAAACCTCTAAGTATTTGATAGATTTATATATTTTTTAATCAACTGTAGGTATTGTTGGACTGTGGGGCTGTCCAGGCTGATGCACTGACAGTCGATCGCCTGGCATCCTTAAAGAAGGTGAGGAGTTACTATCATCATTATCCTTTTTAATTTCCTTCCAATTTCTTATTTGTATCCACGTCGAAGTGTATAACTTATAAGATGATTCTTCCAAATATGAATACAAATTTTACAAAATATGACATGTTGTCATCGTCCTTCCCTATTAATCTGCCATCGTATCACAACTACTAATTTGTTCTCTTCTTATCAGGTCACTGGTTTTTTATTTCCTTTTCTTATCGTTTTACTAAATATTGTCTGTTCCTTTGGTCATTTTTAGTATCACGAGACAGCTGTTGTGCCCCGGTTTACTATTTTGGAAACAGAAGTAAAGTGGCTGAAGTCAATCAAAGCTGATTTAGTGGTAAATACTTGTGATATATGCATACTTAAATCATTGCCACTTTGACTATTTGGTTATGTGGAAGTGGTCATGAGATGGAAAATATTTTGGCTCTGGAGCAAAGTAGTACAAGCAACTTTCATGATTGTGGACTTTAAGTCACGACATGAATAATTTAATTTAAATTATATTTCAAGAATTTTGATAATTTCGCTTCTATGAAATGTAAACAGGTTTCGGATGTTGTACCAGTTGCTTGCCGTGCTGCTGCTGATGCTGGGATTCGCTCTGTTTGTGTTACCAACTTCAGGTAACTCATTGACACTAGCACGTTTACTCTTTTACTTGTGGTATCACTTCACTTATTTTTCATGATGTCATGCAGTTAACAAACAAAATGTTTTGAGGCCAGTAGTCATTAACTTTAGTTTTGCAGTTGGGATTTCATCTATGCAGAGTATGTAATGGATGCTGGGCATCACCACCGTTCGATTGTCTGGCAGGTAATTTTTTTATTTTATTTGAATCAGTATTTGAGTATATCCCTAAACGATAAGCATTTTTTCCTTGGTCAGAAACATTTAACTTTTTTCACCGTTGTGGTGGTTATTACTATTGTTACTTATTGGACAATTTTGAATTGATATGACTTTTTGCATGTTTTAACACCTAAGAAAAATTGAATGTGAAATTTGAAGTGTCAATGACGTCTGTTCTTCATTTTTTGTATCAGTGAAGAGAATCTGTGTACTGTGATGCTATAATTCTTACTGTTCTTGGCATAGACACCTAACCTGTTGTGTTGCTGCAATGCAGATTGCAGCGGATTATTCACATTGCGAGTTCCTGATCCGCCTCCCAGGATACTGTCCAAGTATATTTTTAAGACAGTTGCATTTTCCCCCTTCCTACTACTAGATATATATTTGCATTTTATAAAATTAGTTCTATATTCATTATTTTTTCATGTTTTTGATATTTTGTCTGCATGCGTCTTGTTTCTACAGTGCCTGCTTTCCGCGATGTCGTTGATATACCTCTTGTTGTGAGAAGGTTGCACAAAACACGGCAGGAGGTTTTGCATTCTACTGAGCTCCTTCACTCGATTATTTTTGTTTCATATGTGATTCTCTTACTCAAGTTCTTATTATAGGCAAGGAACGAACTGGGTATTGGAGATGATGTCAAATTACTCATCCTTAATTTTGGCGGACAGGTGGGATGAATTGATTGATTCTTTTCCTATATGGTTTGTGAAATATTTTTTAAAATCTCCATGTCCAAAGTTTGATTCTTTCTTTTGTTTACTCCTTTGAATTTGGATGCCTGCTTGGACGTTCATCACACCACGAAACACTTGCATACTTTGACTAGATAACTGTTTATGCACTTGAATTTTTAATTTCCCCAAGTTATATTTTTGGAACTTTATTTGTCTTTGGTTGCATGATTTTGAATAAGTTTTTGTATTCCACTAATGATTTACATCTGTTTCATTGTCCTTTTGTCAGCCTGCCGGCTGGAAGTTGAAAGAGGAATATCTACCTCCTGGTTGGCTTTGCCTGGTATCCTTGTAGCATTTCATTTGGTTCAATAGTATGCATAAGCTGCTATTATGCTGTTATTTCAAATATCGTATCTTTTGGCGGTCAGGTGTGTGGTGCTTCAGACACTGAAGAGGTTCCACCAAATTTCATTAAGCTCGCCAAAGATGCGTATACACCAGATATGATAGCGGCTTCTGATTGCATGCTCGGTGTGTGAAATATAATTTTGTAAGTGGCTGAGCTTAATGAATGGATTGAAACACATCAGAACATGTTCCATTATTTTCAGGAAAAATTGGTTACGGAACCGTTAGTGAAGCGTTGGCATTCAAAGTACCCTTTGTCTTCGTACGAAGAGATTATTTTAATGAAGAGCCATTTTTAAGGAGTATGCTTGAGGTGCTATTATCTATTTTGTCTTCAATGATTCTTTCCTTGTAGTTTTTTCTCTTTCTATACAAATTGGTTAATAAGTCCTATTTTTCACTGTTCCGTTAACAGTATTATCAAGGTGGGGTTGAGATGATAAGGAGGGATTTACTCACTGGTCAATGGAAGCCTTATCTTGAGCGTGCTATTAGTTTGAAACCTTGCTATGAGGGAGGTGTCAATGGTGGTGAGGTACACTCCCGTTCTATGATTTCTTTTGATGGTCACAGAATCAGGATCCTGTTACTTGCATCTGTATGGTTTGAGGGACATGATGTTGCATGATATAGAACTATCAATTTTCTTGATATGATCAATCAATCTATCTCATGCATTATCTTATTTTTAATAGGTTCATTAACTTCAGATTTGTACTTATTAACTTAATCCCATTGGGTGTTACCAAGATACGAGGATATCTTAGATTTCCTCTTAAGGCCATGGCATTGTTTGATTTTTTTTTTTTTTTTGGTTCCGATGGGGAGGACGGACTAGAGCCAGAGATGAAATTGCATAAATACCCTAAATAGGAGGCACAAACTATCACACTTCCAGAGCTATCGGCCTTATGAGATCCTTAAGGTTGAGCCGTCGTTAAGGATTTTATTAAAGAAATGAAGTGCTCTTATGAGGGTGCTGATGATATTCGACTAAAGCAGCTAATATACCGCTATATCGATATTCTTAATCTTACAATTCATAACTATGATGTTCATGATCATTTTTCCAGTTTACCACTTAGAATGTCATTTTAAATTGGAACTTGACCAGTTTCTGATCTGTCAATCTTCCCTAGTATTTAATCTTTTTTGGTTCTTCCAAGTGATTCTTTGAGATCCCATCATCAATGAAATAGTTGTTTTTAGTTTGCACCTCTTATGCTCTTTACTGTTTAACGGTTCATATTTCTTCAAAATCTGCAGGTTGCAGCCCATATTTTGCAAGAGACAGCTAGCGGGAAAAATTATTCATCTGACAAGGTCAAGAAACTTTTTATCTTGTGAAATATGAGTAAAAATGGCATTGATCATATCCTTTTGTTATGATAGAATTAAGCATTTTCGTAATTACCAAGACACCAACTTTAACATGCGTTTTATTGGACAATTTAGTTAACGAAGGTAAGTAGTGTATATGTATGGTTCAATGTATTTGAAAAGAACTAAAGAAGTTACGTTCTAATTTCGTTACAATTTTCTGTGTTTTGTTTTTAATCACACCAGAATTTCATTATAGCTTCTTTTTGAAAATGTAGTTTAGTGGGGCAAGAAGATTGCAAGATGCCATAGTCCTAGGATATGAACTCCAAAGGATTCGTGGTCGAGATCTCTACATTCCAGAATGGTATGCGAACGCTGAAAATGAATTTGGCCTTTCGAAAGCACCACCTACTTCCCGAGTGGATGAGAGAAGCTCACCAATAGACTAGTGAGAATCTTGTTGCATTTGAAGAGTTCTAATAATTTGGAAGAACAATTTGTATAAATATAATTTGATGCCTCTCCATTTGTTCTTTTAGTTCTATACAGGATTTTGAGGTGCTTCATGGTGACGTTCAAGGTTTTCCCGACACAGTGAGCTTCTTAAAAAGCTTGGTCGAATTAAGTGCATTGAATGACAGTGGAAACACTGAGAAACGGCGGGAACAGAAGGCTGCTGCTGGACTCTTTAATTGGGAGGTTGTGTTCACATGAACTAAAATATTCTTTTAATTTCATCTCACTACTTTTTCGTGGTGCTCAATCATCTCAGTCGATAATGGTAATAATATAAATGTTAATGGATTTGGAGGAGGGCCTGTTTAAATACACTATCTTTGCTTAGATCAACATCGTATAAGAAGCTCTTAATTTGCTGCATTGTCATCTTCTAAGTAATATTCAGGATTAAGGACCGTGCTTTAATTTACAGATATTACAGCTTTAAGAGGAATAATCCATCAAATGCGATGGTTTAATACTTGGGATTGCCACTTCATAGTACAAAGTAGTGATGAGAATCCAAACAAATTTTCGAACACCGTAGTTAGTTTCATGGTCCTTTGCCTTCTAATATAATTTTTTCCTTTTTCTGTTCCTTACAGGAAGACATTTTTGTAACAAGAGCACCTGGAAGGTTGGATGTCATGGGAGGCATCGCTGATTACTCTGGAAGCCTCGTCTTGCAGGTATCATCGATCATTGATCTTGTAGTCTTTTTAATAATAAGCAGAAATTTGGATTAGCAATTAGAGTAGGCGAAATGCCAAAAAGGTTGTGAGTTTCCCTCCTTACAGAACACAACAGGTCTAGAAAAAAAATGTTTTGTTGGCTTGACTTCTTTCTCTCTCTCTCTCTCTCTCTTTTTCCCTTTTAATGTAATATTTAACTTGTTTTATTTATATCAGCTTCCATTTTTTGTCAAATGTTCACTCATTTTTCCGGATGATCTCTACTACTGTTTCTCTTACAATCCCTTATCCTTTCTTGCATTTTTGCTCTCCCCCTTGCCTCTCCAGATGCCTATAAGAGAAGCCTGTCATGTTGCAGTGCAGAGAAACCATCCTAGTAAACATAGGCTTTGGAAGCATGCACAAGCTCGACAGAATTCCAGTGTACAAGGCCAAACACCAGTTCTTCAAATCGTATGTGTCATCTTCTATGAGGCCCCTCTTTGCACAGCGCACTTCGCAAGCACTTTCTTCGTTTTTCTTGTTCATCGTAATTGCACTATTTTATATCTTCATCAAATTCCCTATTATTAGAAAGTTGGCTCTATTATTTTCTATAGAAGCGTTACAGTAATTTTTCTCTCAAAGAAGTGTGATACAATGATTGAATTTACTTACTATCTTGGCCGTCTTGTGGGTTAGAAGAAAAAGAACGCAAGTTCTTTTAGAAATATATTAATGAAATTCAGATTGTTTGAGGTGTTTCCTTTCTTCTTAATTGTTATCCAAATCAGGTATCTTACGGGTCTGAGTTGAGCAACCGTGCCCCAACCTTTGATATGAATCTATCTGATTTCATGGACGGAGATAAGCCAATTTCGTATGAGAATGCAAGAAAATTCTTCGGTAAAGATCCAGCACAGAAGTGGGCAGCATATGTTGCAGGGACAATCTTGGTTTTAATGAGAGAATTGGGTGTACGATTTGAAGACAGTATCAGTGTGCTGGTATCTCTCTCTCTCTCTCTCTCTCTCTCTCTCTCTCTCTCTATTGTTTGCAGACAGTTATTAAGTGCAAATATGTAGGTCTTCAGCATGTGAAACTGTTGATAATTCATTACTTCTGTAGTAACATATATCTTTTCGATCTATAATTTCCACGTACGGACTCTTTACATTGCAAATATAACAGGTTTCCTCAGCAGTGCCAGAAGGTAAAGGTGTATCTTCATCTGCCTCCGTGGAAGTGGCCTCGTTATCTGCTATAGCTGCAGCTCACGGTAATTTAACTTCTTGATTATTAATTAATTTAAATATAATCAAGAGAAACTCTTTTTTTTTTCAGTTTAAAGATAAGCAATGCTAGTAAATCTGCTTGGACGTGTTTCTGCTAAGTAAAAACATTTAACGTTAGGTTAGCTCATGTATAACTTTTCAATAAAACCTTGTGTACTTTAGGTGCGAGATCCCCCATCGGTTGGGTAGGAGAAAAAAACACCATTTATAAGGGTGTGGAAACCTCTACTTAGTAGATGCATTTTAAAAACCTTGAGGGTAAGCCCGAAAGGGAAAGCTCAAAGAGGACAATATCTGCTAGCGGTGAGCTTGAACCGTTACAAATGGTATCAGAGCGAGACACCAGGTGATGTGCCAACAAGGACGCTGGGCCCCGAAGGGGGTGGATTGTGAGATCTCACATCGATTGGGGATGAGAACGGAACACCCTTTAAAAAGGCGTGGAAACCTCTCCCTAGTATACGTGTTTGAAAAACCTTGAAGGTAAGCCCGAAAGGGAAAACTCAAAGAGGACAATATCTGCTAGCGGTGGGTTTGAGTCGTTACATTAGGCATGACTTTATCATTAGTTAATGCTAAAACTCACAGACGAAGTTACTTCACAATTTTATTTCGCATAAATTTAAACTGGATTCCTTTAGACCCATTCGTAATGAAAATAACTGTTTCCAATTTGTTTTTGCATGCGAATGATATCGACCATTTGTATTGATTGGGTTTAATTTGTTTAATTTTTCTTTCTTATTTTTGTCTCGAGTGAAGTAATTTAGCTTCATTTATTAGTGAAATCAATTGAACGGATGTCATTGATATCGTACAGGATTGAGTGTCGGTTCAAGAGATGTAGCTCTACTTTGCCAAAAGGTTTGAATCCCAATGACCTTCTCCTTATCAAAGGCTTCAACGCCACTTTGTACCTAAGCTCTCAGTTGAATGCCTAATCACGTACTAGGTGGAGAATTGCATTGTGGGAGCTCCATGTGGTGTTATGGATCAGATGACTTCAGCATGCGGAGAAGCCAACAAACTACTAGCAATGGTGTGCCAGGTACAACATATAAATCATTTCAGGGCTGCCTACTATGATATGCAGTTTTCCTTTTCAGTGAGATCAATAAAAGTTTGGTTGTTATTTTAAGCCTGCTGAGGTACTTGGACTTGTTGAGATACCAAGCCATATTCGATTTTGGGGCCTTGATTCAGGAATACGCCACAGGTATCATTCCTACTTTTGTCTTCTCTGTTTTGTTGTTTGGCTTATTAGAATTTCCGCCATAAGTGGTTTGGAAAATTACTGTTTTATGCCCTTGTCTGTCATTTTTAGAAAGAGCTTTGATTTGGATTTCTCTCACGCCAAAATTCTTTTTCTAGCAAAGGAAAAGCTTGTGAAGTTGCTAATTTTACAAATTATTCAATCTGTCATGTGTGTTTTACCATTGAATCGAATCAAATCAGATCCCTTCAGTTAAAAGTGCATGAAGTCTAAGTTCAACTCTTCTAATTGGAAGTTCCAAAAACTTGCTAACATAAGCGAACTGAACTTTAATAATTTAACCTTTTCATTTCGTTTGAATAACTCAAGCATCTATGTCTCACATGCAAGTTGTCCACATCCTTTTATAATTTGATTTGAAGCAATGTTCGTGAAATGAAGCTAAGACTTCGTTTAGTAACGATTTCATTTTCAATTCTATTTTTTACCTTTGTTAATGAAAATTTTAAAGCTGCACTGTTTCTCTGGTAGTGTTGGCGGTGCGGACTATGGTTCGGTAAGGATAGGAGCATTTATGGGCAGAGAGATCATCAAGTCTACCGCATCTTCTATGTTACCAGTGTCATCTTCCGTCGCTAATGGTGTAAATAATTATGATACTGAGGATAATGGTGTCGAATTGCTTCAATCCGAGTCTTCATTGGACTACTTATGCAACCTTCCGCCTCACAGGTAATAGAATGCCCCTCTTAACATTTTTCCTTGAATTTGAACGTTGGATTAATAACAGAACGTTGGATTAATAACATTCTCCTTGATTTCATCAATCCACTTCTATCATCCCATAGCCATTTACAAAACATGATAAGAGATAGTTTCTCTCTCGAAACCGTTATTACGATAAGACTCTACAATGGTATGGTATTGCTCACTTTGAACACAAGTTCTCGGGTCTTTCTTTTGGTTTCTCCAAAAGACCTCATACCAATAGACATAGTGTTCCTTACTTATAAATCCGTGATCTTTCTCTTAATTAGTCAATGTAGACTACTTCTCTCAACAATCCTCAATACAAAATAGGAGAGCAAAACCGAGTGGAGGCCGGGTAGAGAGAATCTCCTTCCAAAACTAGAAGAGCCGTCCAATCGTTAGTAATCATAAGAAAGTTGTAATATCTTCTAACTGATCTATCTATCTATTTCAGGTATGAAGGTGTGTATGCAAAGGTGCTCCCTGAATCCATGACTGGGGAGAATTTTGTGGAGAAATTCGTTGATCACAACGATCCAGTTACGGTGATTGATGAGAAGTGCAACTATGCAGTTAGAGCTTCTGCAGGACACCCCATATACGAGAACTTCCGGGTCAAGGTTTGGAATTATAAACTGTAGCCTTAGTTACGATATTAGCTCCTAAAGAAATTAAGTACGTTACTCTTCTTCACTTCTTTTATGTGAGCAGGCCTTCAAAGCCCTGCTTACTTCCGCAGCTTCTGATGAGCAACTTATATCCCTTGGAGAGCTGTTATATCAGGTTTGTTTAAGTGTCTAATTGCTACATCTTCATCGCGTTTCTCAAAATTCTAAAAATACTTGTGAATAAAAGAAAAGAAAGGTTGGTAAAAGTAGATGTTATTGTGGGGTGCAGTGCCATTACAGTTACAATGCGTGTGGACTGGGGTCAGATGGGACAGATAGGCTTGTACAGTTGGTACAAGAAGCCCAGCACTCTAAGTCTAGTGGATTTGAAGATGGGACCTTATATGGAGCAAAGATTACTGGTGGGGGCTGTGGCGGAACAGTTTGTGCGATTGGCAAAAACAGCTTACGCAGCAGTCAGCGGATCATTCAGGTAACCCCCCAATTTTCTAATCCCCTCTCTTTCTTTTTTAATTACTTTTTTATTTTAATTTTAGTGAGTTTAACCAATGCAAACTTATAATCTTAATTTTTAAATCAACCTTATACAACCAACTTGAATATAGCTTAACAACACCTTTAACTAAGAGTTTAAGTTTTGAATTACTTGAAAAAAAAATTGGTATATATTATCTTAATTGGCTCACATAGACATTTTTGGTTTCTTCACTTGATATAAAATAACGAGAATCATATTACTTTTAGAAAGAGAAAAGTAAAATAAATTTGGTTTCTTTTTTTCAAAAAATTGTCCTTTTAAAATGATTTTCTTTTTACAACTATATAATAACTATCATATCATGATTTTTAAAAAAAATTCTACCAATCAATACACTTATTTTTATAAATTTAGTTTTCAAACTTTTATCATTATATTTATATTTATGAAATATTAGATAGGTTGTAGAAAAGTTCGAAAAAGCAATTTGAGAGTGTGAGAATAAAACAATACAAGTCCTATATTATGATTTCTTTTAATTTTGTCGTTCAATATACCTTTCTATTTTTATAAATTTAGCTTTCGAACTTTATTATTATATTTATATTTGTGAAAAAGAAAAGTAAGTTGGTGAGAATAAAACAATGGTTGTAGAAAGAGATTTTAGGAGAGAAATATTAGAGGGAGGAGTTGAATACTTGTTTAATTAAATTAAATTAAATTTAAATAAAATGTGTACATATTTTAGGAAAAATTCATTCCCACCAATGTTAAAATAAATTATATAATATTAATTTAAAACACATCTTAATAGATCTTAATAGATATTTTATAAATTTATAAAAATAAATTTATAATCAAGAAGAATTACTATCTTATTTATTATTTTGACGATTCTTTAAGCTTGAAGAACTAAATCGTATTGGTTTTGACGAAATCCCAGATACAACAGAGGTACAAAGCTGCAACGGGCTATTTGCCATTCATTTTCGAAGGCTCATCTCCTGGTGCTGGAAAGTTCGGGTATTTAAGAATAAGAAGACGCACTTCTCCAAAACATTAAACTAAATCTATTCCTCATAAATAGACTCAATGGCTCTATCGAAGAAAAAAAAAACATCACGAATTATGTCGTTTATGTATTGTATTTTACGCAACAATGTTTTCATGAGAATGTTTGGTTTTTTATTTATTTGTATAGTTGTTAAAACTTGACTTGAATTTTTTTTAGTTTTTAAAGCTTAAAATGAATTTTAAAAACACTAAAGGTAAGAAACAAAGAAATGAAATAGTATTTATAAGTTGAATTTTTCAAAACGAAATGGTTGTCAAACAAAATCTATTTTTTTCTATTTTAAAAAATTAAGCTAATAAATACTAGAAAAATGTTCAAAATCTAACCCAACTTTATAAACTAAAAAAATTAAAATTTTCAAACACTTTTTTTAAATTTACTTTAGAATTCAAATATTTTTTTTTCACATGAAAGTGAAAAACTAACCAAAAGAAAACAACAAAATGATTACTATCGAGTAATTTTGTTTATAAAACAACCTATTAACACTTTCTGCCTTTTTTTTTTCTCCCTACTTTTACGGTGGATTCCATGTCATTTTTTATTTTACTTTTATGATTTAGACCTATCTTTGACCACTATTCTCATCTTTTTATTTGTTTGTGATCCTCACACTTCCGGGTACTTTTTTTATTATTATTATTATTCTTAAATTTCACATAAAAATTGTTTCAAAAAAGGTTCATGGTTACTTTTACGAAAGTTTGCAGAGTAAAAGCTTTTACTTCAACTTGATTGAGGACGTGTGCGAATGATAAAGATCATATACTCGAGGAAAAATGCGTACGGAGGTACTACTACCTGGAATTGGAGAGCCGGTTCTTAGCATCGGTATTCTTCTCCTTCAGCAGCCAACTATTTCTACGGTACCGACTCCGCTGCTCAAATTATTCTATAAAGTCATTGACCATCTCGACGTAAGCATCCAGATGATCTCGCTTCCACTCCTTGAATTTGCAGCAGATAAAATTGTTCATATAAAAACCAATGAAAAAAATAAAGAATAGCATTGAGTATAGATTGCGTTATTGTACTTCCAAGTTTCAACCCCAACAAAAATTCAAAACCACCCGGACAATATTTTCACAAAGCAGCATTCAAAAACAGTGAAACTTTAAGAACTATCGAACTCATATTATCCATTTTGAACATAAGCTCTCGTGACTTTACTTTTGATTTTCTTAAAAGACCTCATAAGAATGAAGATGTTATTCCTTATTTATAAATTCATGATCAGCCCTTACAAGACCTCATAAGAATGAAGATGTTATTCCTTATTTATAAATTCATGATCAGCCCTTTAATTAACCAAAATCTAGTAAGAAATTTAATATCAAATTTAAGAAATCTCAATCCATGCACTGGATTCATGATGCAAACATAAGGAAAGTGACCAAGCGAGTCTTGAACCAACTCTTGAATGGGAGGCAGGGAGTCAGAAAATGTAGGAGGAAAAAAAAAACAAAGAAACTTGATTCAATTTATTTATTATATTAGTTTGCAATTAAATCATTGTTGAACCCTACGAAAGTGAAGTAGAGGATTAGTCTCCATGATGACACATGCCCTGGGGTCACTTGAGCATGTTGTCACATGAGAAGTCAAAAACAAAAAGCTTCTTCTCCGTAGGTATTATGATGTACAAATCTTATATTCTGATGCACGAATGGAGAAAGAAAGAAAGGATAGTGTTTTTACCTCAAAATCCCATTCTCCGTACAACTCTGGATCCTTTTCGTTGCACCAAACATAAGCATAAACTAGTAGCTTCTCAAAACTGTCCTGCAAACAGTCAACGACAGCCTAAAAAAGTCGTCGAGAGGGGAAAAGTATATTTATGCTTAAACTATCCTCATTATCACAAATGATTAAGTGATGACAACTCCTTAAAAGAAATATTGCAAGGGCTGTAGAATAGCAATGTGATCTCAAGTTTGTTAAGTTTTTCATTAACGACCTAGAAATTTACAATAACTACTAATATGTATGTATGGCAAGTTGAAAATATCCATATCAGAAGGTATTTTATCGTAGTCCGTACTTGATTGTAAAGGAAGTATATTTTCCGATTCTACAGTTGATTCGAGTACAAAGTACTTGAGAATAAAATACAGTTGAGTACCAAGATGAGTCGAATACAGTTGAGTACCATTAAAGAGACCTCAACTGTGCTCCTCTTGTATTCAACACTCATATGCGTCTAAAGTATCCATTTCGGAGTCTGTGATGCCTGAAAGAATCTGCAGAGTATGGAATAGAATAGTTGATAAGAGTACAGGATAGTTCAATATGAAAACATAAAACGACATGGAAAAAATTTAGGTTCATTACTAGTCGAACGTGGCTAAATTCAAAACAGGATGGCATTACAAACCTTGCCAGATACTTTCTTGCTATTAACAGGTATGATCGCTGGATAAACTCGCCCTTTAATGCTTAATCTTTGACTGCAAATTCTCAAGAAAATTACAGAGGTCAATCATGGACTCGAGAATATAAGCAAGCAATAAAGAATATTTTTAATCCTTTCTTATCTTAATGTAATCATATAAACTATGAATCAAAACCTTGAAAATTAGAGCAAGCAAATAGATCCTAAGTAATAGAAGTTTGTAATAATTATTTGGAAATTATCATTTGCAAACACAGAGACGAGTGAAACAGAGAAACAGTATCAAATCAAGTAAATGGTAAGATGGATGCATAGAATAAAATTTTCCTCTAGAATTCCAACATGAATTAGACTATCATGAATGCAAAGTTTTGCCTCAAACTTACCAGAAGAAAAGAAAATAACCGTGATGATATGCAAATAAAAGAGTAAGTGTAGAAAAATATTTCTAATGTAATATTTTCTTGTCATAATGCGAACATTAACTGAGAAGCAAAACCTAGAAAATCATAAGTACAGAATTCGGTAACAATACTTAATAGAAGATCAAAGTCAACAGACCACAGATTTCTGTGACAACGGAATCAAACAAAGAAACAGCATCAATCCGAGTAAACTAAATGATTGATAGCGCAATCAAATTCTCCATAAAAAAAAAAAACCAGCACAATTTAGCTTGCTTCAAATTTATCGAAAGAGAAGTAACAGTGACGGTTTGGAAATGAAAGAAATAAGAGTAGAAGAATATTTCTTATGCAATCCTTCCTCGTCATGATGCTAATATCAACTAAGAAACAAAACCTATAAAATCATAAGCATAACAGTTCGCTAACAATACTCGAAGATCAACATCCAAAAATTCTATAGAGACAAACTAAACAAAGAAACAGCATCAATCTGAGTAAACTATAAAATCGTTAGAGCGAATAAAATTTCTTTAGGAAACCAGCACGAATTAGCTATCATCAATGCGAGTTTTACTTCGTTTTATCGAAAGAGTAGAAAATATCAGCACGATTAGAAAATCAAAGGGCTAAGAGTAGAGTATTTGTTATATAATCCTCTCACCATAACGCTAATGTCAACTAAGCAACAAAACCTAGATAATCAAAACAAGCATACAGTTCGCTAACAATACTAAATAGAAGATCAACATCCACGTACTTCAGTAAATACAAATTACACAGAGAAAAAACACAAAGCCAGGCATCACAAGATTAATAGAGCGAATCAAAACCTCATTTAGAAAACCAGCACGAATTAGCAAATCATTGATGCGAATTTCACTTCAAGTTCATCAAAATAGAAGAAACTAACAGCAAGAATATGAACATTGAAGAGCTAAGAGTAGATGATGAAAGAACAGACTAGCCATTGAGGACGGCAGCAGAGGACTGAGGATCAAGCTTCAAGAGGATACGAAGGACTTCATCAGCCATGAGAGTACCGTAGACGAAGACTCTGTGAAGATTCTGCTGCGGCAGAGCAGGCGCGAGAGTAGCTAGAGACGCCGAATCCATTTTCCGCGAAATTGCTTCTCTGTGGATTGTGAGAAGCAAATGCAAATATATATATGTAATTGCTCTTCAAGCAACTAATGGAAGCCAATAATTCGCAACTGATTTCGCGCCACCTGGCGCTATTATTGATTACCAAATCACCTCAACCGCATTTCCATACCACCGATGTATAATTATAATCCACGCATTTTAAGTTTTTCTTTTTTATTTTATTTTATATTAAATTAACTTTTAATTTTTTTTTATCTATTTAATATTTTCAAATTTGGTGAGTTGAGCAAATTTTATAAATTCTGAATTTTAAATTTTAAAATATAGAATTATATTAAAATAGACAAAAATAAATATTAATAAATATAGTATTTTAAGTTATGATTCAATTTTTTCTTTGTTAATAAAAAATTTAATAGGTTTTAAAGTTAGATAAGTTACATATTAAATTGAATTATGTAAATTCAATATATATATATATATATATATATATATATATATATATATATTTATTTATTTATAAAATTCAACAACCCTATTATATATTAAATTTGTGTTTTTTTAGTAAAGAAAAATGAATCAATATTTGAACTTTCTACCTCGAGAAGAAAAAATAACTATTGTTATTCAAATGTAACCCACAACAACTTTGAATGAACGGTTATTTTAAAGAAAAAATCAATTTGAGAATCATTTAAGAGTATATTTAGAAGTGATTTTGATACAGTTAAAATCACTTTTATCGTAATTAGGGAGCGATCTAATGCTCCGCTAACAGAACTGGAAATGGGAACTACACAGCATACTGCAATAAGTGACAGTAGTCATTCTTCTCCTAGCCATTTTCGGAGCAGTTAAGGTTCATACAAATAAACATGTCCAAAGTTCAAGATTGCGAAACGTACAGAACTACTGTGGTCGTAAATAACCGAAAATGGCGACGATCTCCAAAGCTAAGCCTTACTAGTAACGTCAGAAACTAATGGATCTAAGTTAAGTAGTAATTGTTGTTAACCATCACTGGAAGCCTCTGGTTTGCTTGGTTTGTGGGATTTTGGAGTTAGGAATCTGTGGCTATGGCTTCTGGAAGCAGTTGTAGTTCTAAGGACGATATGTGCGACTTGAGTACTACGTGGGGCGCTGCTCCGAGCAGTTTGTTCTCCCTTGAGATACCATTCTCAAGGAGATCGAGAACTTTTCTCACCTCGTTAGCGAGCTCGATCACCATTTCCTCCTCGTGACCTATAGCCATAATAAGAAATGTTTATACACCTACACAGATGGTGAGGAACAAAACCAAAGGAATGTTGCTAGAAAGAATTTGGCACCATCTAGGGGAATGATAAGGTTACCTATGTTAAACAATGCCTTCTCTAACATGAAAATATAATCCCTATTGTTTCCATAAGGCCCAGCAGCAGTAGCAATTTGTCTGATCAATGAGAACCAAGGATAAGAGCAAAAAAGAGCAAAAGTCATTCCAAACCAACCCTTAAAATTTTGCCATTTTACCTAGCCATGTCGTTTAACGGAGCTGGACCCAGGTAGTATTTGTTCACTTCTTTGTCCGGAGTCGATGTGAAACTGCATTTCGGATACGAATCGTAGCAAAGTTTAAACAAATTGCATATGGAAGTTAAAAACAAGTTAGCTAAGAAAATGCTGGCACCTACACAATTACTCCGGTAAGGGCTGGCTCAAGAGAGCTCTCTTCCTGAATAAAGAGATACAACATAATGAATGTGTCGGACTTGAAAAATGTACAAATTGCTTCAAATTGACAATATCGATTCGTAATCTCACCTTGTAGAAGTTAACAAGTGTCTTTTGATCATATTCACATTCTCTATGTTCTAAATACTGCGATTGACAAAAAGAAGAAGAAAGAATTGTCATTAACTTTCAAATGGCCTGAGAATAAAGTACCAAAAGGAAAGAGTCAGTCAAGAAATTCTGGTTTAAGACTAGAAAGACAAGGAAGAACGAATGATAATGAAGAACCGCAACATAGTGATAAGGCATGTTTGGGAGTGATTTTGAAACGGTTAAAAACATCGCATCTATTAGGTTCAAAGTCACTCTCAAACATACTCGAAATGAAAATTGAATTCATGTAACAAAAGAAATGTTTTGCTTATTCTATCGTTTATCAATTCAATAGTGGTAACAGCTTAAACCCATTGTTAACTGATATTATCCTTTTTGGGTTTTCTCTTCAAGGCTTCCTCTCAAGATTTTTAAAACGTGGGAGAGGTTTCTACACACTTATAATAAAAATGTTTCATTTCCCTCTCCAACCAAGGTGAGGGGCCAGCGTCCTTGCTGGCACTTTTTCATCTCTCCAATTGATGTTGTTCCCCTGTCTAATCGATGTGAGATCTCACAATCCACCTCTTTCGGGGCCCACCCTCCTCGCTGACACTCGTTCCTCTGTCCAATCAATGTGGGATCTCACACCTACAACCGAAATGAAAATCGAGCGTTCGTAGTTTGGTTTTACACTCTTAAACCCGATTTTTATACCATAAAAATTGATTCCAAATGCTTAAAAGCATGTTTGGGAGTGGTTTTGAACATGACAAGAGTAGATTTTAACCATTTCAAAGTCATTCTCAAACACATCTTTATAAGATTAACTAAATCTAAATAAAAATAAATTGTAATTGACATTAAATTACCTCCATTGCAGTTGTTTCCCTTTCAGGAGTCCCCCGCACACAGTAAGCTGCTCCCCACTGAGAAAAAATTATGTAGAAAACTAGAAAATGAGTACCAAGAACAGAGAAAGCGATCCAAGATCCACTGAGAATATATTCCAACTTATTTAGATCAGTTGATCTTACACAAATTGCTCCTTCTTCCTGTTCCAACGTGAGAGTTCTAGCAGGATTTTCTGGCGTACCTCTGTGATCAATGCATGCTGGTCCAAAGATGAGACAAATTGTTATGAACAATAAAATTGATTAAAGGAAATTACATCTACAACAATTTCTTGCGGGAAATATGAAACTTACCGAGGTCAAAAACGCGCTTATAATCCTTGATATAACCTACAATTTTCTCGTCAAATTCAAATCCTGGATTCCACACCAGTGAGCCATACCCAAACACCCAAAACACCATGATTATAAAGCTCCTGGAAAAAGGAAAACAATAATCATGAAGAACAATAGATGTTCCAGCCATTTCTTGTAATAACTAACCCTACCCCCACCCCTCCCGTTCGTGGATGAAATGATATCATGTATCTCCAAATCAGAAACCAAAATGCAGATTTAAAGAGCAATTACTAGTAATGCTTCAAAATCAGAGGACAATATTTCTAAAATCGCAATCCATAGGGCTATAATCACTTCAATTACGCACTCGTTTCAATTCCGAAACGTGAAATAGAAGAGTGAAATCAAGATAATTCAAGAGGAAAATATTAAGAAAAATGTAGAGAAAGAGAGTTTAATTCTTACGCGAAGATCCGCAAACTTTTCCTGGAAAATGAAAGAGAAAGAGGAGGATGAGATTTGAGAGTGGCTGAGTTCTGTTCTTCCTCCCCCTCTTGATTCTCTCTGTTTCTTCTCTCTCTTCCAGGGAAATGGTGTTTTTCCGAGAGGAAGAAAATGAATGAGCATTCTGATACTTTATAGTACCGCGAAGATGATGAACCGAAACTGAAACCGCGCCCACAGAGTTGGGACCACTTGTGTGCCACGTCAGCCGCTGAAGTCTGTACCACGACAGGCACGAACGACGACGTATAGAATATATTATCCGTATCTGCATACGACTTGTAAGTTGTATCACGTGTAAGACGGATTCTGTCAAGATCTTGTTTCTTAAATTGTAATTTTATAAACTGATCACTTTTTGGCTTACTATATATATATATAATAATATAAATTAATAAAAATATTTCAAAATTTGTATTTTATCTTTAAATATATATATATATTCCTGAATTTTTAAAGGTTTCAATAATACCTTCCATTTTTTTAAAAACTCTCTAAAATAATTT
The DNA here is from genome assembly GCF_002738365.1 of Cucurbita moschata. Classification (NCBI taxonomy): domain Eukaryota; kingdom Viridiplantae; phylum Streptophyta; class Magnoliopsida; order Cucurbitales; family Cucurbitaceae; genus Cucurbita; species Cucurbita moschata. Next base: position 4,521,087 of record NW_019268521.1, read on the forward strand.
GACATCTTTTTGGATGGAAACCTCTTAGCTTATTTAAAAATACTCTTAATTTTTTTAAAAAATAATTTATTAGTACCCTAAAAAAAAATAGGGTTAGTATTAGTCTATATTTAAAAATTACATATGAAATTTTAAAAATAATATTAACAATTTACATTTATAAAAAAAATTCACAAAAATTTTACGTGGATATATGGAAGAAAACTGTCTATTGACACCCATAAATTATTTCCAAACTTTTGAACGTTGCTTTTAAAAATTTAAGAATATTTTTGAAAATACCGTATTAATAGATTTTTTTTTTAGTTTTTTTAAAAAAATTAAAATTATTGAAAATTCATAGTTTTTTAAATAATTTTAAAATTTTTAAAAATATTTTAAAATTTTTTGGAAAGTTTTTAGAATATTTTTTTAAAAAATGGTAAAATTAAAAGATAATTTTATTAATTTAATCTCAATATTTAAATATTTAAAATTTATATTTTGTATTTTAAAATTTTTGACTAATTATAATATTTAAAAATTATTAATTTAAATATCTAATGAAACTTTTAACTTTTATTTATTTATTTAACAAATTTATTAAACTTCAAACCTTTTGAACTTTTATGACCGTGTTTCATATATTTAGTTAATTTTTTAATTTGAAGTATGTAATAAATTCTTAAAATTTATATTTTATATTTAATAGATCTTTGTTATATATACATTTTTTATTAAAATAAAAAAAATAAAAAATAAAAAAACCACAACCCCATTGAATATCAGTCAAAATTTTATTATTATAAAATAATAAAAGAAAGTATTATCCAAGGAATTTAACAAATTATAAAATAGGCGTCTCATGTGTTTAATAGATTATAAAATACACGTGTTAAGATATCATGTTCAACTAAAAAATTAAATATTAAAATCATCTAACATGCACTCAATCAAACAAAAAATATATATATATATATATATATATAATACTAAATCCAAGGTTAGAGTTAGAAGTGTTAAACGAACACGACTCTCCACAATGGTATGATATTGTCCACCTTGAACTTAAGTTTTCGTGACTTGGCTTTGAGCTTCATAAAAAAGCTTCATTCCATGATTATTCCCTAAATTAGTTAATGTGAGACTTTTCATCCAACACCTCCCCCGAACAAAGTACGCTTCCCCTTAATCGAGACTCGATTTTTTTTTTTCTCTTTTGGAGTCTTCTAACAAAGTAAACTTTTTGTTCAATACTTTAGTCACTTTTGACTATGCCTTCGAGGCTCGTAATATTAAGTTTAGGACATGCCTCTAATACCATGTTAACGAACACAACTCTCCATGGTATGATATTGTCCACTTTAAGCTCTTATGATTTTACTTTTGACTTCTTCAAAAAGTTTCATTTCATGATCATTCTCTAAATTAATAGACTTAAGATTTTCATCCAACAAAAAGTTAATTTGTTTGTTGTTTTTTACTTCCCAAAATGTATCACTAAATTTACTGAATGACCACGGGGCTTAGTTGAAAATTTTTTACAGTAGGAAGGTGCCATAATTGACTGGTCTGGTTGGAAAAGCAATATGGCTCGGTTCATTGAACCTGGACACTTATTCAGTAGGAGATAATGTTAGCAAAAAGCTGTTATTGGTATCTCCTGCTCTGGCCAATCCTCATCGTGGCCTCACTTTAATATACTCCTAAAATGTGGGTGGAAGGGATAAATTATATACTGACGTGGCGTTTATCCACTTGTATTGTTTAAACCATCCTTCTAGATGAGCAATTATTACTCTAGGTTCCATTTTCCATCCACTAATTTCATTATATATATTATATATATAAGACATCAATAAAATTTAAAGTTAAATAATAACTGATATTATTCGCTTTAGCAAACTAAAGTCTCACCGTTTTAAAATGCGTCTATTAGAAAGAGTTTTCACACCTTTATAAAAAATGTTTGGTTCCCCTCTTCAACCAATGTGGAAGCCAATGTCTTCGGTAACACACTGATTAATGTTTAGCTCTAATATCATTTGTAGCAATCCAAAATCTACCGTTAGAAGATATTGTCCGTTTTAATCTATTACGTATCATTATCAGCCTTATAATTTGAAATATATATATTAGGTATGAAAAAAAGGAATGATACATTCGTTTTAAATGCTTAGACACGTGTAATCCGAAATTGTTCTTTTACCGTTAATTGTTGTATTTATTTTGGAAAGACCATCATTGGGGAAGAGCCCATAACTAGTTAGGGCATTGGAAGCATGCCTCAATTATCTATTATTGGTATTTTATAAATACATTAAATCAACTTAATCATCGGTCGAGTTTATAATTCGAGATATTAATTAAAAAAAATGCATATTCTAATTTTTTTTTATCTAACTATTTTTTCGTCATGGTATTTTTTTTTATCGATCGAAAATATTAACTAAACATGTGATTGTTTTTTTGTTCCAAAAACACATTTAATCGAAACAAAAAAAAAAGTTACTAAATAGAAGTTTTAGTAGCTAAAAGTAACGGGTAGGATCTGAAGACTTTAAAAAATACGTTTACGATTGTTTATATGGTATAAGTATCGATTACGTCTTTAAGAATTAGAAGTTAAACTAGAATTAGCGTAAATAAATTCTAAATATTTAAATTACTAAAAGAAAATGTATAATAATGTTCCAGTTTTAATATATATTTTTTTATTTTAAATATAGAGTGTACATAAAATTAAAAATTTAATAACTAGAAAATATAAAATTGGAAATTCAAGCCATTATTAAACGTTCTTTAAAGTTAAAAATGGATAACAATGTGAAAAGAATTTAAAATTTAAAATTCAGTTCGTATAGTGGAAAAGTGCGCGTTAGACACCCGTGAGGAATGGGGCATTCGTGGCTTCTCCAATTCTACCGCGAAGATTGGGCATCGAGAGCGGAAGGGCAACGCACGAAGCTACGGCTTCACTTCCTCTGAAATTGGTAAAGTGAACAACTCTCTCTCTCTCTCAACTGATAAATCTTCAGCATTGCATTATCATAATCGTTCATTCGATTTATTTTGCAATTTCGATCACTTTCCAACTTTTCGCGCACTCTTTTCTGCTTTACTTTGATTCACTTCTTAATTCATCCGCTAGGCGAACGAAATCGTGAGTATAAGCGTTTATTCTACCCGATATCCTTCGATTCTTTGTTTATTGTTGATGGAATCAACATCGTTTCAATTTAATCTCATAAATTTATGGTTTGTTTAGTTTCTACTACGGAATGGCGTTTGATTTTTCATCGTTTCGTGTTGAATCGTGGATAGACTCATTTGGATTTGAAATAGAGATTTGAAATTTTCGAAACTGGAAACGAAGAACATTTGAGTTGGAAATGAAGAAAGAAAACGGCAACCGTGGATCGGGGGTTTCAGGTTCTCGTCGGACGCGGTCTCAGATAGCACCGGAATGGACCGCGGCGGAATGCCTTGTTCTTGTTAATGTGATTGGGGCTGTGGAGGCTGATTGTTTGAAAGCTTTGTCTAGCTATCAGAAATGGAAGATTGTTGCAGAGGACTGCACAGCTTTGAATGTGGCTCGGACTTCGAATCAATGCAGGAAGAAGTGGGAGTGTTTGCTGATTGAACATGATGTTATCAAGCAATGGGAGTTAACGATGCCGGAGGATGATTCGTATTGGTGTTTGGAGAGTGGAAGGAGAAAAGAATTGGGACTTCCTGACAACTTTGACGAGGAGCTGTTCAAAGCAATTGATAATGTCTCATCAATGAGGGCGAACCAGTCGGATACAGAGCCTGATAACGATCCAGAGGCTGCTGTTGAGAACGCCGATGAAATTTCAGAGCCTGGTATGATACTTTATTTCCTAGAGCGCTCAGAGATTAAGTTTTCATGTGAATTTGTTGCTCCAAGTACACTTCGATAATAATCATATTTTGATTTTGCGAGTGGTCAACAAGGGAAATGAAAATAAAGAACATAGAGGGAATGAGTTCTAGCATGGTAGCTTTCTAGGCTACCACATGTCGTAGGGTAAGACGGTTGTCCCACGAGAATAGTTTATGGATATTACAAAAAATACAGTTTTTGCTCCTTGGCCAACCCCTAGAGGTTGGCCTCTCAAGGGCCTCACCTTTGGCCGGAGCTCATGGGGGTCGGCCTCTCGGGCTCGATTGTGACCCTCTTCAGATACCCTTCATTGCCTTTAGACATCCTAGCGATTAGTCGTGTCAGTTATGAGCATAATGCAAGCAGGGGCTCTGATAGCCTGGTTATAAGATGATTATCTTTTTTTTAGTTTCTTGATCAGTGATGATCAGTGATGATCAGTGATTGAGGAAATTTCAGAAACGTTTTTTTTTTCTTCTTGCTTCTGATGCTAAGAACTCTGGAAAGAATAGTTTAACTGCTTCAGAATCTCAGATACTGTGCTTCCTTCAAACATTTCATGAATATATGTGATTGTATCTACAAATCATGTCTACGTAAAAATCAAAACGAGACGTCGAAAGAACCACCCTCAGCAGTGAATTGAAGAATAGGATCAGTGACGCATTATGTTATATAGAACGGGTCGGTGTTAGGGTGATTCCAGGATCTAGATTCATTATTTCTTTTCCTTATAATCCATGAGGGGCAATTTGAACTTTTCTAACTGCATTTTCATAAGGGTTAATTGTGAATTTTTTTAAAACCGAAAAAACGGGTTTGTCGTAACTGCACAAATAGCTTTGCATCATGTTCTGAAGTGTGGTTAAAGGGTGAGATGGATCTTACAATGGCTGTCTTCAAATTACTTCAATAATATTGGTCTTCTTCTTTCTGATTTTTTCATGTTAGGCCCTAAAAGGCAAAGACGTGGTTCAATGTCTAAGAGAAATCAAGGCCTTGAGAAATCTTTAGAATTTAAAGAAGACGAAGAGGATGAAGCAGAAGAACAACCTCTATTAAGCTCTCCAGAATCAGACCTTCGCGATTGCTACATCAAAAACAACGGAGCAACGGCGACTGACGACATAGAACCCGAAGAGCAAATGATGGTGAAGAAATTGCTTGAAAATGCAGAAAATGTTCAAGAAATTGTGTCTGAGAATGCAGAATGTGCAACTTCTGATGAAAAGAATGACAAGGACCAGACTAATTTGATAAGACGTCAGGGGAGCAAGCTTATCAGATGCCTAGGAGATTTTCTCAACACCATTAACGATCTCCGTGACCTGCTCGAAGATTGTGAGTGATTCTCTCTTCACGAAAATTTCGGTTTTCGTTGACCCACCAAGTAAGCGTTGATCTCAAATGGTATCCTCGACTCCTTAACGTAAATGTTTGTTTAAATCATTTTGTTAGCACGTCTTAGGAAATTGCCAATTTGTTGACGTTTTAGACTTTTGAATCTTCTCGTCTTTCTTCCTACAGACAAAATGTCAGATTGGCCATTCGAGCAACGTTTAAACGCTGTCGACATTTTCCAGGTTACAGATAGAAACCCAATCTAATGTTTATTTATGAAAACTTTTTTTTTTGTTCTTTTTTTTCATGAATAACAAGAAAGATCGTACCAAACTCCAAACTAGAAACATTAAACTATGTTGTGCTATTCCCTTTGATGGAGAGTGGGGGGAACAAACTATGCAATATCTCTTAGAAGGACCAGCCTTTAAACAGCTCATCAAAACAAGAAACTTCTCTTTATTGCTTCTCCATTTTGATCTTCCTTCATTTTCCCTTCCAAATACACTTTGCAACACCTTCCCTCACCCATGGCTCATAGAACAGACCTGTTTTTACTCATCTTATTTGTAGTGTGCTGTAACACTTCCTCCAGTACCAGTCCCGAGGCCGAAATCCTCATCAAGTTCAAGAGCTCTCTTTCGAACAACACCGCCTTGGACAATTGGGACACGTCGATCGACATCTGCAACGACGACCCCAAGATGAGAGGTAAATACTGGACTGGTGTGACTTGCAAAGATGGAACTTTGTTTGGGTTACGGCTCGAGAATTTGAGCTTAGGTGGTGTTATCGACATAGACACGCTCGTTAACTTGCCATCTCTAAGGAGCTTGAGCTTCATGAACAATAGCTTTCATGGTACAATGCCAAAGGTTAAGAAACTGGGCGCATTGAGAGCTTTGTATCTTGCATACAACAAGTTCTCTGGTACAATACCTGAAGACGCTTTTGAAAACATGAGGTCCTTGAAAACGGTGCGTTTAGAAGAGAATGAGTTTAAAGGACAAATTCCAGGTTCCCTTTCTAGTTTGCCAGCCTTGGTGGAATTGAGCCTCGAAGGGAATCGATTTGAAGGCAAAATCCCTGATTTTATTCCGAGGGATTGGAAGTTGTTCGATTTGTCCAATAACCTATTGGAGGGTCCAATACCTTCTGGCTTAGCCAAAATCGATTCCAATGCATTTGCAGGTGAATAAGCTATAACTCTATACTTTGTTTTTTTTTTTTTTTTTTTTTTTTTTTTTTTTTTTTTTTT